>NC_048299.1:148292143-148653097 GCF_013100865.1 Trachemys scripta elegans
CCCCGACCCGGTTCACTCTACTTCCCTGTAAACCAACCACCCTACCCCACCCTCCCCTCCCCTCCCGCTTGCAGAGGCAATAAAGTCATTGTTTTTTCACATTCATGCATTCTTTATTAGTTCCTTACAGAGGTAGGGGGATAATTGCCAAGGTAGCAGGGATGGGTGGGGGAGGAGGGATGGAAAAGGACACACTGCATTTTAAAACTTTAACTCTTATTGAAGCCCAGCCTTCTGATGCTTGAGCGATCATCTGGGGTGGAGTGACTGGGTGGACGGAGGCCCCCCCACCGTGTTCTTGGGCGTCTGGGTGACGAGGCTATGGAACTTGGGGAGGAGGGCTGTTGGTTACACAGGGGCTGTAGCGGCGGTCTCTGCTCCTGCTGCCTTTCCTGCAACTCAACCATACGCTCGAGCATATCACTTTGATGCTCCAGCAGACGGACCATTGCCTCTTGCCGTCTGTCTGCAAGCTGACGCCACCTATCGTCTTCAGCCCGCCACCTCTCCTCTCGTTCATGTTGGGCTTTTCTCATCTCCGACATTGACTGCCTCCACGCATTCTGCTGTGCTCTATCAGCGTGGGAGGACATCTGCAGCTCCGTGAACATCTCGTCCCTCGTCTTACGTTTTCTCTTTCTAATGTTCACGAGCCTCTGCGAAGGAGAAACATTTGCAGCTGGTGGAGGAGAAGGGAGAGGTGGTTAAAAAAGACACATTTTAGGGAACAATGGGTACACTCTTTCATTACAAGGTCGCATATTTCGGCTTGCAGGCAGCCATCGTAGGCCACAGTGTTTTGGCTTATTTAACCTTCTTAACATGCGGGAAAGGTTGCAAACAGCAGCGCATTTCCCATCTCAAGGATGAATTGGGTTGTCCATTTAAAATGGGGTTTCAATGTAAAAGGAGGGGGCTGCGGTTTCCCGGTTAACATGCGGCACAAACACAAGTAAACCACCCCCCCCACACACACACGATTCTCTGGGATGATCACTTCACCCCTCCCCCCCACCGCGTGGTTAACAGCGGGGAACATTTCTGGTCCGAATAGCAGGAACGGGCACCTCTGAATGTCCCCCTTAATAAAATCACCCCATTTCAACCAGGAGAGCTTTCTGGAGATGTCCCTGGAGGATTTCCGCTCCATCCCCATACACGTTAACAGACTTGCTTGCTTTTTTTTTGTAATGTTTACAAATATTTACAAAGTTACACTCACCAGAGGTCTCCTGTGTGCCCTGAGGGTCTTGGGTGAGTTCGGGGGTTACTGGTTCCAGGTCCAGTGTCACAAACATATCCTGGCTGTTGGGGAAAACGGTTTCTCCGCTTCCTTGCTGCTGTGAGCTACCTACAGTACCTCCATCGTCATCTTCCTTGTTCCCCGAACCGTCTTCCCTGTGTGTTTCTCCAGTGAGAGAGTCATAGCACACGGTTGGGGTAGTGGTGGCTGCACCCCCTAGGATCGCATGCAGCTCCGCGTAGTAGCGGCAAGTTTGCGGCTCTGCCCCGGACCTTCCGTTTGCTTCTCTGGCTTTGTGGTAGGCTTGCCTTAGCTCCTTAATTTTCACGCGGCACTGCTGTGTGTCCCTGTTATGGCCTCGGTCCTTCATGGCCTTGGAGATCTTTTCTAATACTTTTCCATTTCTTTTACTGCTACGGAGTTCAGCTATCACTGCTTCATCTCCCCATATGGCGAGCAGATCTCGTACCTCCCGTTCGGTCCATGCTGGAGCTCTTTTGCGATCCTGGGAGGACTCCATGACGGTTACCTGTGCTGATGAGCTCTGCGTGGTCACCTGTGCTCTCCACGCTGGGCAAACAGGAAATGAAATTCAAACCTTCGCGGGTCTTTTCCTGTCTACCTGGTCAGTGCATCTGAGTTGAGAGCGCTGTCCAGAGCGGTCACAATGAAGCACTGTGGGATAGCTCCCGGAGGCCAATAACATCGAATTCCGTCCACACTACCCCAATTCCGACCCGCAAAGGCCGGTTTTATCGCTAATCCCCTCGTCGGAGGTGGTGTAAAGAAACCGGTTTAAAGGGCCCTTTAAGTCGAAAGAAAGGGCCTCGTTGTGTGGACGTGTCCAGGCTTAATTCGGTTTAACGCTGCTAAAGTCGACCTAAACCCGTAGTGTAGACCAGGCCTAAGAGAGTTAGGCACCCACATCCCTTTGAAATCCTGCCCTAAGTGATTGACCAAGATCACATGAGAATTATATGGCAGAGTTCCTTTTTGAACCAAGATCTCCCAATCACAGTCTAGTGCCGTACCACCTTTCCTCTTGATAGATAGTTAAATAGTGAATTCTGTCTAACTTTGCCAATTTTCAGTGATTAATTCCTTTGACACATCTATTTTGTCCAGTTTCAATAAACATCTTTAAGGGCGACTGCTTTAAATGCTTATTAAGATTTGATTTCCTCCAGCAAAGGTTGGAAACCTGCACTATATTAGCAGTGCTTACTACAGGTCTCTTCATTTTTTGAAGCTGCTTTTTTTTTTTTTTTCCCTTGCAATTTTATAAGAATGTTCTGCTCCTGATCCCCCAACAGTGAAACCAGAATGTATAAATATTTCAGACACGTTACATGAGCTTTGTTGTCCCAACCAGCAGACCCTTTCTGCTCTAAAGCGGCACTGGGATCCATCAATGGTATGAACTTTTCTTCCAGTGTGACAGGAAGAGATTGCATTGCATTGTGTTACATTGTAGTAACATTTTCCAGCTGAATGCACTCCACACCTGTACCATAGAAAAAGTATAAAGGTAACCATGTCAACCATTGTCTGGTTGGCAACCAGCTCTTTGAACTAAAGACATGCACCTGACCTTCTGTTACCTAGCTAGTTTGTTTATAACTGGTTTCTGAAGGCTATGTGACACTTATAGCTAAAAGTATCATGTCTTCATTGGAGCCAATGCAAAAGTTTTAAGGCTCTAGTGCTTTGTAACTTTCTGGTCACTTTTCCTGTAAGTTTATTTACTTTATCCAAGGGTAAGTAAAAGGGAGGGGAAAAGAGGTAGTTACCAGGGAAACTAATGGACACTTAAATAATTCTCTCATGTTTGCATTTACATTAGAAGGAGCAGACGGGCCAAAAAATTAGGAGATACTGTTATTTGAATTGCAGTGCCCCATAGGAACTCCAATCATGGACCGGGACCCCATTGTGTTAGGTGCCATATGAACACAGAACTAAAAGACATCATCATCTTTGGGGCAGAGACTATCATTAGCATTGAATTACAGTTGCTCCTTGAAGCCATCTCTGAAATCAAAGCTCTGTTTTGTTAGGCACTGTAGTACACATTGTTAGAGACAGTCTCTGTCCAAACAATGTACAGTGCCTTATAGAAAGTCCTACTGAATTCTGTTAGTTCAACAATTCAGTTAATTCTGCTCTATGCATGGAATGGGGAGACAAGAGACCTGGATTCTAGTCTTAGCTCTGCTGTAAACTCACTAGCCAATTTTTGGCAAATCGCTTCATTTTTTGTGCCTTAGCCTCACCCTGTGTAAAGTGGGGATGATGCACTTTGTGAAGCATTTTGATGGGTTTGTAGGTATTTATGAACTCACCGAGTCATCTTGGGCAAGTCCTTTGACCTCTGTTGATCCGTCTGCAAATTGAGGATGAAGATATTTAATTGTCTTACAGGGGTGGGTTTGTGAGGCTTAAATGTTTGCAAAAGCACTTAAGCGCCTTGGATAAAAGGTGTTGCACAAGGGCAAAGTATTGTCATTTATTTAGTCTTGTTGGAAATATACCATTATTTAACTCCATAGGCACTCTGGTACAACCTATAGAGAGAGTTCATGCTTTATAGAACTTTGCAAAACCCTAGCACAATGTTTTTGGGTGGGAATTTGACTAGAATATTCCCTACGTATATCCTGGATACTAGCTACTACCACACTTGAACTTTAGAAAACTGTTTGATATTTGTTGCCTTTGTGCTTTTATTTATATTTTTATACACTGGAATCCACTTGGCACAGCAGAAAGATGACAGAGCTGGGCGGTTTTTTTTTTTTCTGATTCTCTGCTCAGCACTGCAATAGTGCGATTATTTTTTGTTGTTGTTGAAGTAGCACCTAGAGGCCTCATTGTGCTTGACACTGTACAGTCCAAAAAGACAAGACAATATGTACAGCGAAACAGAGAAGTGAAGTGAGTTTCCCAAGACCTAACAGCAGGTCAGTGGCAGAGGTAAGAACAGAATCTAGGTTTCCTAGATTCTAGTCCCATGCCCTATCCATGGGATCATACTACTCCTCACACTGCACTGGTTCTGGTATGAGTTAAAGCAGACTGGAGACTGCCCTAAATTATGTGTCTGATAATGGTCCTCTAGGGAGGAAATTGCCAAATCACACTCTAGTAATGGCTGCCCCTAATATGCCGCCTCGTACTGGGCCTGCAAGAGATGGTGGCATAGAAGTTATCTCCATGTCCACAGAGGACTCTGCTCTGCCAGGGAAATCCACAACGGGTTAGATGTGGGTAGCTTCTGCTTGCTTTGTAGGGCAGGGAATCTGCCCCCTAATTATGTTTTCATCTCTGCCTCTCTATCCTTTCACATTTACCATAATCTAACACTGTTTTTAGGATTTACTCCATTGGTTGCAGCGGAAGGAGGGTAGCTACAATTTGCCTAGTCTTCCCCTAAAAAGGACCCAAATGAGGCAAGCTGACTGCATTGTTCTCCTATAGAAGAAGACCAATTTACCCGCCTATTCTATGAGCCTGGTACATGTTCATCTTACCCAGCACTTCCCCTTCCTTTGTATTACCGCACAGAAGACATATTAAGCGTAATTTGTAGCTATACAGGTAACAAAGTAATTCTGAATTGTTTCATGCATCAATTCACCCATGTGCAGAGCTTGGTTTATCATTTAGCTATTGCAATGCGCAATAATCCCATGAACCAATTTTGCTACTAATTGGACCAGGCTATTATATACAATTCAGAAGGATGTTCAGAAACAGCCTGTGCCTCACACTCTTCACTTTGCACACAGTGCAAATCATTAAGATAAATTGGCTCCCTTGGATTCGCTATTTGTCTTTTGTGAACTCCTCACTTCACCCGTTTACTGATCCATACCATTAAATCTCTTGTTTTCTCTTACATGGAGAAATTCCAGGCCTGGTTCTAATTTACCTCCCCCCACAAACAGGAACGGAGTCTCTTAACCACCTTTGCATCTCTGTATTCTGGGGTCATGCCGGATTCCACCCAGTACCGGGTGTAAGTTAGAGCAGCCTCAGTGCTGCTGTGACTTTGGTTTGCTCCCCATGGAGCCCCTTCGGAAACAAAGGAAAGCCATAGTGCATGCAGTGCATTCTACGCACACCCCTGATCTCTCCCCTCTACCCTGGGTGGGAAGCAGAAATGGTGTAGCACCCTTACACCAGCTCAGCATTGACTGGAGAGACCCTCAATGCAGGGGGTATTCTCAACAGGCTATTTATGACCATTTTATGCTCCCAAAGTAGTAGATGGGGGCCTTAGTGTAACTGAGAATCAGGCCCACTGTTCTCTCATATTCTGCTAGCTGCACTACATTGCTGTTATTGTAGGGTTGTTCTCTGCACCCTGCTCCATTCTCAGGTTCATCATTGGCTTTGAGTCATGTTCCAATTTTTTTGTGTTCCTTCTAGCATTCAGCAGCAGGATAGGCAGTGTTAAGAGGTTCACTGCATCTTTAGGGCTACAGAAGCAGCCACTCCATGACCTGGGGAGAGGAAAGGATTCTTTACCCCAGCATTCCACAGATATTACCAGCACATAGCCGGTCGTCAGGGCTGTACACCAATTCCGAGGATTCGGGCCAGAGAGCCATTCTTTGGCCAGTTTCCTCCTCTTGTTTTTATCCATCAGTGGAATGTGAACATTGTGTTGCACCTGAGATGAAGCACCATCTGACTTAAATGGACAGCCTTCCTTCATGCTCTGCTTCAAGCCTCAGAATCTTGAAGATGCAGAGAGAAAATACAAAAACAATGAGGTGTCCTTGTGGCACCTTAGAGAGGAACAAATTTATTTGGGCATAAGCTTTCGTGGGCTAAAACACAAAATACAGGTACTTGCTTAGCATATGTCTTAATACGCAGCAACTAGCAATAGGCAAATCCCTGGTTCAAAAGTTCAGAGGGTCAGCTCGAATGTTTTTTGTCAAGAGCAAAAAAATGCATCAGAACCAGGAGAAAGGATGGTCTTGTGGTTAAAGTATTGATTGAAACTCAGGCAATCTGGGTTTAGTCCCTGGCTCTGCCAGTGAATTCATGTGTGAACTTGGGGATGTCATTTAGAGCCAGATTTTTAACAGGGCTCAGTCCCCACCATGCTCAGCTCTTTGGAAAATCTGGCCCACAGTCTGTGCATCAGTTCCTAGATTTCCTGCTTGTTTGCTGTATTCCTTTCTCCCGCCAGTGCTTTCTATTTAGCTCGTCAGCATTTCTGGGCAAGGACTGTCTCCTACTAAACACATGAGCATTGCTTAGCACAACAGAGCCTCCGTTTTGTTTAGGGCCTCCCCAGGCCCTACAGTAAGAACAATAGATTTGGGTTGAGAGGGATTATTTTTTTTTCCAGTCTGTTACACCTTCCTAGTTAGAGACCTGGTTGTGATATTGCCTTGATCTTACAGATGAACTAGACAAACTGAGTATTTGTTCTAGGTGGCTGGAACTCGTATAAACTTGTCAAAGGGAGAGACCCCTTGCAGAAGGTTATTAACAGCTATGGCCTCCTGTTCCACCACTCCAGTGATGCACCAAACTAACACAACACACACACACACAAAGTTGAATTGCTTAGCCTCCTTGCTGATCCCTTTTGAGGGTTACCTTTCCCAAACAGAACAAGTCTGAAAAATAGCCGAGTAGCTGGAGTAACTATTCGGTTCATGCCTGGCTAGTTCAGAGGCTGGTCAAGCATACTGTCCCTTGTCGACGTGTGCTGCAGACATTTCCAACAGCAGCTCCTGCAGGGCTCACAGGACAGGTTTTATTTCTTCTGCAGTATTCTTTCAGCTAGTCTTTTCATGTACTATCCATCACCATTGCTGAGCTCAAGCACAATAATGGTCTAAGCTTGCAACAGCTACTTTGCATATACATTTATTAATGTTGATTGTGTTAAAAGAGCTGTGAGGTTGTGGGGTTTTTTTTTTTTTTTTTTTGCTAGGTTTACATAAAATCTCATCATCCACATAGTGTAATGAGCCAGCATGCTGTGTACCACTTCCCCCTGCTGGATAGGATCAGAACTGCTGAACTTCATGTCCAAGGTCCTATACTTTAGGGTGATCAGATGTCCCTGAAAATTTCCTGATTTTCAGAGTGGGTCTCGGGCTCCCAGGCAGGTTTACACAATATAGTCAATTTCCCATTTTTTATGAGTAAAACAGAGGGAGCATTCATTAAAATTCCTTTATTACTATGAAAAAGATCTGGGAGCCAGGAGACCATAAGTTAAAGGCTTACCTCTTTGACAGACCATCGTTAAATTCTTCCTGTACTCTTTATTACTGAAGGACACACATCCCTACCCTGGATGGCAAGCAATTAGTGATCTCCCCATTTTATAGTAAGGATTTAACATGGTCACTTCTGGCAGAGTTGAGAACAGAACACAATCTTTGCTTTCACAGATCCAAGTCTTCTGTCATTAACCACACCGCCTTTCAGAATTAATGTGCCAAATATATGTTCTACACTGGTAGCTTCCTACTGGGCATTATTCTTTAGCTCCGGTGGTAGGAGATCATGTGTGTTTGGTGTAAGATCTGAGTTATGTCCCTGACGTCTGCTTTAAGTTCTGAGTGGCTGTGGTGTGCAGCATAGTCCGAGAGTGCTGTGTATTTGTTACAGTAGGGAAAGAAGGGAATAAGGTTGTTATGGTTCATAGCCAGTAAGTGGATAGTCTGACTCCGATCCTCATGATGATGATATTGATCTCTTTTGTGATCTTTTTCTTACTTTTTAGTAATCACAGTTCACAAAGGCTAAAACTCACCCCTTTTGCAGAAGGCCAGCGCCATAATTAAGAACTTGAATGGTTCATGGGCTTCTGTTTGCTCTCTGCCCATGGGTGCTGTCCCCTGCCCTAAGTGTGGCCAGCAGGTCAGTAACCAAGCCAGGAATAGAACCTAGAAGTTTTTATTCAAAATCGCCCATTCAAAGCATCAGATTGCATTCCCTGTGACATGTCTCTTTAGATATGTTGCAAGCCACCTGCATGTATATCTACCATATTGAAAGGAAAATAAATTATCCTTCAAGGGACATTGTCAGGCTTATACCATCCCTACCAGGAGGAGGTGAGGAGGAGTGTAAAACATATCAAAAGAAAAAATCTAATCATCTGGTACATCTAGTATATAATTGGCCAGATTCTCTGGTCCACTCTGCTGAGGTAGAGAACAGGGACTGGAGATGGCCCATAACTCCCCTGGTTGGGAGGTGTCCCAGGTGGTATAGAGTCAATATAGCCAGCTCCCACACTCCACCCCAGCAATGCTGAGCACAGGTGATGGGGAAGTCTGGGGAAGAGGAGTGGCTAGAAGCCCATGTGCTCTGGCTATCCCTATCTGGCAGATAGTCACTAGGGGAGTGTTTTCAAATGGCACTAGTTAGAGCAACCTCCAGGCTGCTCTAACTTGCATTAGAGCTGGGGCAGAGAATCAGGGAGCCCTAGCCAGCTCCCTCACAGCCCTTGGCCATCTCTGCTAAGCCGAATGAGCTCAAAAAATCTGTCTACATGTCTGACCTATATTGGCTGTGTAGTTTAGGCCCTGATCCTACACAGTGCAGTGACAAGGTTGACTGCTGAACTTGCCCAGAACCCTATTGGCTTCAAAGGGGGTCTGCACAGGTGTTGGCTCCCATGCTACACAATGCACTACCGGGACTTTAGACTGTATCTCAGTGAGGCAGGATCTAAATCTTTTTAAAATGCCACATAAACTGCTGTTGCTCAGTAATTATTTTGATTCCTTTTGCTTTCATAGAGTAACTTAATGGGTATGCTCAAGGTTCTTTTGCTTCAAAGATGACTAAGCTGAGAATATTTCCTGACTGATCTTTCTTTCAATTTTCTTGCGGATTTTGAACGTCTTTCCTGTTGATTTCCCTACATATTGTAAAACTTGCCCCGAGGAACGAAAAAGTCATTTGTTTTCTGGCGAGTATTAAAAAAAAAAAACAATGCTATCATTGTGAAATATCCCTGCCTGCCATGCTGGACAATCTTGCATTAATTGCTTGATCTCTGATATCCACAGTGTCTATAGAACATGAGTAAGGCATGAACCAAAGTTTTTTTTTTTTTTATTAATTTTCTAATATTGTTTCCTATATGATTTTTTCCCCTTTGTTTCGCTTGACTGCCATTTTAGTAATCTGTTCAAATGCAATAAGAAGCCATTATTACAGACATCCATTTCAAGCGGTATGCTCAGTTTGGGAGAAAATCCTGGTCCCATTAAAGTCAAGGGGAGTTTTCCTAATACTTTGTATTTCTAAAGCACTTTATGAACCTTAATTAAAACTCACAGCACTCCTAGATAGTGCCTAATTACCACACTAATGGGCTCATTAAAATACACAGGTAGGTTAGTAGCGGTATCCATTCATTGCTGGATAAATGGAGACAAAGACTGATGAAGTAATTTCCAAAGTTCAGACACACTGTCTGTACAGAAGATGAGAATAGAATTTAGGCATATTGATTTCCCATTGCCTATTCTAACCTCTAGACTAGACTATCTTCCAGAGCCAAGAAAAGAACTCTGGAGTTCTGATTCTGAGCTCTTTGCTGTCTCTAATGGACCATGCTCCCCTGTAAAGTGAGCAATAGATTGCAGGAGTCCTGATCCCCAGCCTCCAGCTCTAACAATTCAACAATACTCCCCCACCAGAATGAGGAATAGAACCCAGGAGTCCTGATTCCCTGCTCTCTCCAATAGACCACATTCCCACCCACAGCCAGAAATTGTGATTCCCACTCCCTAGCTTTAGACACTAAAACCACACTCCCTTCTGGAGCCAGGAATAGAAGCCAGGAGTCCTGTCTCCCAGTGATCTACTCTAACCACTGGACCCCACACTCTCTTCCCTGTTATTTGACTCTGCAATTTCCCATCCTTTTCAGTGAAGCTGGCGATTATATAAACCCTCGCCGCCAACATGAGTCATATAGATCGGTACTTTTTTGGAAACCACGGGGTTGCAGTCTCCTCTCAGCATGGGCACACAGCTCCCGTTAGTGCTAATGAGAGTGACATATGAACGTCAAGAGGAAAAGCTATCCCTTATGGTGTCGGATTAATGTGCTTTTCAATATGTTTGTGCGCCCGTGCACGCTGATTTCACTGCTAGGAGCAAGCGGAGGCAATTAAACTCTTGTAATTTCTCATGAACAGAGTCCTGCTGAGGCATGAAGGCCTAGAGGAGGTCCCTCCTGCATGCAGGAAGGAGGAGAACATGATTTGTAATGCCTGTCGTTTCTTTATTCTCCCTTATCAGAGAGAGTCCATCCTAGAGGAGATTGGCATATAAAACAGTCTCTCCAAGAAAAAACAACAAAAAACAACAAACCCTTGAACTCTTGCTTAGTTTACAGTGTCATTTCCCCCCCTTTAATTTATGAATTTCCTGACTGGCAGCTTCAGAGACTAGACCCTTCTGTTGATCCACAGACCATGTGACCCTTCTGTTGATCCACAGACCGTAAGTAGACAGCTGAGTTTGCATAGCTTGGTCTGTATTAAGAAGGTTAGCACCGGTGCCACTTAACAGTGAATGTGATGGTGGCGGATGGGCTTTGTGATGTGCATACCATTCCTTTAGGGACTGGATGGAGAGCCATTAACCTCTTTTTCCATATAGAATGCCAAAGCTGCATCAGGTTGGGATGTCCAACTTGAGACACGTTAAAGGAGTCTGATTTATTTTTTAAGTCCTCAGCACCCACCCTCTAAAATCAGGAGTCTCAAGTTGAGCACCCAAAACTTAAACCTTGCATCCCAAGTCACAAGCAAAAATCTTGGTCATTGGACTACTTTTGCTCACTGCTGACCTGGGACTAGATTGGAACCTGAGGTGAAAGGCTCTGTGTCTGGTTATCTGTTGTGATGCTGCTTCTTTATTTCAAAAAATGTGTTAGATTCATTAGCACGTTTAGATTAATTAATGCTAGTTGTTGGGGCGGTTTTATGGTCAACTATTTACTCAAAGCAGCTGAGACCCATCAACTCATTTCACAAAAGCCACAGAGAAGCCCTAACTGTTTGATCAGCCTATGCTCAGGTTAGATTCAAACCAGTAATGTGTAGAAGGAAAACCTTACATCTGTTGTTAACAACTCCTCTAAGTCACCCAGTCCTCCCTTTCCTGTAACATTTTGAATCTCTAGGCAAAAGTTGTCATGGTCTCTGAGTTATACCTATCCCGATCTTAGGGACAAAATGTTGTGCATTCTGCCTCACATTTGCAACTTTAAGAATACATTTTTTTTTGTCTCTCCATGTGCAGATTTCTTGTCCAACTTTAAAAGAATATTTAAAACTCTTTAAGGAAACCATCAATTTCCGGGTAGTACTCCAGCATGCTATAAATTCTGAGCATATCTAATGGAAAGCCAATATTTAATACTAGACAAAGACTTATTTCACTCATTCTCCAATGCCGTCATTTGTCACTCTGGCAGCAACATTATCAAATGTTCATATTAAAGACTGTACATATTTATTGTGAGTAATGGATGGAACAGGTTGCCATCTTTATGATCACTGCACGGAAAAAACAACTCTACCTTTTCCCTTATTGTCATAATTCTTCCTTGACAGAAGCTATGTGCTTGGTTTTTCAAATGCTATAAGGAACCTTTCACAGAGGCTCCACTTCAGCTACCAGTCTCTGCTTAATGTCATTTCCAGTATGAAAATTATAGGGCTAGCATCACTCCTGTGCTGAAATCTGGGGAGAGCCAGTTAAAGCTACCTGATTCTCAAGCTGTTCCAGACGTGGCATAAATTAGAGCAGCATAGGGGCTGCTTTAATTTATGAGAATTGGCTATGGACCATACACCAGCTGTGAACTGGCAGAAAAGAGTTGCAATCCTTCCCATTCCAAACATCTCTCTCCCTGCTCTTGACACCCTCTCCTGGCAGGCTCTTTATGTCAGGATCTTGGGGGGTAGTTGGCACAGGAACTCTCCGCCCCCAACCCTTACCCATTGGGGAAGTGCCATCCAGTGATGGTCGGGGAAGGATTTTCATCCAACTAGCAGTGGCCAGATCCCATTCCTTTTACACCAGAACCAGGTGTGACATTCCCCAGGGTATAACCTGAACTGCTTGTTCCCTTAACTCTCCAATTTTGGATGCATGAATAGATACAGGGCAACACCTACATATCCCTCAGTCCCAGCTTTGCCCTCCAGAAATGTACGTCTTATGCTGTTCAGTAGCCCACTGGACCATACAGGCTCATAATTAGTTAGTCATTCCAACAAAGGGTAATGAATATGCATCAAACTTGTCTCAAGTGGAGGTTTCCCAAACACTTCAACTAAACACATTGGTTTAGACAAAACAATAAACAAGTTTGTTATTAAGGTAATAGTTAAGTTTATTAACCAGAGAAAGATTTTAAGTGATAGGGCATATAAGTCAGAGTTGGTTACAAAAGAAAGAAAAAGATAAATTTACAAACTAATTCCTAAATGTTACCAAGGCTAATAAGCAAAAAGGTTTCTCTCACCCCAAAATTTTCTACAGTCTGTACTGGCTGGAAAACCTCCAGGCCGGGACCACTCCCCCCAGTTCAGTGATGTCCCTATGTCTTTCAAGCGATCTTCCTGCCATGAGTAGAGATGGGGGAGGAGAGGTGATGGGGAGGCCACTGTCTCTCTCCTTTTTCTTCTCTGACCCTTTGTACTGGAAAAGTATTTGCTGGGTCATGAGGTCAGGCAGTGCCATGGCATATGTGAACTGCAAACTGTCCTTCAAGTGTATTGTAAATTTCTTGTTTACAACTCCCCTGCTGGTAAATCTCCAATTAAGCAGGTAATGGCCTTTTAGCACCTACTTGGCATGCCGGTGTGCCTTTGTCTTTGAGAAAATTGTCTATTATCCAGAACTACAGCACATTTCAGTAACAATCATATAGTAAAATCTCATAGCTCCATATAAAATGTTGATACACACATTTTAACAGGACAATGATGTTCAGCAGATTGAGTTTTCAAATGATACCTCACAAGGCATACTTTGTACAAAATATATTGTAACCATATAAAAGAGGTGAACATGGGGTCCAGGAGTCCAGGGTCCATATGGGGTATAGGGTATCGTATCAGGTCAGAGATGCTGGCCCATATTTTATTTAGCAGACCAAAGTTCACGTAAAGGATCTCTCTGTTCCCTGAGTAGCCCCAATGTAGATAATAGAAGAACAGGAGTACTTGTGGCACCTTAGAGACTAACAAATTTAAAAAGAAGAACAGGAGCCACAAGTACTCCTGTTCTTCTTTTTGCGGATACAGACTAACACGGCTGCTACTCTGAAATGTAGATAATGTTCCCTCTCTCCTATATGCTGGGGCAATATGGAGGTATGCTTGACTCTGGGAGTAACCATCAAATGGGAGGGGAAAGGTTTTGACTTTCCATATGTTTTTTGCTGAAATGGTGAGGGAGGGAGGATGTACATAGTCTGATGCAACTTGCATCCCTAACTACTAGCAGTGCTGGGATTTTCTGGTTCAACCACTACAGTAGTCTTTATGGACACAACATTGTAGGCCAGGCAGTCTATTCAGTCTCCCCACAGACAAGCTGGGAGGAATCTACCTCCCATTGGAACCTCTGGGCATGCTCAGTGCCACGCATGAGACTCTCCCCAAAAGAATGATTGCCCTAGGGCAGTGTAGCTGGGCAGAATAAAGACCATATCTCTGTCAATGAGGAGCGTTGGGTGGCCCGTATGGTTCTCTCAGAGGGATGGTCGTTACCCTTGAAATTATGAGGTGCATCCCCCAGGATGTTCAGTACCTTCTACAGCTGTAGCGCTGAGATGGACTGTGGAGACTGAATTTTGGTTTTGGGCGCTGTTGGCAGTCCTTTTGGGCAAAACTGTATAGTATTTTATGGAGAAGGTGAACCTTTCTATAGAATTTTAAATCAACCCGTAGAATTATATAGTAGGGAACATAGAATTTAAAAGAAAATTATGTGACTTATTCTTCTCTTACACCAATTTTACACCAGTGCAATTCCTTTGAATTCAGTGGAGTTACTTTTGATACACAACACTGCAAGGGAGAGTGCCTCTAGTATGGGTGTGACACCCTGTACCCCATGATCACCACTTTTATATGGTGGTTATATTTTGTACAAAGTGTGCCTTGTGAGGTATCATTTGAAAACTCATAATCTGCTGAATGTTGTCATGCTCCCGAAATATGTGTAACATCACTGCAGGTCAAATTATGAGATTTTGCCATATGATTCTTCCTGAAATATTTTGCAAGTCTGGTTAACGCTCACAAACCATTTTTTTTCAGATACAAAGACACACTGGCAACCCCAGACTCGACAAAGTCAAGTGGGCTATCACTTACTTAAGCAGCCATTCTTCAGCAACGGGGAGGTGTAGACAAAGAATTTACATTTCCTCTCAGAAATGCTTCCGACCTCACATATACAGGAGATTGTCTGTACCCTGGTGGGAGGTAATCCTCAAAGAGAGGAGGAGGGTATAAAAAATAAGAGACAGTGACCTTCACCTCACCCCTCTCCTCCTCCTATCTGTCTGCTCATGACCATGACTATGACTCTCAAAGAACTGAACAAAAGCGGGGAATGGTCCCAGGCTGGGAAAAGATGCAGCCTGTGAAATTTATTGCAGCTGTTGGTGAGAAAAACTCCTTTCTCGCTTTTAAACCTATTAGCCTTGGTTAGTTTAGGAACTAGCTTGCATGTTTATCCTTTTATTTCTTTTGTCCTGATTTATATGCATCTATATTTGTAATCACTTAAAATCTCTATTTCTTTAGTTAATGCGTTTGTTTTATTGTTTTATCTAAGCCGGACTGTTTTGGTTGAAGAGCTTGGGAATCCCTACTGAGGTCAACAAGCCTGCTGCGTAATCATTACCCATTGTTGGAAAGACGAACTATCTATGAGATTGTACTGTCCAATGGTCTACTGAGCAGTACAAGATGCACATTTCTGGGAAGCAAGGCTGGGTCTAAGGGATATGCGGGTGTCTCCCTGTATATAATGCATGGATTCAGTAACTTTGTATGCTGGTGTCTGTGAGTGAGCAGAGCCTGGAGGGGCTGCTACTCCTCAGCAAAGTACTGTAAAAAGCATCTCAGGCTGGAGAGCTGAGGGGACACAGCAGTCCAACAGTTCAGATTGCGCCCTGGGGAATGTTACAGTGGGATTTTGAAAAAGTGCTTAAAGAGGAGATTTTCAAAGGTATTTAGCTACCTAAAGATGCAGATAGGTGCCTAGGGGATATTCAAAAATGCCTAAGCAAGTTAAGCACATAAATCCCATTGAAATAAATGTGAGCTAGGCACCTGACCTGCTTAGGAGCTTTTGAAAATCCCATTAGGTGCCTATCTATCTGTATCTTTAGGAGCCTAAATACCTTTGAATATCTGGGCTTTAGACACTTAAGAGCTCAATGGACAGATTTTCAAAACACCTCAGGCTCCGTTTAGGCCCCAAAATAAGAGCCAGGGGTGTACAAGTGCACAGCACCCCACTGCTCCTATTGCAGCCAGATTTTCAAAGAGCTTAGCAACCAACAAGCTGAGCTCTTGACAATCTATCACATATTTAGGTGTATGAATAGAAACAGAAAATGAGGTACTTTGAAAATTTGGCCCAGAAGTCCTTTGGGATTTGTGCGCCAGATTTTCAAAGGAGGGTGTGTGTGTATGGGCCTAAAGATACAGATAGCTGCTTAGTGGGATTTTCAAAAGTTCTAGGTACTTAACTCACATTAGGTGCTCAGGCCAGATCCTCAAAGGTATTTAGGAACCTAACCTAACTTGAAATCAATGGGAGTTAGGCACTTACGAGGAAACGGGGCTTACACAGTTTTGAAAATTGTATTAGGAGCCTATCTGCATCTTTAGATGCCTTAATATCATTGAAAATCTAGCCTTGTGGCTCTAAGTGACTTAGATGCCTTTGAAAACATCACCCTTTCATCCCTTTTAAATTTTATAGGACTCTTTCATAAGGGAAATTATATTAGTAGTGATAGCAGCAGTATCAATGACTTTCAGAATAAAATAAATAATATGGTTATTCTATCAGCTCCTCCACAGTAGAACGTGAAAAATTGCCATGCCTTTCTCATCATACTTCCCAGAAAAAGGTCTTTTTCTTCTAGAAACAGTTACTCTATAAAATAAATATAAAGCAATTTAAAAGAAAAACCTTACCCAAGGAACAATAACAGGGTTTAAAAGATTTTCTCTTCTCCAGTAGTTTTCTGTAGGGAAACCATTTCACTTACTGATTGAAAGATGAAATCTGCCCACAGACAGAAGAGTGGGATATTCATGACTTTCCCTCTCATAATTGGGAGTAGTGTGTCCAGTTAAATAATCCAGTGAAAGGTTTGCATTTAAAGGGGCAGGCACTGTTATGGTCTGGTAGGACAGATACTCCCTTAGTTATCTTCAGAAATGACTCAGTGAAAGAAAGAATAAAATTCCAGTTTGCATATTGTATCCATTAAACTGATAGGCATGCTAACAAGATGACATTATCTGGGGGCTTGTAACCTGTAATATACCTTTGCAAGGAAGGATGGACAACAATAATCATAATCGTCTCATTTTTATATTATATTTAAATAGTTTATGGAAGAGTATTGCATTATTATTTTAATAAATGGTTCGTCAATTGTTATACACTGCTGTTCAGCAAGCCCATAAGTAGCCTTATAAACATGGCTTTTAATAATCTATTAAACTAATGAGCTTATAACCCCCTCTAATACATACCACTCATGTCTTTACCATGCTTATAGCTATTACCTATTACTATATCTATTAACCATTTATTAACCCTTTATAAAATATAAATAGAAACTTAACATGAAGCATGTCCATGATAATTGATATTATAGTACATTTTATCCTGAATTACTCTCTAGACTGTTGGTTCTCAACATTTTCCATACTAAGACACTCTCTCCAACTGGCTCGGATCCCTCTCTTCCATTTAAAAATATGGGAAGTGAAGGATTTTTGTCACCCTGACTCTCATTTGTAGCCCCTACTTTGAACACTTCTTCTCTAGCACTTTACTGATGAGATGCAATCTAATAAATAGATACAAATATTAATTGTGATTTAAAGCACACGGGAGCTGGTCCTATAAAATATGTAATCAGTATCACAATTGCATGTGGAAAGCACTGGTCAGTGTGCACTGTTTTTCCAATCCACAGAGAATGTGTGTCTGATGCAGTTACACAACCTGTCTCCTTAGCTGAAGCTGTAGATATTTCTGCATTTGGCCTGAGAGGTCCTTGTTCAATCCTCAGTGTTGGCCGAGATGGCAGCCGTAGCACATGCTGTTCACTGCCCTTGTCAGCTCATTTGCATTTGAAAGGTGAAACCTGCAAATTCACTCTGACACTTGCTTATGCGCCAACTTCCTCTCAGCAACCATATGTGGAAGGTTACAAGACCTGTGCTCTGTGCCCGTCCAAATTGGACTGGGGAACTAGGAAGGAGCATGATGACCCTGATTTTGCTTGTTGATCCGTTAGGACAGATATTTCCATAGATGATGCTGCATCAAACAAGAAACCACATGGGCACAGGGCACCACACGTGCACATCAGCTCATAGGATTTTGACTTATGTGGGGAGAAATGAAGGTGGGGAAAGTAATTAGAGAGATGGGGACAAACCAGTAAAGCAAAAGTAGGCAGAGTAGATCAGAAAAGGAAAAAATAATTTAAAGAAATAGAAGGGGAGTAGGTTTGGAGAAAAGGGTGGACAAATTAGCCAACAGGGAAAAGATGGAAAATGAACATTGATATTAATAAATAAAAGACACAGGAAGAGAAAGGGGGGGAAAATCAAGGGAGATAAAGTACTTTATTTAGCAGAAAGTTGGCTTTGTACAGCATTTTAAAGCTGTGGGTTATTAGCGGTTTCCTAGTGCACACCCAACCAAAGATTTTCCCCTTTTTGATGGAGACAAGGTGATACTCCCTCCTAAGATTTTGACCCTACATACTGCTCTACATCCTGTCCTCATTTTCCTTGGGAAAGCTGACAGGTACGGACTTGGTGATTCTCTGTCTGACAACTCGGGCCTGTGCTTTCTGTCTCTTTCTCTTGCAATCTCTGTCTGGCTGCACTGTAGGGGCTCTGCTGCAGTTTTGATTTGTGTATCCTGAGAGAGCCTGGTCTGACCTTGACATCTTTACATCTTTCAGGCAGGGCTCTGCACCATGACTGTACCTTCCTTAGGTCCTTCCTGGCATGTGTCCTCTCTTTGTGGAAGTTGCATAGGCTGCTGACATGATTTGGTGGGAAGTGAATAACGGAGGCTAGGAAACAGTTTCTCTCTGGCGTGGGAAGGAAATTGAACATGAAATTGCAGTAAACAGATTAAGGAAGTCACACCCCGCCCCTCTCATTTTATCAGCTGAACTCTGCTCAGTGCTCCAGGCCTAATCCAGCCTTGTTCTAGACTCAGACAAAGTTCTCTGTAGGATTTTTGAACCTTGGCATACCTAGGGGGACTGTCAGGATTGGTGGCAAAGATTTTGTAGAACAGCAGTTCAGATAAGACTCAAGGCTGAAGTTGAGCTGTTTAACTGAGGCTTATTCCAAATTCAGGCACATCCCTTTGGCTGCGATATTTTCCATGAACGGGGTTTCTCATGAGACTTCTAGCACTTCCTTGTAGAGTCAGATTTTTTCATTTGATCTTTAAAATAAAATGTAGATTTAAAAAAAAATCCAAATAGGTATTTCTGCAGAAAATGTCAGTGAAATTTGGGAGGGAGGGAAGGGGGTTGAAAACTATTTTTGTTGTTGTTTTGTTTACAGTAACTGAAAATGGGATCCGTGTGTGTGTATATGTGTACATGGGTTTATATAATTTAAAATACTAGATGTGTAATGTGTAGCTCTGCTTTCTGTGTATATTCGCAAAGGCACAGTTGAAATGTGCCTTACACTTGGAATGTAAGGTGGTTAGAGATGTGATGGTTCTTAGCAGTTGGCAGACTCAGCAGAAAGTCCAAGGGCTGAAGTCTGGAGACACAGGATCTGTTCCACTGAAATTGATGGAAATCTTTCCATTAACTTCATTGGGCTTTGGGTCAAGTCCTAAATTACTCTTTCACCTGTGCTGGACCTTCGGGTCACAATTGGTGCACATTGGCGGTGCTATGGAGGCTTGCACCTGTTCTGTGGGTAAAGGGCCTGAGTCCGGAAAACATTTATTCTATTAAGCATGCTCTAAGGGCTTCTCTCCGTGAACAATCAGACCGCAGTAAACTGGGAAGTGAACCTATCCTGCACTAGCCTGCTGTGCTCTAACTGCCTGTGTGCAGACTGCTGATGCACATTGACAGTTTGTTGGAGTGCTTTGAGTTAGTGCTCTTTGAAATGGGACTGATTGTTCATGTCAATGCCCTAGGTATACTTCATACTGCCTCAGCGCAGGAGAATGGACTAGCTGACCTTATGGGGTCCTGCCAGCTTACATTTGTATAACTCTCTATTATTCTATATAGTCCCATTTACTTTAATGGGTCTTAAGTACATGCTTAAAATTAAGCACATGCCTAAGTGCTTCCCTGAATCAGTTCCAAAGCTAGTTTCCAGGGCTTTCAACTCATCATCTTTCAACAGCATGAAATTAATTAAAATTTCCTATTTCAATTATATCTGGCTAATGTATTAGGTGAAGCTGTGTATTCCACTAATCCTAAAACTATGTCTTCATATCTTGCTTATTTTTTACGTTAAATAATATACAGTATAAAATGTACTCTGAATTAGATTTAACAGCAGACATATTAATTCAGTAACAAAACCATTGTGTTGAGACATTAAATATTAGTGCAAATGAGAAAATATTACCTGCATAAGTCCAATGTCTGTGCATTCAGGAAGTATGGATACACTTAACTTTAAAGGTTAACTTAATGTGGTTTGTTCAATAAGTACCATTAGATAAATACGTATTTAGGAATAAATTACCATATATACTCATTCATAAGCCAAATATTTTTGGTAAAAAAGTGATGCATCAAAGAAGGGGTCGGCTTATAAATGGGTCTACTCCAAAATTTGATGATTTTTAACTCTATGGAATCATTGAATTGAATATCTAATACAGGGATCGGCAACCTTTGGCCCGCGGCCCACCAGGGTAAGCACCCTGGTGAGCCGGGCCGGTTTGTTTACCTGCTGTGTCCGCAGAGCACATCCGTCAGCCTGTGCCGCTTCCTGCCAGCCTCATTGGCCTGGAGCGACCAACTGTGGCCAGTGGGAGCCGCGATCGGCCGAACCTGCGGATGCGGCAGGTAAACAAACCGTCCCGGCCCGCCAGCGTGCTTACCCTGGAGGGCTGCGTGCCAAAGGTTGCCAATCCCTGATCTCATACATTGTAGTTTTGTTTACCTGAAGCGTCTGTGAGCATGGAGCCTCTTAGCTCCCCGTGGCCACGGTTTGCCATTCCCAGCCAATGGGAGCTGCGGGAAGTGGCGCACTGGCTGGGAACAGTGAACCGCGGCCACAGGGAGCTGAGGGGCTCCATGCCTGCAGACGCTCCAGGAAACAAAACGTCCCGACCCACCGGTGGCTTACCCTGACAGGCCAGGAGCCAAAGTTTCCCAACCTCTGAAATATAAGGTCGGCTTATGAAAGGGTCATACAGTTTTTGCTATTTTTACCTATCCATTTTGGTGGGTTGGCTTATAAACGAACGGGCTAATGAACGAATATACACGGTAAGTGTAAATTGGGTTTATCTTAATTGCAAAGCACTATGGTGCAGGCAACCAGAGCACTCACCTGGCTGAGAATTTTCATGCTTTATTTTTGTTTTCTAGAGAAGAAAACTCAGCTAATTAAGTGGGATGGTGATTGAACTATTCCACCTGAGTGAGAGGACCAGCTCTGTGAATATTTTTTTTTAAAGTATTTAGGCACATGAGCCAACAGTATTGGAAATTAGTAAATTATAATGGCCCCCATATAATTAACTACAAGACCCAAATTTTCTAAAGTAACTAGTGATTTGGGTTTCAGAGTAGCAGCCATGTTAGTCTGTATCCGCAAAAAGAACAGGAGTATTTGTGGCACCTTAGAGACTAACAAATTTATTTGAGCATAAGCTTTTGTGGGCTACAGCCCACTTCTTCAGATGCATAGAATGGAACACACAGAAGATATTTACACATACAGATTTGGGGTGTCTCGATTTTTGGATGTCCAAATTGATACACCTTAGAAGAACTGATTTTCAGAACGGGCATAACTTCCTATCTGATTCCCAGCAATGTAATATATGTCTGCCTCACAATCTTCAGTATATGTATCCACACAACACCCCTGTGAGGTAGAAAAGTGCTATTATCCCTGTTTCACAGATGGAGGAACTGATGCACAGAGAGATTAGGTGGCCTGTGTGAGATCACACAGGAAGTCTGTGGCATGGAGGGGACTTGAAAGTGGGTCTCCCAAGTCCCAGGCTAGCACCCTAACCACTTTGCAGAATCAAGTGTGGGTAATATACTAAAAGAGGAAAGGAAAGAGCATGGATTACAATAATAAGATTATGTGGATATTCAACAAGGTTCCAACCCAAAGCCCACTAAAGCCAATGAAAACACTCTCATTGAGTTTGGTGGGCACCAGATCAGGCCCTAAAACATGTTCAAGTGATAGTTGATGAAGGTGAAGATTTAGTTTTTTATTTTTGTGGGCTGTGTGAAAAAACAAACTTTTCACATTTACTGCAGTACCTCCTCTAGCAGCTCTTTACATCAGCTCTTAGCAACGGCATATCCTTATCTAAACATCATTGAGAGTGACTGGTTATTAATTATGTTAATTAACAGCACTTTGCTGTAAAATGAGTAAGCCCAAGTTGAATTCTAGCCATTGAAAGAATTTTTAAATAAGTCTTTTCTCATTAAACCAGTAGCACTAGCGTCATACACTTTTCATTACAGCACTTTACATGTTAGTTATTTCACTCTCTTGGCAGCTCTCTGAGGTAGGTAAGCAAAACTATTGGCCCGGATTTTACATTCTGTTTTAGCTGTTCTTTGCCAAGGGTAACTCCAGTTAAA
This sequence comes from Trachemys scripta elegans, assembly GCF_013100865.1. Taxonomy (NCBI): domain Eukaryota; kingdom Metazoa; phylum Chordata; order Testudines; family Emydidae; genus Trachemys; species Trachemys scripta. The sequence goes on from NC_048299.1 coordinate 148,314,526, forward strand.
CAGAGTTATGCCACCATAAAATCTGTGCAGCTTCCGAATTCTGCAGTCCATTCCTATTCATCAAAGCTCTTGTCCACATGCTTAAGTGCTTTGCTGAATAGGGGTGAACTTAAATATGTGCTTACACGCTCTGATGAACTGGGGCCCAACTGAGTGGAGAATCAGGCTCACCACTATTGAGCATTCAAGAGAAAACTGAACAAGCATGAAGTCCTGAGAAACATGTGTTTAATGCTGCTCCAGATTTCATTTGGTGACAGGTACACTCAGCTTTCTTCTGCTTGTTTTAGTGCAGTTATTATTCAGCCATGAGGATGTCGAGCTATTAACCTCTCCAATGTTAATTTCAGTTTGAAAGGGAAGATTTGCATTCCTAAATTTCACCCACTGAATCTTTTATGTTAATCCCTCAGATACGGGTTTATGTAAATTTTGCTTGTAATGGAATGTTTGTTTCAAGTGGGCGGCTGTTAAGACTGCAATGTTTAGACCATTTAGTGGGAAGATCTACAGAGGTGAAGACTTCAGAAGTTAATACCAGCTAATTAATACAGCCCATTAGCTCAAAACCTTACTGAACACTTAGTGCTTCTAACATAATAAGTTTTTTTGGTTGACAGAGTCAAAGCTTACTTCAAAGAACAGATAGCACCTCATTCATTTACTTAATCAACTATTTGCAACACTTCAGAGACTGTATATGGCCTTATACAAAAACATTTAAAATGAAGTTAGATTATCCCTCCTGAGTACAAAGATTTACTGAAAAAAAAAGTTGTCATCTATAAATCTCAGTGACATTGGAGTATGTTTCATTTTAAGGACCATTTATTTCCCTATATTAAATAAACTATTAAACCTAAATAAATATCATTAGGCAATATAACTTTTAGAAAAGGAAATAATTCATTTAGAAATGATTGCTAACACATATGTACTGGTGCATGGTCTCGTGGCAAATATCTTGTCATTCTTCATTCTATGTCTCTGCCTCACTCATTCTCCTGGACTGTGCTGTCCTGGAGTGTAATAATGAAAGAGTACACTTAGCCAAAGACTGAATGGGATATTGTGATCCATCATAAAAGAAAGAAGCGCTTTCTGTATCTGTTGTACTCCTTCCTAAGCAACTGTTTGTCTTCATTACAATTTACTATGTTCCAAAGCCAAATTTAGAAATTTTTGTAGCCTAAATTGCAGCTATTACCGGTGGCAGAGTGGTACAACAAATAGAACATAGGCCTAGTGGCTAAGATATAAGAATTTTGTTCTTGCCTTTGTCATGGATTTGCTCTCAAGTATCAGCTCTGTGCCTCCATTTACTCACCTGCACAGTGAGACTAACATCATATTTGTCTTCCTTTGTAAAGGGTGCTGAAATCCTCAGATGCAAAGGGTTGTAGAAATGTTAGGTACTAGTTTGTTTATTATAGTATTTATAGAAACCTGGTTTTGTGCTTTGAATGTTTAAATTGTAGTTTATTATTTGTGTTGCAGTAGCAATTGAAAGACCTGTAACCAGGGTACTGAGTCAGAAGCTGACTCAGCACCGTCACTCAAATCCCCAGCAATATAGATTAATTGGGGCCTAATTAGAGAATCAATTAACAAGTGGAGCTACAGCTGAAGTGCTAATTAGAGGGGGAGGCAACCCCAGGAGCTGGGAACAGATGAATGGAGAGGAAGGAAGCCCTGGAAAGGGGGAAGCAGAGGGCCGAAAGACAGGCAGTAATGGCTGCTGGTACTGCTCCCTTTCTTGAGAAGCAAGTGGGGGATATGGCTGGGACTTGTAAATATGTAAACAGCACTACAGGATGCTGGCCAGCTGGAACAGTATAATAAAGCATGGTGGTAGAAGGAGACATACAGTGGATGTGGTCTGTACTTAAGGTCAGAGAGGCCCCAATTGAGATAGGTGTTCCATTGAACTAGGCACTGTACAGACATCTCAGCCCCCAAAAGTTTACAGTTTGAGAGAAGGTAGCAAGTAGCATTTTCCCCATTTTATAGTGGGGGAACTGTTGTGCAAGGTAGATTAAGTGACTTGTGGAAGGCTATGGCTGATGCCAGGAACTGAACCTAATTCTCCTGTGTCCCAGTCCGCTGCCTTAACCATAATCCTTCCTTACTCTTGAATGAAGCAAGATATTCATTATTCTGAAGACTGGATTTACTATGTTTATAAATTCCCTGTGTGGGAATTTATATCAAGTTCCCATATGGTGCTTCAGTAGATAATCTAATCGCTTCAGCTTGTTTTAGAATGACCAATTTCTTCAACACTGTTCAGCATTACTCACAATAGGGTCAGATCCTGCCAACTTTTCCTTGTACATGAATAGTCCTACAACTAGTCACCTCAATAGGGACTGCCCATATGACTGACAGTTTACACAATCAGGCCCATACTCTGAAAAGTACATATGGGCCTTATTCTCATTTGCACTAAGGTCTCTTCATGCCACTCGGTCAGTGTAAAGAAACCTTTTGGAATGGGAATAAATGTAAGCTAATGCAGCAGTGTAAAGGGATCCTAGTGTAAATGAAAATCAGCCCCTGATGTCTTCGTGGATCATATCTTTCATGAAATGAAGGGACATTCCCGTTTGTGGCAGACCATCCTCTGAAGGCTTTAGGTTTGACTTTGATTTGGAAAAGCACTCAAATGTTCAGATGCTCCTCCAAACTCTTTGTATGGACTGCAAAACTCCCAAAAGTGAACTTTCCTGGGAGACTTTTGGCACTTCTATATTCAGTCTTGGCAGAAGATATCTTAAGAATAGCTTTTCTTGCAGTATTCTGACACGTCTGCTTCCAGGACTAGTTCTACTGGTTGGTGTTTTGGATCCTATCTAATAAAAGCAGATACGTTAACAGTCCTGCTACAAAGGGGTGGGTTTGCAGTCAGACAGGGCATGGCAAGATAGTGCCACGGGTAAGGGAAAAAACTGTCCATTGCAAGAGATCATTGCTCTCTCCTTCAAGAAATAATTCTTTATGCTGGAGATATTTGAACCAATGAAACACAGCACATCTACACTGTTGTACCACTGCAGCTAAGTCAGTGTAGCTACATCATTGCAAAAATCCTCAGTCTAGACAAGCTCTCAGTGCGATCTCAGGAATGTACAAAACTGTTTCTTTAACTTGCATTGTTCCTGTCTGCGGAAGAGGGATCCTGAGGAGAGAAAACACCTTGAATTGATCAAGGGATGGTTTGGAAAAGTACTGAGAACTGTTGATAAGAAAAACACATTTAAATGCTTTTTAGGGATATTGTTGTGATTCTGATTTTTTAACTCCTGTTTGGAGAAGAGGGAATAAACAATGATGTACACAGGGGGACTCCGTGGTTAATGTATTGTATATTATTACTGTAAAGCACAGGACCTCAATGACAAAGATCTACAGAAAACGAGCAATCCTTGGCTTTTGTTGTATCATAAATACTTGCCTTAAAGGCTATGGACAAATTCAAACACTGTTGTAAAATGGTGCAAAGCCCAGTTCAAATGAGAATTGTATCTGCTGACCCCAGGGCTGAATTTGGTACATAAGTGATCTCAGCTGTGATTTCAAAGTCTTCTGAGGCCTTGGCTACACTTACCAGCTAGTTCGACGGCTGGAAATCGAAGTTCTGGGTTCGACTTATCGCGTCTAGTCTGGACGCGATAAGTCGAACCCGGAAGTGCTTGCCGTCGACTGCGGTACTCCAGCTCGGCGAGAGGAGTACCGCGGAGTCGACGGGGGAGCCTGCCTGCCGCGTGTGGACCAAGGTAAGTTCGAACTAAGGTACTTCGACTTCAGCTACGTTATTCACGTAGCTGAAGTTGCGTACCTTAGTTCGAATTGGGGGGGGTAGTGTAGACCAAGCCTGAGAGGTTTGACTTTTGCATTGGTGCATTTAAGATGAAAAGGTTCTCAATTGAATTGCAACTGGGAGTGTCTTGGAGTCCCTCCAGCATTCTGTAAAGAAAAAGGACAAAACTACTACCTATTAGATTTGAATGCAGGAGGAACGCGTTGTGATGGGATCCCCAGGGAGCAACCTGGAATTGGGGTACCACTGTGCCCCCTTAACTCTCTAGCCTAAGCTGTCTCTCACAATGCTTTGCTAGTGACAAGCAGCTGTGACCACAATGCTTTGCTAGTGACCAGGTGCTGTTATCACTCAGCACAACAGCATGTGGAGCCCCACAGCCAGCTAGATTGCATGAATGCTCCCAGAGCCACTCATGAATCACACAGAGAAAGGCACCAACCAATTCCCCCCAGCTCCGCAGCCTTGCACCCCAGAGCTGTACCATCTTGCCCTGGTCAGAAGCCTGACCAGTGTACGTTTATTACCCAGTCTTCCCCTCTCTCAATGTGGAGAGGACATGCACCAGCCTTTTTAAACTGAGATTTCTCAAGCAATTCAAGCAAAATACACTGTTTTAGGTGAAGTATAAAACAAATGTATTAACTAGAGAAAGATAGATTTTAAGTGATTATAAGTGGTAGGCATAAAAGGTCAGAGATAGTTACCAAAGAAAATAAAAGATAAGTGCACAATATAAATCTTAAACCTTATTACAGTAGGTACTATTTAGATCAAGCAGTTTTCTCCCCCACTGAATGTTACAGTTCTCAATACACAGGCCTGGACCAGTCTGCTCAGTTGAAGTTTTCATCTTCTCAGTGTTCTTGTTGCTTCCAGCGTAGGTGGGGAAGGAGAAAGGCCAAGACATGCTGCCACTGTTCCTCATTTTATATCCTCAGTCCATGTGCCTAGAAGCCAGTTGCCCAGACATGTCCTGGTGGGCTTTGTTGAGTCACTGGGTTGAGCAATCCTGCTGGTGTGTTGTCTTGTGCAACTGAGTCATAGAATTGAGCGGTTCCCATTGTGTGGTGCTTGGGCAGCCCTCACTGAATTGTAAATCCCTTGATTACAACTCTCCTGCTGATTAATGGTAATTGAACACCCACCTGGATGGGGGTCCTTTGTATGTCCCTAGCAAATTTACAGCATATTTCAGTAACAGCCATACAGCAAAATCTCATTACGTCATACACACTAATGATATACGTATTTTGAAGAACATGTGGTTTCAGCAGATCATGACCTTTCATATGATATCTTACATGGCATATTTGTATGAAATATCACAATCATATATGAATAGGGGGGTACGGGGTGCTATTTTGAGGTACAGTATGTCACATTCATTCTACAATAAAAGTTATAATTAACATTAATATCTCTGAGATGCACTGCTTTTTCATATCTGTCTGGACGAAGTATACCATGCAATGAAAACTCATGATGAACTAGATCTGTGTTCTTCATTTAAAGCTTGGAAGGGAATTAAAGAAGTATTTGTTACAAGATAGAATTACAGATAGCATATCTCCAGCTGTGATGTGTTTAGCTTTTCTACCACTACTGGAATAAACTGTAACTTGTATTTCCTGTAGATTCTCGCCAACCCCCATGGAGCAAGCTTTTTTCAATTTGATCAGCTCATCTCCTGCAGATTATTAAATTACTTGCAAAGTCAGATAGGAAAAGATTTGTATCTAATGTTTTGCTATTAATTATATTTAGTTTTTAGAATTAACGTTTAAAAGTATGGGGTATTTTTAAAAATCTTTGTTTTTTATGTCAGTGTATGATAAGATGCTTACCAAGGAATTCAAATAAAAGGGAGAGATGGGATCTAGGCTAGGCCTTGGAATCTAGAGATCCAGGATAGGGTGGGTCTATGCAGCACTTAAGCCCTCTGCATAGTTTTGTGTTCCATCCACAAATAGTCCCATTGACTACAATGGAACTCAAATAGTCTTGTTTATTCTAGTGAGAATTAAGCATAAGTGCTTCCCACTAACTGTAAGGGCTGCAGAATTAGACCTCTATGAAAGAGACTCAGAGAGACTCTGAAAAGTGTTTAAACATTATTATTTTTTAACATATTGTGATACTGCCAAGAGGTTGACCTATCCAAGGGTCCATTGTGCTTGGTGCTATACAAACGCCTAGTTAAGCATATCATTCACATGTTTCTCTCTTTTTGTCTCTGTTTTTTCTGATGCAGGTCCCTCACCCCATGAAGACCTTGCCCTATTACAGCTATGACCAACCAGTGATCGGATACTGCCAGGCCCACAAGCCTCTCCATGTAAATAAGGCGTACGACACCATCTCCCGGGCGGAGCAGGTTGAGACCACCAACCTGGAACTCAGTCGAGACCACAGCTTCATAGCAACAATTGCGCGCTCAGCCGCTCCAGCCATTTACATTGAGAGAATACCAAACTAATCATGGAGACCGCTTCTTTGGGAATGGGTGGGAGTAGGGAATTCTTTTGAGGAACTTCCATCTCAGAAGAGAAAAGGACAAGAAAAACAAAAATCTACCATTCCAGTTGCAAATGTTCCAACACAAACAAAAGAAAAAGGGAGAAAGAAAAGTGTGGAAATTCTGTCTTGCAATTCAGCGCTGAGAACTTGAAGATTTTCTTTTGCTTTAAAACTTTAAAACAAACTCCTTGGTGTAAATATTAAAGAGAGATTGTCAAGTTCTTATTAAAAATAGATTCACTCTAGCTACATAAAGGGATGGATTAAGAGTTCTGTTTGTATATTTGATTTTTCTACATTGCACGGTTCTTGAGAAGGAGAACCACAGGTAAAAATGAGGTGGGAGGTTCCAAGGTGGGTCAGTCATAGCTTCTTTATTAAGTGTTTATTACTCTTAAAGCTTTGTTTAAATTGATTTTTCTTTCCTTTTTTAAATCAAACAACAAAATGATGGCTATTTTATTTTACTTTTGGGGGGAGGGGTCAAGTGCTAATATTTTGAACTTCAAACATGGGCATTACAGCTTGTGTTGAACCAAAAGGACGTTGGCAATTGATGCAGCAGAACAAAGAAAGAAAGAAACAAACAAAAACCTTGGGTGCATGTACATTTTAAGACACATGCTGTGCACTATGGAGGGTGCTTTGGATTTTTTACTATCTTCATCGTGCTTCATTGTCGACACTATAATTACCATTTGGGCTCTAAAAATGGGGAAACATGATGGAATATCAGTTCACACATTTACAATCCAGAGATGGCATGGGCAAAAAATAATGGACTTTTGGGTACCCAGATGGATGCAATGTGCCCAAAATGGATTGGAAGGAAATGCATAAAGCAGGAGCATTTCAATGAAACTCAATGGCTGACACAATTTCTAAAACACAGGAGAATGTGTAGCATTGGTTTTGTTTTGTTTTTTTAATTAATTATGATGATGAGTTAGCTTTTGTGTAGATTTTATCAATAAAAGGACAAAAAAAGTGGTGGAAAAAAATAAACATATTATTTTGTGGTTGGGACACCACAGCCAAGCTAATGTTTGAATGGTTTCTCTAGATGTGTTACATGGTAACTCGACTGATTTTAAGGAAAGAATCACCAAAGCCTCCCCTCACCTTTTGGAAAAGTGCTACAAGAATGATTTGAGGTGTGGAAAACCTGAGGCTAAAGAAACTCAGTCTATTTAGTTTATCTAAGGCAAAGGTAAAAGGTGATTTTTGTCCGAGTCTAGAAGCGTCTACATGGGGAGAAGGCTTCTGATAGTCGAGGTCTCTTTAATCTATCACGCAAGATCCAATAGCTGCAAGGAGAAGCTAAACAAATTCATACTCGAAATAAGATGCACATTTTTAACAGTAAGGGTGATTAACCCTGGGAACAACTTACCTAAGGCTGGGGCGGATTCTCCATCACTAGAAGTCTTGATATCAAGATTGGGTGTCTTTCTAAAAGGACATGTGCTAGTCCAGCCTTAAATTATGGGTTTGATTCAGGAGGCACTTGCTGAAATACCGTGGCCCATGTCAAGCCAGACTAGAGGACCCTAATGGTCCCTTCTGGCCTTACAGCCACTCATTGTTCTGGAGTGGAATGAGGAGTCTGTGCTATCATTATTAATTGTTGTCTATGCTTTCAATGTGCTAGGCGGCTTCCAAACATTCAAGAAATGATGGCTCCCTGCTCTGAAGAGCTTGCAATCTTGGGACAGACAGACAGAGGTTAGTGGAAAGTGAACAGTGAATAGGGAAATGTACAAGTCAGCTCATTTCACTGTAAGCAGCATGCCAGAAGTGGGTGTCTAAGAGGGACATAAAGGAGGACAGAATAAGGGGCTTGAAGAGGTTGACAGCATGGTAAAAGGTATATTGTTCATGCTGATAACCCACAGGCTACAATAATCAGAGTGAAATTCAGTCCCATGTAGAGGGACAGCACTAGGGTGATGCACCATTTAAGCCTTCAAAATCAGATTTAAAGCCCTGGTCCAAAGCCCAGTAAAGTCATTGGAAAGACTGGGAATGAATGACAGGGGATGGATCACTTGATGATTACCTGTTCTGTTCATTCCCTCTGGAGCACCTGGCACTGGCCACTATTGGAAGACACGATAATAGACTAGATGGACCTTTGGTCTGACCCAGTATGGCCGTTCTTATGTACTCCCATTGACTTCAGTGGACTTCGGATCTGGCCCTAAGAGAGATTCAAGTAGCAAATTGGCTACATATTGGCTTTTTTGCACAGGAGTAAATTTCAGTGAGCTGTAAAACAGAACTCCCATAGACTTCAGTGGGAATAAAATCAGACCCATTACTGACAAATGGATTGTAAGAAATCCATGGCTGCTAACTATGACTTTATGGGGTTGTCACTGTTCTTATTACTGTGGTACTTGGAATTTTGTGGCAACAGTTGAAATAGAGCTCTCTTCCCACCAGTCCTAAAACTAAAGGAAAATCTCTCAGGGCCTACGCCACACAGTTGTGTAATTCTGCTTCAGTCCAGTACAGAGCAGTGGTGTATCTGCCAACCTGCTCATAGCAATATCACAGACAGAATAACGTGTTTTTCTTTATTCAATAAGTAATGAATCCAGTATTGCCAACTCCCAGCATATGTGATGTTTCCTTGAAGCCCCAGCTCCAGGAGTCATGTGTATACCAGAATCTCTGCTTGCTTTTAATTAAAGTTTCTACACTTCATGGTCACAAAGAAAAGCTTGACCATGTGACTCAGGGTACATCTACACTACCGGGGGGAGTCGATTTAAGATACGCAAATTCGGCTACATGAATAGCGTAGCTGAATTCGACGTATTGCAGCCGACTTACCCCGTTGTGAGGACGGCGGCAAAATCGACTTCTGCGGCTTTTTGCCGGCGGTGCTTACTACCACCTCCGCTGGTGGAGTTAGAGCGCCGATTCGGGGATCGATTGTCGCGTCCCAACGGGACGCGATAAATCGATCCCCGAGAGGTCGATTTCTACCCACTGATTCAGGCGGGTAGTATAGACCTAGCCTCAGGTGAACACAACAGGTTCAAAAAAGAGAAAGTAAATAAAAATAACCCCAAAGTACTATTAGCGTGGTTTGGTGTTTTTTGTTTTGTTAAATCTTTTAATTTTAAACCAATCAAATAATTTGGAGGTGAGGGAGGGGGACTCATAATTTTTGAATGCCTGAGTTGGCAATACTGCGGCATCTTGTGAATTTTACCATATTTCATACTCTAGCCACATGGAAAGCTGCTCACAACAGATGTGAATTCCTGCTGCTCCAGGACGAGCAGCTAACATCTGCCTATGCAGCCTGCAGTCACCATGCAAGCAGATACTGACTGAATGTTTTGTTGCCTAGACCATTTTACTTTTGCTTCTTCTATGTGTGTGCTGGAGTCCTGCTGACTTGCTTTGTACTTTCTTCCTGGGCATATCCTGAAGATTAATTGGTTAATATTTGTAGAGAATGTTGTGGACATATAGTTCTATTAAATTTTATCTGCTGAGTGTAACAGAGCTAAAATAAGTGTTGCCAACTCTTTTGCTCTAATCATTAATTTCATGATCTTTTATATTTTCCTTAAATCCTCATCTCCTGGAGTCATGTGAATACAGTATAATGGCAGCTTTCATCCTAAAAATATGTAAGTTTTTAGCATTCATGGTTGCAGGGAAGAGCTTGAAAATGTGATCTAAGTACATTCTCAAGACACAAAAACCCAATAAAAAGAACCCTCATTTTTAAATTAAACCTTGTGATTTTTTTTTCAGCCACTCTTGTGATTTTTTTTTTGGGCATCTGACATGAGTTTGGGATGCTTGTGCTTGGCAATACACAGGGCCGGCTCCCGGCACCAGCCCACGACGCTTGTGCTTGGGGCAGCACCTGGAGGGGGGCGGCGCGGCTCTCCGGCTGCGACCGCCGGGGAGAGCGGAGCCCCGGCCAGGCTCGCCGCCCTCCCCCTGGCGCTCTGGCCAGTCGGGGAGAGCGGCGCGCGGCCGGGCTCAGCGCCCTCCCCTGCCGCGCTCGCCTTGGGCGGCAAAAAAGCCAGAGCCGGCCCTGGCAATACAGCAGACTCTCCCTGGGTGAAATCCTGTTCTTACTCAGTTAAAACTGTAATGCTGTCCTCAGTGACTCAAGAGCGTGAGTACCAACCTCAGGGTAGATTGTTAAGAACCAGAACACAATCCCCAAATTGGTTGAGAGTTCACCAACCAATTATCAAATGTAAACTCCCTCAGGCACTATAACAGCCTGAACACAGAGTCACAGACAGTCCCCTTGGGTACTCTGATCTATCTCAACACCTAGGTGTTCATATCTTTGTTATAGATGGCCCCTTACACCAAGAATCACAGCAGTATTCAGGTATCAGGGGGTAGCCGTTTTAGTCTGTATCTACAAAAACAACAAAGAGTCTAGTGGCACCTTAAAGACTAACAGATTTATTTGGGCATAAGCTTTCGTGGGTAAAAACCTCACTTCTTCAGATGCATAGAGTTAAAGTTACAGATGCAAGCATTATATACTGATACATTGAGAGAAGGGAGTTACTTCACAAGTGGAGAACCAGTGTTGACAGGGCCAATTCAATCAGGGTGGATGTAGTCCACTCCCAATAATAATTGAGGAGGTGTCAATTCCAGAAGAGGAAAAGCTGCTTCTGTAATGAGCCAGCCACTCCCAGTCCCTATTCAAGCCCAGATTAATGGTGTTAAATTTGCAAATGAATTTTAATTCTGCTGTTTCTCTTTGAAGTCTGTTTCTGAAGTTTTTTTGTTCAAGAATAGTGACTTTTAAATCTGTAATAGAATGACCAGGGAGATTGACGTGTTCACTTACTGGCTTATGTATGTTACCATTCCTGATGTCCGATTTGTGTCCATTTTTTCTTTTGTGGAGGGACTGTCCGGTTTGGCCAATGTACATGGCAGAGGGGCATTGCTGGCACATGATGGCATATATCACATTAGTAGATGTGCAGGCGAATGAGCCCTTGATGGTGTCGCTGATGTGGTTGGGTCCTCTGATTCTGTCGCCAGAGTAGATATGGGGACAGAGTAGGCAATGAGGTTTGCTACAGGGACTGTCCTGCCTCCCAAGGTCTGTGAGAGTGAGGGATCATTTTCCAGGATAGGTTGTAGATCGTGGATAATGCGCTGGAGAGGTTTTAGCTGGGGGCTGTATGTGATGGCCAGTGGTGTTCTCTTATTGTCCTTGTTGGGCCTGTCCTGTAGTAGGTGATTTCTGGGTACCTGTCATGCTCTGTCAATCTGTTTCCTCACGTCCCCAGGTGAGTATTGTAGTTTTAAGAATGCTTGATAAAGATCTTGTAGGTGTTTGTCTCTGTCTGAGGGGTTGGAGCAAATTCGGTTGTATCTTAGGGCTTGGCTGTAGACAATGGATTGTGTGATGTGTCTTGGATGGAAGCTGGAGGCATGTAGGTACGTATAGTGGTCAGTAAGTTTCCGGTATAGAGTGGTGTTTATGTGACCATCACTTATTTGCACTGTAGTGTCCAGGAAGTGGATCTCTTGTGTGGATTGGTCCAGGCTGAGGTTGATGATGGGGTGGAAATTGTTGAAGTCCAGATGGAATTCTTCAAGGGCCTCCTTCCCATGGGTCCATATGATGAAGATGTCATCAATGTAGTGCAAGTAGAGGAGGGGCACTAGGGGACGAGAGCTGAGGAAGTGTTGTTCTAAGTCAGCCATAAAAATGTTGGCATACTGTGGGGCCATGCGGGTACCCATAGCAGTGCCACTGACTTGAAGGTATAAGTTGTCCCCAAATCTGAAGTAGTTGTGGGTGAGGACAAAGTCACAAAGCTCAGCCACCAGGCGTACTGTGGCCTCATCAGGGATACTGTTCCTGACAGCTTGTAGTCCATCCTCATGTAGAATATTGGTGTAATGTGCTTCTACATCCATGGTGGCCAGGATGGTGTTTTCAGGAAGAACACCAATGCATTGTAGTTTCCTCAGGAAGTCAGTGGTGTCTCGAAGATAGCTGGGAGTGCTGGTAGCGTTGGGTCTGAGGAGAGAGTCCAAATAGCCAGATAATCCTGCTGTAAGAGTGCCAATGCCTGAGATGATGGGGCGTCCAGGGTTTCCAGGTTTATGGATCTTGGGTAGCAGATAGAATACCCCTGGTCGGGGTTCTGGGGGTGTGTCCATGTAGATTTGTTCCCGTACTGTAGCCGGGAATTTCTTGAGCAGATGGTGTAGTTTCTTTTGGTATTCCTCAGTGGGATCAGAGGATAGTGGCCTGTAGAATGTGGTCTTGGAGAGTTGCCTGGCAGCCTCCTGTTCATAATCCAACCTGTTCATTATGACTACAGCCCCTCCTTTGTCAGCCCCTTTGATGATAATGTCAGAGTTGTTTCTGAGGCTGTGGATGGCATTGCGTTCTGTACGGCTGAGGTTATGGGACAAGTGATGTTGTTTGTCCACAATTTCAGCCTGTGCACGTCTGCGCAAGCACTCTATGTAGAGGTCTGGTCTGTCATTTCGACCGTCAGGAGGAGTCCACGCAGAGTTCTTCTTCTTGTAGTGTTGGTAGGAGGGTTCCTGTGGGTCAGTGCACTGTTCAGTGGTATTCAGGTTACTTCCAAAGGACCAGTCATTTATCCTAGGTAAATTGCATCTTAGAATTTACACCAAAGACAGGACTTGTAGCCAATCCTAGAATAAACTATACAAAAGTTTCTTAAGTAGGAAAAGGAAATGAGTTATTTAAAAGGTTAAAGCTGGTAAACATATATGCACAAATGAATTACAATCTTAAGTTTCAGAAAATAATAGAAGCTTCTATAATAACCAAGATATATATGTCCCTTAGGCTAAGCACTGGGGATCTCTTGTGTATGCCTAGTAAACCTTGTCCCCCAGAGTCCCAGCAGTACAGAGATATGTTCCTTCTTGTTGGGGGGTTTTTATCCCCCCCTTCCAGCTGATTAGAGGAATCCACTTGCATGATATGTCTTCACGGGGTGGAGTGGAGGGACAAAATAACCGATGTCTTTTGTCCTCTTTAACATCTCATAGTAGTGCATCTGGTGTCAATGGAACTTTTCTGTTGGCTGGATGTAACACCTTCTGTTGCAGTTCAGCATTTCACACTAGTGAATGTCTTTCTTCTATCTGGTAATTTACACAGTGACAGAGCTCACAATACAACTGCTTAAATATTACCTTACAGTAAGGGATACAGATATTATAAGTGAGATTAACAAGCATTCAATTAAGTCTAAAAACATTCTTATAATTCTAATCCTATTTTAGCAGTGCTGACACACAAGTGAGCCAGACTGAATCTAGCTATATATTTGTAAGTGTTCAATTGAGAAATGGAGACTTTGGCATGAGCTGGCACCTGGTCTGCTTGGCAATACTGCCGACTATCCCTGGGCAAAATCCTGGTCTCCTTCTTACTCAATCAAAACAACCGTTTGATTCAGCAGCTCAAATCTTGAAGTCCATAATTAATCCCCCCAAAGGCAAAACTTTCATTTAAGTAAATAGGAGCTTTGCCTGAATGAAGATGAAGGAAGGTCCTTCTTATATCTAAATTAGGGATTTCTCTATCACCAAAGGCTGGATGACCTCATGACTGTGTTGTGCCTTGGAGGTGCAGAGTACGGGGAGGTGTGGAGTTGCACAGTCTCAGAAGGGTTTGTAAAGGGGCAGAATGCCTGTCACCACACCCATTTATAGGGTGCAGCCCTATCTCCACTCCATGCCCACCACAGCCAGCCTCCTCTGTTGGTAGGTACATTGAACAGGTGAAACCAAGGTCCATCTCTCCCTGAACTTCCTTTGAGGCAGAAGGAAGCGGACTCCTGTGACACACAGGCCCACTGGTGGTTCACTACTCTGTCAGCAACTCTTGTCAGGCCTGACATATTCATTGCGCCTAACACACTGTTGTCATCACCTGTATCTAAAAGGTGTCATGTAAGGTATCATCTACAAACTGGTAAGATGCTGGTCCCAAAACCTTTGCATGCTGTATGTACGGGGCATGTACAAAGAGTTATAAATATGTGCTAGACTCATGGTCTTGCAATGTGTTAAAGCAATGCATAAACCCAGTCTGCCTCAAACAAAGGAATGTGCATTTGCTTGTCTGACCAGCCTGGTTGCCAGGCAGAGACAATGAAGATACATTTACATACAAGGTAAACAAAGGTAACAAGACAACATGGTATCGACACCCAGCAGGGGAGAGAGACTTTATCTGGGGATACACTTCAGAAGAATACATTTAAAAGGTTTACTGGACAATACAGACAGGGGGTCTGAACATCAAATGATAAATCAACTGAATGTATACAATATTACTGTATTATAAAAGTGTATCAATAAGGTCTTTTATGAAAGCCTGTGATACACTGGTGATTAGTATCATTGTAAAAGGTATGCATTAATACTATACAAGGAATTATGGATACTTACTGATACTATGCTTTAAACTCTGTGACCAAACACAGCGAGAAACAAGTTTTCTCTCGGAGAGGAGGGAAGGTAGCTAGCTCCCTGTCTCTAATGTAGATTAAGCATTATGGAATCAAAGCCATGGAAGGCCTATTTACATACAGATCAGCAAGGGGATAGGAAGTCAACAGGAAAGGAAGAACAGCAGGAATGCTTCCTGCTTCTTGTAACAGAGTCAGAGAGCCTTGGGAGATGTAAACAGAAACAGGAAAGCCATTTTGGGGTATCCATCACTTGGGGGATTAAAGGGGCCAGATCTTTTGAAATCACAGAATGTTGGATCATTCAGCCAAGAGCCTTGAAGTCTCTGAAAAACTGGGTTTAGGTGAGAAACTTGCTTAGGCAAAGATTGTAACTTGCTGAAATTAAGATTTAGTCTTAGAAGCATACGCTTACTATTGTTTGCTTGTAACCCTTTCTATCTTTATTCCTTATACTTGGCATCACTGAAACCTATGCCTTTTGTTTAATAAACTCATTTCACTTTTGCTAGAAACCAATTCAGTGCAGTGAGTGAAGGGAACGGTGTGTTAAGCCTATTTAAGCTAACAGGCTGCAGTGCGTTGTCTCTTTAAAGGAGGAACAAACTTAATGTCTTTGAGTGTTCCAGGAGTGGGCTGGACACTCTAGGGAGCCAGTTTGGGGAAAATTCAGAACTGGAGGGGCTTCTGGGTCACCCTGCAAAAAGTAACTGGGCTGTGGAAGTCAGGGTGTGTCCTGCATGTTTGTAGGCCGGCTGTTGGTGTCAGGGTTGTGAGCACAGTACTGACGACGCTCAGAGTTGCAGGGCAGGCAGTGACAACACTGTATTGGTGTGGGTTGAATCCCAAAGCATCACACCTTGAGTGAATTGTGTCTGTAAGGAGGAATGGAGGTTCTTGGTACACAGCCCCTCATTGCAGACCTAGGTAAGACCCAGGCAGAATCAAATCTTCTGTAAGGTGGTTAGTGATTCATCTCAGAGCAAACAGGAATTCACTGACAGAGGTTTCACTGCACTTGTTCCTAAGGACATGCTGATAGAGATTCCACTGGGGCTACCTCCCAAATGATACAGCACTCTTGGAAAAAACAAAAAACAACAGGTTGCTTTTAGAGATCACAATTGGCTGTTGAATGCTCCCAGGAGCCAAAAAAAAGATTTTGCTGCTCACACCTGACCTCCAAAGCAGAGTTGATGAACCAAATCTTGTGCGCTTCAGCAAAGGACAGCGATTGACTTGATCAAATAATAGTTTATGTAAGGGGGGAGAAGACTGACAAGTGGCTGTCTCCACAGTTGATAGCTGCCTGGCATGTAATCTTAAGTATTCAAGTCAAGTGTTGGTAGGACACTGAAATTAGACTGTCAGCTAGTGTTATGGGTAAGATCTGCCAAAGGAAAAAAAGGGGGGGAGGGAAGAGAGAAGTGGAATCATTACAAGGGCCAGAAATAGCTTGCTCTGAGATTTAGAAATCTGAATGGATAAGATCATTTTTCCTTCAGGAGGTTGGAAAAAAAGTCCCTGAGGGAAACATTGCTGTGCAGTGCATGTGCTTTGTGTGGGGCAGTCTATTGGAGAAGCAGAAAAGAATGTTAAAGAAAAAGGCCTTAATTTTCAACTAGTGATTTCTTTTTAGACACATCAGTGTTAGGGTCCCCAACTTGAGATGTCTCAAAATGAAGGGGCTAATTTGTCAGCAAGTGCTGACAAATTAGCTTCTTTGTTCTGAGGCATCTGAAGGGTGTCTCAAACTGGGCTCTCAAAATCACTAGTCAATTTTAAAAGTTTAGTCCAAGAAGAGGGGATTTGATCAAAGCTTAAAGTCAGATCAAAACCTGATTATCGATCCATCGATCTATCTATCATTTTAGGGTTTCAAACTGCTTCCTGTCCCCATAATATCTGAGTGCCTCCGTGTAAAATCAATAGCGATAGTGAAGCGCCTAGTGGAGTTCATGGAATCTCTGGACATTACAGGAAAAGATGAAAATCTCTCCTTATTCCCCATATTGAGCTGTTCACTGCTGTATCAACATGGAAAAATGCCTTCCTGGCCAGTATGGTGATCTTGCTCAGAACCTGAAGGATAAGATTTGATTACCCCATATTGTAATATGTATACTTACAAATGCTAATACTGGTCCCAGAACTAGCCAGCCCTTTAAACCTCCAGCCATGATATTTAACTTGATACCAATGGAAGATCTACAAAGAAAAGTTGGTTGATTTGAGTGGGTAGGTAGGAAGGGCAGTGGAGAGAAAAGAAAGAGTAAGAGTGTGTCAGTCCTGCAGCCACATTCTGTAGGACATCAGTGAGATAGTGGATGGCTATGTCCCTCTTGTTGCATTAGTTCTTGATACCGTGGTGACTGGCATTTTAAAAATATATAGGCAGGTCAGATTAACTTAGAGTGAATTGTATTGCTCATTACTGGAGTCATGGGATACATTAGACCCCTGTTTTGCTGACTATGTCATACGGTACCAGGACATTTTCAAACGCTCTGAAAATAAACTGCATCTGAGGCCTAGGCATATTCCACAGATCTATTCCTCCCTGCGACATAGCTACCAAGTGCTCTGACAGTGCCGACTCTGCAGTTTCCAGGCATTCTTTGGACTGCAAAGATGGATTTGTGCATTATCTACTAGCTACAAAGAGATGATGCTCTTTAGGAGCTCTAAAAACATCAAGCCAAAAAACAATTAAGGCAGCTTTACGTCTTAAATGAGCAACATATTAAATTTATTGTTTGTTTTTGTTCTATGATTTAACTACAGGTAACAGGTGAGGTTTTCTGAAGAAGGTACAAATAGATATTGCAAAAGAACTTCTTTGCACTCTCAATATTCTCTGTACTGTCTCCTATCTGTCTACATATAGTGGTTAAGACGCTGCAATGTAAGTCAGGGAACCAATTCTGCGACTGACATGCCATGAGACTATGGGAAATAAATTTAATTTATATTTCCCCTGCTACCTTTTTTTCTGTTTTCTCTATTTAGATTGTAACCTCTTTGGGGTAGGGACTATGTGAATGCACAGTACCTAACACAATAATAATAGCTTGCTCTTACACAGCACTTTTCATCTTTAGATCTCAAAGCTCTTCACAAAAGAGGGCAGTATCATTATTCCTACTTTACAGACGGAAAAATTGAGGTACAGGGAGGGACATGACTTGCCCATGGTCATCCAGGCCACTGGCTAAGCTGGGAATTGAATTCAGGTCTCATGAGTCCAATTCCAGTGTCCTGTCAATAGCGGGGCTTTGATGTCAGCTAAGAGCTTCTGGGTGCTACTGAAATATAAATTAATAATAAATGTAAGGTTTAAAAATGTAATCTTCCTTCCAGTGATATTTTGTGAGTTTAAAAAAAAATAGGTAAATACTAATGCAACAGCTAGGGGAACTCATGACTTCCTTTCAATCAGTGTTCCAGATTCCCTAGTGATCTGAAGCACTCTTATTTGCTAAGAGTGGGCTCTTGGAAGGCTAAGAATTAGGGGATATTGATGAAGAGGAAAAAAGTATTTTCTTTCAAAGTCATCTTGGGATTTTTCTCTCCTTGAGTTTAAAAAAAAAAAGAGGAGTCTAGTCTAGTACAATAGCTTAAAAAATGTCTAGCATAGACATTAGAACAATACATAATTCATTCTAGCTAGCTAGCTATGCAGAGGTGTGTGTGTTGTATTTATTTAGGTTGAATTTTCAAGGACGCCTAAATTCAATAGGATATGGCCACCTAACTCACTGGAGGCAGTGCCACTATGCTGCATTACACCAGTTGACCTTGGTCTCTTTCTACCCAAGGTTAGTAAACATTTAGGGCCGGTCTACACTGGGGGGGGGGGTCGATCTAAGATACGCAACTTCAGCTATGCGAATAGCGTAGCTGAAGTCGAAGTATCTAAGATCGAATTACCTGGGGTCCACACAGCGCGGGATCGACGGCCGCGGCTCCCCCGTCGACTGCGCTACCGCCGCTTGCTCTGATGGAGTTGCGGAGTCAACGGTGAGCGCGTTCGGGGATCGATATATCGCTTCTTAACGAGACGCGATATATCCATCCCAGATAAATCGATTGCTACCTGCTGATACAGCGGGTAGTGAAGACGTACTTGGATATGGTTTCTGTCAATTCACTGGCTCCAGGAACACCTTGGCTTGTTCTACTCCTTATTCAGCCTGACCTGCAAAATGTCTGTTACTGGTCTCAGCCCACGAAAGCTTATGCCCAAATAAATTTTTTAGTCTCTAAGGTGTCACAAGGATTCCTCACTGTTTTTACTTCAAGTAAGACTCTCATGGTCATCTGTCCCTAAAGCATCCTCCTCCTGTGTCGGCTTCCCAGATTCTAGTGCTTGTTCAGAAAATTGATTTTACGGCTTGTGAAAAGTTTTTTTGGTTTTTTTTTGTTTTTAAATCCTGAATCGGGATGAAAAGCCAACATTTTGACATTTTTCACAAATTGAATCAAAGCATTTCATTTGAATAACTTCAAAATGTTTTATTTAGAGTTTGCCCTCTTTTTATTTTTTCAATTTTTATATCAAAATTCAAAACAAAAAGTTTTTAAAATGTAAAATCTAAACATTCCAAAAATGTCAACTTTTTTTTTTCATTTTTTTGTGAAATGAAATTTCATCCAAAATGATATCCCTCCCCCCACCCCCAAAAAAAATCAATTTTGTCAAAACATTTTCTGACCGAAAACTGTCAACTAAAATTTTTTAACTGCTTCTAGTCGTTATCCACAACTCAGGCTTAGAAAATCCAACGGTTGAAAAATTTCTCACGAAAAGCATTGTAGCTTCTCTTAGGCTGTGTCTACACTACAAGAGCTGATGACACTCTAAGCCAATCGGAGAATGCTCTTAATAACTCCTGCCTCCACGAGAGGTGGTATCTGTGTCTCACCAACATAGTGCTGTCCACACTGGCACTTAGGTCAGTATAACTTACATCATTCAGGAGTGTGGATTATTCACATCCTGAGCAACGTAAGTTATACTGAAGTTGTTTGTTGTGTAGGCATAGCCTTAGAGCTGGGAGGTGAACAGAAGTGCCGTTTCATGCAGGGTTTTGAAATTTAGCTTCATTCCGAATCAGAGCAAAACCTGAAAACTTCAAAATTCTCTGCAAAGAAAAATTCTGGAAAGAACTGTACACAAACAAAGGAAAAACAAGATGGTCCCTGACCTAAAGCACTTACAGTCTAATCATAAGACCAGAGGCAATAGGTACATACAGATAGATAGGAAAATACCAAGAGACAATGAGACACTATTATATGGCATGACAGGCAGTGGTCTCAGCATACCCGCTACTTAACCATTGTCAAAGGAGAGTTTTAAGAAGGGATTTGAAGGAGGAGGATGAGTGGCTTTGTGGATGTTTATGGGGTGACCCTCCCAAGCTTGAAGGGGAGAGAGCTTACTAGTGCATATTTGAAAATATAACAAGTGGACGATGAAGGCTGGCATCAGTGTTGATCAAGGAGGCACTACACATTTTGTGCCATTAAACCCAAAGATGTTTTCATAAGTTTTACCTATGTGGCAAAAGAATGAATGCATTTGTAAGCCATGCTAGATGTATACTGTTATTTATAACGAACTTACACAGTATTAGCAACATATTTATAGTACGTTATGTAAGATAAGCTGTTGGCAAACATTCAGAACGCATTTATTGAGCATGTCCCCATTTGTTCAATGATTTATAAAGCAAAGCTGCACAGTGTACAGTGGTGACAGCCTTACATATAAATCCCTTGCAAAATATTTGCCATTAATCAATAATTCTGATATTAATTAGTTTACTGTTTATCTCCAAGGGCTATGGGGATGATTTACAGGTCACTTTCTCACCAGCCCAGGCAGCTAGGGGCTTGAAGTATGATGCGGATTATGTAATAGGACTGGTAGTGTTTCTGACTTTTATTTCAGCCTACAAGTGAGTAAACTGTCCATACGTCTGTATGTCAGAAGGGGTCTTTGGTAAAGGTGCAGTATGGACCTTAGGCCTATGAAGGGGTTTAGGAACCCATAATGAGTGGAGGCTGGATATTGAGGGATCTGGGAGTATTATTCCTATTATTTGCACTGTGGTAGCCTCAGCCATGCACCAGCACCCCATGATGCTAGGATCTGTACAAGCACAGAACACAAAGACAGTCCCTACCCCCAAAGAGTTTGCAATCTAAGTACCAATGTGGGACAGGTCAGGGCAGCTGTAACTGTCTTTGTAAATAGAATAAAACTTTGGAAAAGAAGCACGGCCTTGTGTTTATGGCTCTGAACTAGGACTTTGGAGATGTGGGTTCAAATCCCAGCTCTGCCACAGGCTTTCTTAGTGATCCTGGCCCAATCGTTTAATCTTTCTGTGTCTCCGTTCTCCAACCTTTTAAACCAGGACAATATCCCTTTTTTTCCCCCACCCACAATTTGGTTGGCTTCTTTATTGATATTGGAAGTTCCTCATGGCAGGGACTGTCTTTCATGATGTCTTGTATAATGCCCAAACTTCATTGAAGTCTCTGATTAATATTGCAATAGAACCAATAAATAATAATAAAAGATGCGGAGGGAAAGTGAATATACAGGTTGAAACAATATCATGATCCTTCCCTATACAGTTATTTTAATTCCCTCCCTATAAATATGAAACTATGTACCTGCCTCAGTCTATACTCTTCAGATCCTGACTACTATTGGTTGTTAAATATCCCATAGTACCTCTCAAACAAATAAGGCTGGACAGATTTCTTCTCACCTGATTAAATTCTGCCTCCCTAAAACTCCTTCTGAGGTTTAAACTGGATCTAGGATTTTTCTCCTTCCCCCTTGGCCCAAATTGTTGTGCAGTCTTGGTGTGCCATGTTCAACTATTGCTGCATTTAACCCCAGAGATGGCTGCATTTCAGTGGTGGGTTGAAGGATCCCTAATTTTTAAGGTTACGGCATGCTTTTGGGTCATTTAGGATGACGTGCACTCTAAAAATAGAAATGACTTAATATTAGTTGCAGCTTGAAGGATGCAGGCCCCAGTATAGCAAATCACTGACACACATGTTCTATGTTAAACACAGGCTTAAGTCTCTTGATTTCATTGGTTAAATCAATGGTCCCCAAACTTTTTACCATTACCCCTGTCCATGCCCCCCTCAAGGAGCCAGGAGGGGGGATGCAGGGGTAAGGAGGCTGAGACTGGGGCTACAGCTGGGGGTGGGGAGGGAACGGATCCTTGGCAGGGTGTGGAGTCCCAGGTGCAGGGTGGGCAGCTGGGACCCGAGTGTGGGGCAGGCAGCAATGGCTGGTAGTATTTCCCCAGGTGCAGGGCCAGCAGTGGATCCCTGGGCGAGAGGCCAGCAGCAGGGTCCCGGAAGCAGAGCTGGGCGGCGCTCCTTCCCTGGTCCCTGTGGGGGTTGGTCTGGGGCCTAGCCCTTGGCCTCCTTCCCCCCAGAACATTACTCCATGCCTCCCCTAGGGTGCACCCCACAGATTGAAAAAAATTGGGTTAAATTAAGCATGTGCTTAAGGGCTTTGCTGAAGTGGAACTAGAAAAACTATTTTTTTTTCACCAGTACAGTATTCTCTTCTTCCCCGACGCCAAAAGTTACAGTGCCTGATACCCAGAAGTCAGTATTGCCAACACCACACATTCAAAAATTTTGATTTAGGACCCCTCCTGCCCCAAATGATGGGGTCTATTAACAGTAATAATTTGGGGTTCTTTCTATTTGTTTTTGAGACTGTCGGATTCACATGTTCAAGCTTTTATCTGAAACTATAAAGACTAGAAATGTATTATTATTATTCAAAGGAATGCTGAGACTCTCACAATAATCTGACTACAGGAGCTGGGGCTTTAAGAGAAAACACAGAATATTGCAAGACTCATGAACCTTAGCAGCACTTTAGGGCCACTATTCTAAGTGAAGCCAAGGGGAGAACCTCAGCCCCTCTAAAAATCATGCTTCTAAAGCTTTCCTAAGCCTGTCCCAGTGTTTCCCAGGGCTCCCTAAAAGGACCTTAGAAACTAAGGCTGTGCTCTGCTGTATGGGGCACGCTCTGTAGCCAATAAAAGATTGCTTGTTTGCTCCTGTTTGAAAGAGACAGTGAACTAGTAGGCTGCAACTATTTGCAGCTCAGCAGAGGTTTTCCATGCTGGGGAAAGTCACATGAGCACTGTGAGGAAAGGGAACAGCTGAGGAGCAGACAGTTGACCCTAATGACTTATCCTTTCACCTGTGGTTGTGCACTCTACTGTGTTTGAAGGAGTTACCAGAGCATTTGGAGTTATGCTGTAATCCAGACTGCTCTGGGGGGGAATCTCCACCCCCACCACCAGACCCTAGCAAGCAGCTTCTTCCCAGGTGCTTAAGAGTGAGTACCTAACATGTATGATACCACAGCAAATAGAAGTTAATGTTCTCTGAACCAGAATGGTGCCTGTTGCAGTAAAAATGGGAGCCAGCTTGCACCCAGCTGCTGCTAGCAAGTTCTGAAATTCCCACCAGTTCTAGTGGCCAATGTGTGTGGCTTATGTTTCACTTAAGTCAAATCTTTAGCTGATTTGAATGTTAGTGAAGCTATGTTGACTAGCACTAGCTGAGCATCTGGCACTAAATATGTATCCCCCCCCTTTTTAGAGTTGTAACAAACATTTATTTTAAAATGAACTAAACATTCCCCATCGGGGTTTGAAACACACAGGTGGTAGCATTAAGAATCTTACTTTGAAACTGACTATAAAGAGAACTGAAAATGGCTTCCATTGCTTTTTATTACCCAAGCTGAGAGAAACGTGGAAAGGAAAAGAAAGGGCATAAGTAGTGACAGGTATGTTGGATTGTTAAATGTTTTTCTTTGAAAATTTTAAGGCATTGTTAGGAACAGGAGAAAGACATCTGTTTGGTTACAACACACAGGGCTAGATCCTCAGCTGGTGTAAATCAGCATATTCCATTGACTTGAATCAGTTACGCAGAGGAGGATCTGGCCCAGAATTTTAAGTATCTCAGAGTGTCTTTAATGTGAAAATCAACACATTACGGCACATCTGAAATTTAAATGATACCATCTGTATCTAAATTGGTGGAAAACCAGCAGAGCCTCTCGTTGGCAGGTGGTACATCAGTTCAGGCTAGAGACTATAATAGAGTGGATACACTCTGGCTCCTAGCACTATTGATCTCCGTTGGTGTGCCTACACTATGGTCTGTGTGGGGGGGCTGGTATCTTTAAACCACATTAACTAGAGCTGAGTGGGAACCAGAATTTCCATCCCACAAGGCGGGGGAGAGGAGGAAATTACTTGAAAACTGAATAGAAAGCCAGGACTGCAAAATTTTCTGCGGGACAGTTAAAAAAAAAATCATTGTGGAAGGACAAAAATTGATATAGTTTGTTTGTTTGAATGTCTGGTGCAAGGTCCCTGCTTCTATGGCATAACAGCTGGCATGATGGTGCAGAGACAAGGGAGCTCTGGAGCTTGGTATCCTGGGGAGCCCCAACAACTAAACTTCCTTGCTAGGTGGACTGCTAAGCAGCCCTGGGCTGGCAGGAAACCAGCCTGCTGTCTGGTTTCCATCAAAAGTTTAAATGGCAGTGATGTCTTCCTGTGGCATGTGTCTATTTAGTTGAATTAGCATTTTCCTATGGAAAACTCTTCCCCTGGCAAATTTTTGACCAGCAGTAGTGTTAACCTAATGAACACCAAGAAAAAATGTATTTCAGTATCTTCACTGGTAGGGATCAACTCTCCTGGGTATTCTTTTTAACACATGATAGTTAACACACTTCCCCCACTCCCCCATTGACAAAGTCCTTGATTAAAATCTTCTCTAGGATGAAATTCACTCCAGTGCAAAGGGCTGACCCAAGACATAGGCACCATTTAAGCACTATATGGAGGGTGCAAGTGGGCTTTACATGAATTTTCTCCTTAAAATGCACCTCTCTCAAGAACAGCTTTAGAAAGAGGTAGAACTGCTTTAGCACTGACTGGCTATCTAGGTGCGTTCTGTCTTGTTTTTTATAAACCGAGTGGCTTCCTTTACTATGTTACTACCTATGAAAACCCTGTAGATAATTGGGTAAACTGGCAATAGCAATGTAAGAGGCACATATATAATTGATGTGCAACTTATTAGGTTCCTGCTAGCAATATCCATCCAAAAATATGTTGACTGATAGTCTTGGAGAATATGTAAGAAATGTCATGTATCTCAGGGATGGAAATTATCCCCAAAACTTGGTATAGTAGCAGGTAGAGCTTCAGGTATCACAGCTGGAAGCCATCCCTACATGCTGTGTATCTATAAACTCTCAGCAGGTACTTAGGTACTACAGTGATGAACTTACTGCCAATGCAGATCGATCTAAGGACAGTGAATTTATGTCCTATCAAATACCATTTGTCAGACTTCATATGACATCCACAGTTTCCTTTTCATGTCTTGTCTCACATTTTCCTGGATTGTACGTTCCTCTGGGCAAGGCCCAAGACTTCCTCTGTGTCTTGTAGAGTGCTGTCAGTGTTTAATAAATAATGGATGTGGTCCAGATGTACTCAGATAGTTTGTTAGTCATGGAGGTCAAGTGGCAGAAGTCTGTGCTGTGGTGTTGAAGTTTCAGGGCGGCTGTAAATGTTCATGCACGATGAGGTGGGGGGGGAGACTGGTGCATCTAATAGAATATGAGTGAGGAAGGATGGCCTTGTTGTTAAGGTTGTTGACTATGACTATGGAGACGTGAGCTTGATTTCTGCTGTTTCACATATTTTCTGAGTGACCTTGGGCAGGTCACTTACACTCTCTGTGGCTCAGCTCCCAAACTGTAAAATGGGGATAATAGCATCCATGCATCCTGGAGCTGTGAGGCTATATTTATTAATATTGTGAGGTGCTCAGGTGTTAGGGTGATGAGGACAATGCAAGTACCAGAGAGAGTTGGAGGGAGGGAGAGGGCAGGCATTTGAAAATATTTTTAAAGTTCTACCCAGGTATAAGGAGCTTGTTGGCTTAATAGGGCTGTATTCTTACTAAGGCTGTAGTCTGTTTCTTCTGTAATCACTGAGTTCTCATTGGCCATTTTAAATACTAGTATAATTTTGTGCTACATTCCCTGGGTGCTCATGGACGTAGGTATGGAAGAATGGCAACAGGTATGCGGGTCGTTATCCCTTGTGTGGAGTAAAAACCGTAAGGCTGCAGATCCTAATGATAAGAACAGCTGTACTGGATCAGACCAATAGTCCATCTAGCCCAGTCTCTGACCATGGCCAGTACCAGAGCTTCAGGGAGAGTGTACAGAACAGGGCATTTGGAATGATCCACCACTGTCTTCCCTCCCTGCTTCTGGCAGTTGGAGGTTTAGGGTTGCCCAGAGCATTGAGTTGCATCTCTGACCATCTTGGCTAATAGTAGTCACGGATGGACCTATCCTCCATAAATTTATCTAGTTTTTTTTTTTTAACCCATTTATACTACATTGGACATAGTGTTCAAGGTGCGGGCGCACCAGGGACCAGAACTGATGCTGGAATAGTAGCTGAAGAATCCAGCTCTGTTGGTGCCCTGTGGGATGGTATCCTTTCCCTGTGCCCCCATAGGCATAGTCTATAGTTATACAGGCTGTGTACTGGGCACAGCAAAAGGTGAGATGCACACCTGTTCAAGGGGCCAGCATGAAACCTATGCACCACTTACATCCTATTTTCACTGGTGAAGTGGGATTTACCAGTGAAAGGATTAGTTTAGGCCCTCTGCACAGGGGTGAATTTCACCTGAAGAAAATAAAATCCAAGGACCTGATTCTCCAATGCTCCTCAGCTTAAGTGGGTGTCAAAAGTTGCTACTCTGATCCGTGGGTGTTTTATATCCACTTTCCTCAAATGCAAATGACTTCACAAGCTGCAAGGCACTCAGGCTCACATTTTTTATTTTTTATTTTTTTAGTTCAGTGGCTGAAATATCTTTTCTATTTTTATGAGGTTTTTTTTTCCTGTTACATAATCCATCAAAAAGGTCTTCAAGTAGGTGAATTTTGTGTTATCTGAGAAACTAGATTGTGGCATTCCCAACAAGGTCAACCCTTTTTCCTATCTACTTTGGAGACTCTATCTGAATCTATCTAGTTCAGAAGTCTTTAAAATTCTACTGAATATATTAATCTCAATAGATTTTGGAAAAGAGGCAGACCTGTAAAATGCCCTGCCCAAATGGCTCCCTTATTAGTCTCTCAAATTCTACAGCCTCCACAACTCCCTGCCCAGCTCCATTTAGGAGTATATCTTCGAGGTCAGGCATTCTCAAACTGGGGGTTGTGAGGTTATTACATGGGGGTTGCGAGCTGTCCGCATCCACCCCAAACCCTGCTTTGCCTCCAGCATTTATAATGGTATTAAATATATTTTAAAGTGTTTATTTTTAATTTATAAGGGGGGTTGCACTCACAGGCTTGCTATGTGAAAAGGGTCACTGATACAAAATTTGAGAACTACTGATCTAGGTATACTTGGTCCTCCCTCAGTGCAAAGGATCGACTAGATGACCACTTGAGGTACCTTGAAGCCCTACATTTCTATGATTTATTCAATATGAATTCCTGTTCTCTTTATTCATGTGAGTGGTCCTGCTAACTTCAGTGCCTGTCACTGGGAATGAGAATACCTGGATTGTCTTCCCAGCTCTACTGCTGACCTGCTCTTTGACTATGGGCGAGTCACTACTAGAGTTGGGTGACTAATGTAATTTTCAATTTGGTAACTTTGAAAAGTAAATATCAAAATCATTTTGGGTTGGACTGAAAATGTTTGAAGTTTTTAGCAAATCAAAAAGCTGAAAAAAAATTCATGTTTGAATTAAATGTTTTGTTTAGACAAAACCGAATATTTCAGTTTCCACCATTTTTAAATGTATTTGAATGCTTTAAAATAAAGGACATTTTGAAACAAATAGGCATTTTAAACTGTAAACTTGAAGCATTTCATCTTGAAAATCTTGGAATGTAATGTTTTGATTTGGGCGGGGGGGGGGGGGGGGTTGCTTGTGTTTTTTTCCAAACAATTTGATGAAATTGAAATGAATTCACAAAACATTTGTGTAGCTAATTTGCATTCCCTCCCCCCAAAAAAGTTTTTGAATGAAAATGTCACCCAGATATAGTTGTTATAGCATGTTGTGCCTCAGTTTCTCCATATGCTAAATGGGGGCTTCCTTCTAAAAATACTTTGAAAGTTCTTTGAAAATTACAGTGGAAAATGTTACATAAGAGCTTATTCCTATTATTTGCATTAGTAAAGCAAGAAGGATTTAATATCTTTTTAGCCCTTCTAAAATACACATTTGACTTCATAAGTTCAAGGTGTCTTGTATCGTTAATACTCTGAATTATTATTTGTAATTAGGTCCTTTGGTTGCTGCCAGGTCAGGATCAGGATCCCATCATACTGTGCCCTGTACAAACATACAGGATTACATGTTCCCATCCAGGAGTTTATTAACCATCAGAGAAACCAGAAAATATTTGTTGCACAGTGGCCAGTATCAGCAGCTTGAGAGGAAGGGGCAAGAAACTTCATCATGGACAATTAGGGAATAATCTTCTCATCGTTGGTTTGTGCCCTGAAGCGTAGGGGTTAATATCTTTATAATGTTTTCACCCCCTTCTGGACCTGAACAGAATAACAATCCATGCGGTCTGGTATTCCCCTGTCTCCATTAATGGTCAAAACTGAATCACTCAGAAGACGGTGTTAAAGTTAGACCTGGTTCAAAATTGTCCACCTGAAAGGGAGTTTTATGAAAATTATGTTTATGAACAATTTTTTTTTAATGCTCATCCTGCTCCCATTGAGGACAGTGGAATGTTTACTAGTGGCACCTGTGATAGTAGGATTGGCTCCAATCCTATATTTTGGGACAGCCGCACATCAAAATCCAATTCCTGAATATTAATGAAAACACATTGTTATGGGGACCTTTGTTTCCTGGTAATCTGATATCCTCAAACTATCAGAATGTCTTGAGAGCAGAATCTGACACTGAACAGATAGGAGATGAATATTTTTTGCTGGATAATTCTAGCAGGACACTCCAATCTGAGACCAGCATTAGATTCACTACTTGATAGGCACAGAAAAAATGTTTATCTTTGGCTCTTGTAAACTCTTTGGGAGTGGAACCGTCTTTTTGTTCTCTCTGTACAGCACCTAGCAAAATAGGGTCCTGGTCCATGACTGAGGTTCCTAGGTATTACTGCAACACAATAAATATTACCAATGATAATATGGTTGAATTTATCAATATACATGATAATGTTAGCATGTGAATGTTATAAGGGATATAAACCATCATGCTTCAGGATATAGACCCACCCCTAACTGATGGGGTCAGGAATCAACCCCCCCCACCCCGGGGCAGATTATTTCATAATGATCATTTAAATGGTTTCGTGTCCCTTTCTCAAGCAGCAGGGAATGGCCATTGTTGGAGATAGGATACTGGGCTAAAAGGACCACTGGTCTTATCCTATCTGGCAATTCCTGTTTTCCTACTAGTTGTGAACTATTCTCTCAAGGGTAGGTCTACACTTACCCGGTAGTTCGGCGGCAAGCAAATCGAACTTCTGGGTTTGACTTATCGCGTCTTGTCTGGACGAGAAAGTCGACTACGGTACTCCAGCTCAGCGAGAGGAGTACGCGAAGTCGACGGGGGAGCCTGCCTGCCGAGGTAAGTTCAAACTAAGGTACGAACTTATTCACGTAGCTGAAGTTGCGTACCTTAGTTTGAATTGGGGGGGGGTTAGTGTAGACCTGCCCTTAGGTGTAATAAGAAATGGAGTTTCTGAAAAGGAAAGAGTGTGAAAGTTTCGAAGGGAAGTGAAGCCTGACGAAGATCAGCTCATAAGAGAATTGTAAAGGTCACCATGTCTATTACGACAATTCATTGTTTTCGCTCTTATATAGATTAAACTGTAGCATTTTAGGCCAATGCACCCTATATATGGAATTGAGATTTACAGTAGAAGTCTCAACCTTCTAAAAAGTATCAATATTTCAAAAGCACAAGAAAGTTGGTTTACAAAATGTTCCGTCATGTTAAATAATGTATAGATACTTAGAGAAAAACAACAAATCAATCATTATTTCAGGTTTATCTCTAGATGAGTCCTAAAGAAATGTCAACAAATCTCTTTTTGGTGCTATTTCTATTATACACATTGAACGGTTTGTACCATTTTTTTTTTTTAATACACAGTTTCATTTCTGCTTCTCCCTTCAGAGAGAAACTTTGTGCACAATGGTCTTGGCGATAAGAGTAATTCCAAAGGAACGTCTGATGCTCTGTAATGCATTCAGAGAGGTCCTTTTTAAAATTTCAGAACAGTAGCAACAATGACTGATGGATCACAGCCTCATTCTCTGTGTTGCATGATAAGGATCTCAGTAGGGCAGTGTTTCATAACCTTTTCAGGATGGCGAGCCCTTATTCAAAGTCAAAAAAGTCTGTGATTTTTCCCTCCCTTACATTTACTAGGAAAATAAGAATATAAAATTTGTTAATAACCACGATAGCCCTGCATTATGTGTGTGTGTATGTGTTTCAAGATTGACAAAGAATACTTGACCTTGACGGGGTAAGAAGTGCGGTGAGCAGGGATGCGGGTGGGGGGGTTAAGATTTTTCTTCGCTTCACATTGTAATAAAATTTTCCAATGCCTCATGACCTCCTTATTGCCTTTTGTGACACTCTCCTGAAGTCATGACCCGCCTGTTGAGAAACACTGCACAAGTCTATTGTTAGGATGGGTGGACCAGCTGGCACTGGAAACAAAGTTTACAAATTTCAGAGTAGCAGCCGTGTTAGTCTGTAGCCGCAAAAAGAACAGGAGTACTTGTGGAACCTTAGAGACTAACAAATTTATTAGAGCATAAGCTTTCGTGGACTACAGCCCACTTCTTCAGATGCATATAGAGTGAAACATATATTGAGGAGATATATATACACACATACAGAGAGCATGAACAGGTGGGAGTTGTCTTACCAAATCTGAGAGGCCAATTAAGTAAGAGAAGAAAACTTTTGAAGTGATAATCAAGCTAGCCCAGTACAGACAGTTTGATAAGAAGTATGAGAGTTCTTACAAGGGGAGATAGATTCAATGTTTGTAATGGCTCAACCATTCTCAGTCCTTATTCAATCCTGAGTTGATTGTATCTAGTTTGCATATCAATTCCAGCTCAGCAGTCTCTCGTGGAGTCTGTTTTTGAAGTTTTTCTGTTGTAAAATAGCCACCCGCAGGTCTGTCATAGAATGACCAGACAGGTTAAAGTATTCTCCCACTGGTTTTTGAGTATTATGATTCCTGATGTCAGATTTGTGTCCATTAATTCTTTTGCGGAGAGACTGTCTAGTTTGACCAATTATCAGGGGGTAGCAGTGTTAGTCTGTATCTACAAAAACAACAAGGAGTCTGGTGGCACCTTAAAGACTAACAGATTTATTTGGGCATAAGCTTTCGTGAGTAAAAACCTCACTTCTTCGGATGCATAGAGTGAAAGTTACAGATGCAGGCATTATATACTGACACATGGAGAGCAGGGAGTTACTTCACAAGTGGAGAACCAGTGTTGACAGGGCCAATTCAATCAGGGTGGATGTAGTCCACTCCCAATAATAGATTCCTCTCAATTCCAGGAGAGGAAAAGCTGCTTCTGTAGTGAGCCAGCCACTCCCAGTCCCTATTCAAGCCCAGATTAATGGTGTTGAATTTACAAATGAATTTTAGTTCTGCTGTTTCTCTTTGAAGTCTGTTTCTGAAGTTTTTTTGTTCAATGATAGTGACTTTTAAATCTGTAATAGAATGACCAGGGAGATTGAAGTGTTCACTTACTGGCTTATGTATGTTACCATTCCTGATGTCCGATTTGTGTCCATTTATTCTTTTGCGGAGGGACTGTCCGGTTTGGCCAATGTACATGGCAGAGGGGCATTGCAAAGCCCCTCACCCACAACCACTTCAGATTTGGGGGACAACTTATACCTTCAAGTCAGTGGCACTGCTATAGGTACTCGCATGGCCCCACAGTATGCCAACATTTTTATGGCTGACTTAGAACAACGCTTCCTCAGCTCTCGTCCCCTAATGCCCCTCCTCTACTTGCGCTATATTGATGACATCTTCATCATATAGACCCACGGAAAGGAGGCCCTTGAAGAATTCCACCTGGACTTCCAACAATTTCCACCCCACCATCAACCTCAGCCTGGACCAGTCCACACAAGAGATCCACTTCCTGGACACTACAGTACAAATAAGTGATGGTCACATAAACACCACCCTATACCGGAAACCTACTGACCGCTATACATACCTACATGCCTCCAGCTTCCATCCAAGACACATCACACGATCCATTGTCTACAGCCAAGCCCTAAGATACAACCGAATTTGCTCCAACCCCTCAGACAGAGACAAACACCTACAAGATCTTTATCAAGCATTCGTAAAACTACAATACCCACCTGGGGAAGTGAGGAAACAGATTGACAGAGCAAGACGGGTACCCAGAAATCACCTACTGCAGGACAGGCCCAACAAGGACAATAACAGAACACCACTGGCCATCACATACAGCCCCCAGCTAAAACCTCTCCAGCGCATTATCCACGATCTACAACCTATCCTGGAAAATGATCCCTCACTCTCACAGACCTTGGGAGGCAGGCCAGTCCTCGCTTACAGACAACCCCCCAACCTGAAGCAAATACTCGCCAGCAACTACACACCACACCACAGAAACACCAACCTAGGAACCTATCCTTGTAGCAAATCTCATTGCCTACTCTGTCCCCATATCTACTCTGGCAACAGCATCAGAGGACCCAACCACATCAGCCACACCATCAGGGGCTCATTCACCTGCACATCCACTAATGTCATATATGCCATCACGTGCCAGCAATGCCCCTCTGCCATGTACATTGGCCAAACCGGACAGTCCCTCTGCAAAAGAATAAATGGACACAAATCGGACATCAGGAACGGTAACATACATAAGCCAGTAAGTGAACACTTCAATCTCCCTGGTCATTCTATTACAGATTTAAAAGTTACTATCATTGAACAAAAAAACTTCAGAAACAGACTTCAAAGAGAAACAGCAGAACTAAAATTCATTTGTAAATTCAACACCATTAATCTGGGCTTGAATAGGGACTGGGAGTGGCTGGCTCACTACAGAAGCAGCTTTTCCTCTCCTGGAATTGACACCTCCTCATCTATTATTGGGAGTGGACTACATCCACCCTGATTGAATTGGCCCTGTCAACACTGGTTCTCCACTTGTGAAGTAACTCCCTGCTCTCCATGTGTCAGTATATAATGCCTGCATCTGTAACTTTCACTCTATGCATCCGAAGAAGTGAGGTTTTTACTCACGAACGCTTATGCCCAAATAAATCTGTTAGTCTTTAAGGTGCCACCAGACTCCTTGTTGTTTTTGTAGTTTGACCAATGTACATGTAAATGTAAAGTTTACAAAATATAGCAAGAGAGGCTGTTGTAAATGGTGACTTTGTGGACAATTTTGCTTCTGGACAAACCCTTGAGCATAGCAATATTTAAGAGCCTGATTTCATCATTCTCACTCATGTGGGAAACATTCAGACCTGTGCAGAGGAGCCACATACAGCCTATGCACCCATTAATGCGTCAAAGTACAGCTTAAGTAAAACTCTAAGTGGTGCATAGACCCTTCTGCTGGCCATCTGCACAGAAGTCAACTTCACTATGGACCTGAAGCTGTCCCTGTGAAAGTCACTGGAAAGACTTCTATTGGCTTTAGTGGGAGTTAGATTAGTTTAGTACTTACTATGCAAGTAGTCCAATTGATTTCAATGGAGTTGCTAGAGGGGTATGGCAGTTGTGGTGGCAGAATGGAGCCTTAATTTTGCAAATTTAAGAGGTTCAGATAAAGACCCGAAGGTCTGATGAGTCACATGAACTGGATCTAAATTCTGAACTTTTTGCTATTGTTAGTGGTACAGAGCTAATGAAACTATGGGCGATCTAGCTAAATTATCTTCTCTGATAGATCTTCTGATCATTAATCATATTGTCAACAAATGAGCTGTTTATAAACTAACTTGCTACTTGTAACATGCTTATAGCATCTATTGATTATTTATTAAACCTTTATAAACTATTGATTCATAGATTCATAGATTCTAGGACTGAAAGGGACCTCGAGAGCTCATCGAGTCCAGTCCCCTGCCCTCATAGCAGGACCAAATACAGTCTAGACCATCCCTGGTAGACATTTATCTAACCTACTCTTAAATATTTCCAGAGATGGAGATTGCACAGCCTCCCTAGGCAATTTATTCCAGTGTTTAACCACCCTGACAGTTAGGAATTTTTTCCTAATGTCCAACCTAAACCTCCCTTGCTGCAGTTTAAGCCCATTGCTTCTTGTTCATCTTAGCCTCTAAGATAGAACAAGTTTTCTCCCTCCTCCTTATGACACCCATTTAGATACTTGAAAACTGCTATCATGTCCCCTCTCAGTCTTTTCCAAACTAAACAACCCAATTCTTTCAGCCTTTCTTCATAGGTCATGTTCTCTAGACCTTTAATCATTCTTGTTGCTCTTCTCTGGACCCTCTCCAATTGCTCCACATCTTTCTTGAAATGCGGTGCCCAGAACTGGACAGAATACTCCAGTTGAGGCCCAACCAGTGCAGAGTAGAATGGAAGAATGACTTCTTGTGTCTTGCTCACAACACACCTGTTAATGCATCCCAGAATCATGTTTGCTTTTTTCCCAACAGCATCACACTGTTGACCTTTAAAGATATCGTTACTGTGACTTGTGACCAAAAACTTGATCTGGAATCCATCAAGTGCCTGACTATGATACACTTACTCATGATGCATACTACTTTCCACTATAAGTATTCCCACTGATTTCAGTGGGATTATTTATAAAATACTACTTGTGGTGAATAAGGGCATCATACTCTAATCCCAAGAGAAAATAGATGTGTTACTCATTGTGAAGTCTTTACGATCTCTTTTCTAAGTATAAGCATCTTTAAGGTGCCTCCTATTAGAGAAGGAGAGTAAATTTAATTTACATGCAGCTGTCAATTCAAGTGACAATGTTTTGCTTGAATTACACCAGGTTTGAGAGATACAGGCTATGAATTTCAGAGCTTATATGGCTGTGGCACTACTGTGGATAGACACCTTATTGCCTCATGAATTTGAACAAAAAAGGTAGGGAAGTGTAAATGATCAGCTGCCCATTAACACGTAATTATTTTGTTTGAAAAATGAAGTTGACATAAACCAGTGATTTACAAATGATTTGTAAATATCTAGTGTAATGACTCAATTAAAGCTTTGCAAATATTTGCAAATCGGGGTTTGGAATTAGCTTATATAATGCATGCAAGCTATGTAATCTTCCAATTTACTTATCGATGTCAACATTCATTTAAGTGTTCTGTTAAAACTAGTTTACATAATTTTACTTGCTGAGAACGCAATGAGGCGTACAGTCACATGTGCCCTGAAAGTGCGGCCTGGAAACATCTGCACATCTAAAATAAGGCCCTGATCCTTCAGTCTGATCTGTGTAGCTGTGCAGAATCTCACTGACTTACATGGGATGCTGGGTGGGTGTAAGGGTCCATCCATGTTGAAGTCAAAGGAGCACCACGTTCATGTGGGATTTGCCTATGGAGATCAGGTTGCCAGATTAGTGTCTAAAGGTATATCTACACCAGAGCTGCGGTGTAATCTTTGAGCTTGGGTAGATGTCTGAATGCTAGCTTTGATCACAAGCTAGTACACTAAAAATAGAAGTGTGGTCACAGTGGGATAGACTAGCGACCTTGAGTACAATCTCACCTGGGAGCCTGTGAACATACTCTGTTGACTAGCCTGTCCCTGTGCTAGCACAACTATTTTTAGCACACTCGCTCAGTCAAAACTGGGATGGGGATGTCTCCTTGAGCTGGGAAATACACCTCTAGCTGCAGTATAGCTGTTAAAGCATTTGAAATGTCAAGTATTAAGTAAGGCTTTAGTTGTAGAGAGTCTTTAGAAGGAAAAAAACCCACATTTCTGTTTATCAGGCGTGATCTTAGCACAATCCTTGAACCACATCAGTCGGCCCTTTTGTATATAAACTATTTCAGTCTGCCTCCCTTTTGCATCCTTCCCCTTTAACTTTTGTTATAGGTTTGTTGTGACATTTTTGTAAACTTTCAGCCAATTCTTACAATTTGGCTTGCAGTTCAGGTAAATTTCTAGGCCAAATGATTACAAAAGTAAATTGGAGAACTGCATGAGAGGAAATCAGAGACTGCATTAGGAGACCGGAAACCTGGGTTCTGTTCCCAGCTCTGCTACTGACCTGCTTATGCTAGCCTGTTCTCCACTCTGCACTGCCCCCTCCCTTTCTTTGGGTACATCTACACATCAAACTCGAGTTGCAGTTCCTACTTCAAGAAGACATACCCCCGCTACCTCTGGTCAAGCTATTTCACTAAAAACACTGTGTAGCCACAAAGTGGGAGGGGTCTATAATGTCTTGGACAGGTACATACTTCAGCTGGCTAGCCCCTCCCACTGCTCGTGCTGTTGCAGCACACTAAAAAAACAATGTCGCTAACTTGATCAGAGCTGGTGCTGCTGTTTCCTTAAGCTCAGAATCAGACCCCCATCTTAAAGTGTAGCTATACCTTTTGATCTATCTTGTCTACTTAGCTTGTAAGCTCTTAGGGACAGACTGTCTCTCTCTCTCTAGGAGCTTGTTCAGTGCTTAGCTCAATTCAGCCACAATTTGGAGTATTACCTTAGAACAAATAATATGTTACAGATGTTAATTTCATTTTAATGCTCTATTTTTTAGAGCTTCTTCATAAGCAGCTCCACATTCTTCAAAAACACTTAAAAATATGATTTATGTCCCAGTGGAAAAAAGATCTCACATCTTGCTCCAAATGCATTTTTTTTCCTAATGTTTAGTGCATGATTTCTTTTTCTCTGTACAGAAAGAAATTTTTCATAAAATACCTTTTGTTGGCCTCTTATATTTTTCCCTGCTCTGATGTATTGGATCCCAATCTTATGACATTCATAATCCATGTGACTCAAATATCCAAGTCCCTTTGATGTAAAATAAACACTACCATAATTGTAAAGGGAAATCGTTCTTGGCCAGAGATGCTGTCTTTAAATTAAAAGACAAATAGTCAATATGATGATAAAGTAAAAGGGATAATGGAACCCTGTTGTCATTTTCTAACAGTGAGATTTGTTTACTGCCACCTGGGGATTTTGAGTTATGACAGTTTTGAAGGTTGTCTTTGT
Organism: Trachemys scripta elegans; assembly: GCF_013100865.1. Lineage (NCBI taxonomy): Eukaryota > Metazoa > Chordata > Testudines > Emydidae > Trachemys > Trachemys scripta. The sequence goes on from NC_048299.1 coordinate 148,351,748, forward strand.
AGCTTTGTGGTGAATAGTTAAAATAAGTACATTTATGTAACACCAAATAATACAATTTTTCAGGCATAATAGACAAATTGCTTTTCAATTTAATTTATTTGGTACACCTCTACCCCGCTATGACATGAATTCGGATATAATGTGGTAAAGCAGCACTCCGGGGGTTTCACCTATAACACAGTAAGATTTTTTGGCTCCCGAGGACAGTGTTATATCGGGGTAGAGGTGTATTGAGCTTAAATAAAATGTAGCCCTATATGTTAGCAGGGTTATCAGAAACAACTCAAAGAATAAAATCTTTTTGGATGGCTCTGTAGACCAGTGCTCACTTTTTTTCAGCTGGATTACATTAATATCCTCTTAAAGCCAGTGTGCCTGAAAAATCACAAATGCCACAAAACCTCGTAGCTTAGATTTTACAATTTCAAGGTCTTCCTGTTATATCTTTCTTGCCATTTTCATGCCCCATCTGAGCTTTTGTTGTAACAGATATGAATTGCCTAACCCTTTCCATTGTGGGAATCGCTTTCCTTATTTGTGTCCTACTCCCTCATGAATCCAACTCAGCAGAAAATTGTCTCCTGCAGCTATACAATAACATCAACAGCACTGTGAGCTTGATAAATAGAGCCATGCCGGGGGGGGGGGGGAACGTTCCCTGTTCTGCCTAAAATTAAGTGGAGATAGTTTGGTTTCTGCTGTATTAAAACACCAGAAACTTGGCTGAAGATTGAGAATCTGGGACAAATTTTACGAGATCTGGCTTGACGTTTGAGTGACCTGGTGCGATTTATGGTTGTAGGTGGAAACTCTACAAAATTCAGTGATTTATTTGTTTGTTTTTTGCCTGACTTCACTTGGAACCAGGGGAAATGGGGTAATTTTGCTTTGTCGTCTTTGGGTTAATACAAACTAGAACTTGGGCACCATGGTGATGAGGGACATATAGGTTCCTAGACAGAACTTCGGGGGCCAAGTTTTACCAACTACCCTGGGGATAAATGCTCAGTTTGGAATTAGATAGTATCGATTAAACTATCTAGATTCTTACATGGCTGTGTGATGGGGTGTACAAACCCCTTACTGGAAAATAAGGGGGTAAGTAGCAGCTCTGGTCCCAGGCAACCCCAAAGCTGCACCTGCAAAGTCTCCACAAGCTGGAGAAGGAGCTTAAAAGGGGAAGAAGAGCAGCTTAGAAGGGGGCTATAAGTGGAAGACAACAGACCTCTGCTCTGGGGAAATAACAGCCCAGGCGAGCCCTTATCGCCTGAGACCTGACTATCCTGACCTGGGAGAGGAAAGACGGGGTGACTGTTTGGGAAAGTGAGAAACTTTATTTTTGGTTCAATTCTTTAATTTACCCTGTAGGGAAAAAAAGAAGCAAGGCAGCTATTTAGTACCCCAAGGTGCAGAACTTAGCTGCCCACCACTGAGGCCTGCATTAGAGCCTGATGGAGAGGGTACAGCCTGGGCTCTCCTACCAACCACTGAAGGTGGGACAGCAACCAGAGCCTACCCCTTGGCAGGGAACCCAGCTAGGAAAGACCCTGTATACAGAAGTGTTCAGACCCCAAGTCACAGAGCTAAGGAGAAAGCCCAGAAGCCCTCACCCCCCCCCCCCCAAAAGACTTCTCCATTATTGCACTGGTCTTTCTGTGTATGCCGAAAGGGGTGGATTAGAATGTGTGATCTGGACAGAGGGCTAAGCCGGAAAAGAAGGTGGACTGACCCCATAGGACTAAGTTGTAGAAGAAAGAGGAGCAGACTGGGAGGGGGTTCACCAGTTGCACTGCTGATGAGAGCCACCTTTGACAGGTGCCTGTCACTTGCCAGAATAGTCACACTTACTGCTGTTGTAAATAAGGACTTCTTTTATGAAAAGTAATCAGCAATGGGCCAATAATACTTCGCTCTTCTTTCATGCACAGGATTCTGGATAATAACATGAAAGGACTTCATGCTTGTAAAACTAAACTGGCTCTTTATTAAGAGAACTATTTACAGAGATGCCGCAACTGCAGCTAGCATTGTAGCCATATGCACACAGACTGACTTGCCAATACCTCCTCCAAACTCTTCCCTCCTGAAACCTGTGCTCCTCCAAGTTCCAGGCAGGTCACTACTGCCCTGATATAATCCTTTTCCTCTGAGGCTCCAAGTACTCCTGTGCAAAGGGCCAGTACAAGATCGATGCAACATTTCGAGTTTCAGTAGAACTCAAATGGTGGATAATCTCTCCACTGGCCCTCTGCAAGGGGTCGATTTTTCACTGTATGCATACAGAACACTAGAAGCCAGGACTTCTTGAGCCAATCTAATTGCTAGTTTAAGCAGACACAACTCCATTGAAGTCAGTGGAGTTGCACCAAGTTATATCATTGGTGAATTTGGCCAAAGGGCTCTATTCCTATCTCTGCCACTGACTTTCTGTGTAATTATGAACAAGTCTCATGCATCCAAATATTCAAAATTGGACAGTGATTATGCATGTGTCAATTTTTGGCTATATTCAGATGTGTTGATTTCCCCCTTGCTGCTTATACTGACTTCAGTTAGAGGGGTGGTGGTTGGTACATCGGAAATGGTGTCCCAGAAACTGAGTCATTCAGGCAGAGGAAACTTCTTAAAATGTTGGCCTTAATTCTTCTTACCACTCAATGTTCATATCTCTAAAATAAGAATAATAATACATATCTGCCTCATGATGGTGCTTGTGAGGCTTAATTAACTGATGTGTGTAAAATGCTTTGAGATCCTTGGATGAAAGAAGCTTTGTAAATGCAAAGTCATGGCATTACGATTTGGCTTTGTACACTGCTATGCTGACGTCCCTGACCAAGGAAATGGAAAAAGGTCTGTACGCAAGCTACCAGACGTCTAAGATCTATGCAGGTCAGAGATTTGGAAGGGAGCTATTGATTTGCTGCTATTTAGAAGAGTGAGTTTCTCCAAAGACAAAAAGGTGTGCTGGATGTTGTGCAAAATAAACCTGTCAGAACACCCAATCACAATTGCAATATTCCAGTCAGTTAGGTTTGCTTGGAGCACACAGACAGCTCTGCTTTCCCAGCTAAAGGCAGACTTCTGTGCTGAAAACATCCAACACCATTCTTGTAAAATCGGTGTATTAAAATAGCACTTTAATTAAAGGCTGTTTTCAGCACTAAGTAAGGGCTTATCCTAGTAAAACCGGGAACTGGGTGTGCCCAGGCAAATAATGGTTACCTGTCTTTGTCTCCGTCCATTACCTTCTCCAGCTGGTTATTGTCTTCTTATAGTAGCTCAGTAAATTAGTCAGTGCTCTTATAACCTCTCAGAGGCTCACTTCAGGTTATGTCTTTGTAAGCAGAGTCAGGATGAGCTCTACCCTGACATCTGGTGGTGAATTATGGCGAGTGTGGAAAAGAACTCCAGGGGCTGATCTTGTTTGCATAGGCACACCCACTCGCCTGGCATGAAACCACAGCAACTCAAAGTGGTTACTTTGGCTGGTGTGGGATCCCCAGTTTCTCTGTTATTGGGGCAGGAAGAATAAAGTTTTGTTACCCTGATTCTGTGAATCAAGGCCAGTGGAACTGTTGTATGACAGAAGGACTGAGTGAGTCATTCACCATTACCTAGGTAGCATTTGCTTGTCAAGGGGCATGGGTTACAAAACCCAGTGAATTGAGAGAGGATGGGGACAGGTATTTGTACCTGATGGTATGGCCCCCTCCCTGAGGGGGTTGAAACACCAATTGCACTATCTCCTCTCTCCACTGTTGAATGTCAGAGCTAACTTTGATTCCCTTAGGAATCTAGTTACAGACTGCTGAGCTGAGTTCACCTTGGGGCAATAGTGCACCAGCACTGGGGCTCCCCTACTACGAGCTGAAATCACAAAAGAGCTAAAGCTATTTAAGAGCTGAGATCACTGAGGCTGTGTTAACTAGTGGGGGAGCCTGAAGCTAAGCTAACTTAGCTTAGCGGCTGGTGAGCGGAGCGGCTGGAGGAACAGCTAGCAGAGCAGAGCCTTGTGGGAGCAGCCCAAGGGACAGCTGGAGCGGAGCGGAGCGGTGCGGCTCGCAGGTTGGTGAGCGGAGCGGAGCGGCTCACAGGTCGGTGAGCGGAGCGGAGCGGCGCGGCTCACAGGTCGGTGAGCGGAGCGGAGCAGCTGCTAGAGCAGTTCGTGGGATGGCAGGAGTGGGACTGCGGGTGGAATGGAGCAGTTCGTGGTGAAGGCTGCGGTGGAACCCCACGGAGAAGCAGCCGGTTGGCCTCGGATCACGTAAGGTGCCCCTTAACACCCTGCTCACCCCCCCCTTTGAACTCTGGGGCTGCACTGATCATGGACAGAGACTTTGGGGGGTTGTTGGACTTTTGGGACTTTTGTGATTCTTGCGTTGCTGGACCCAAGAGACTTTGGGATTGGTGGACTTTTGGGACTTTGGTGATTCTTGGGTCGCTGGTTTCAAGAACCAATGGGAGAGGACACGGCCCAATTTGCTGGGGTGGGTCTTCGCTCATGGTTTGGTCTAAGAACTCTAGTTCTGGTGTTTTTCCAATTTAATGCTGATGTTGTTTACCTCATGTTATTAAACATTTTCTGTTACACTCAGACTCCGTGCTTGCGAGAGGGGAAGTATTGCCTCTTAGAGGTGCCCAGGGGGTGGTATGTAATTGTCCCAGGTCACTGGGTGGGGGCTCGAGCCGGTTTTGCATTGTGTTATTGAAACGGAACCCCTAGATACAGAACCCGGCCCTTGTTGCTGCCAACTTAGATGGGCAGAAGGGTTACATCTTTTTTACTACAGTGAGTGAAAATTGCAGCTGTTAGATGCTATGCCAATTGCAGTGCTCCTAAGTGAAGAATTAATAGAAGCGAGAGGGGAATTACCTTGAAATTGGGCCAGGACAATGTGAAGCTGGACTTGGGTGTATTTTTTTCTCCTCTGTTTCACAGTGTGAGCTACTCATTTATGAATAGGGAGGTGTTTACTCTTTTCCACGTTCTGTCTTTGTTAGAGCTGGTGCCAGTACAGAGAAATGCACTCAGCCAAAAAACTCTTAGTCCCATCCTGATAGGCAGACTTGTTGGATTCTTTTGCATTTAATATCTGTGTAAGGGACTTGTATGGTGGCCATTATTGTAGTATTGAAATCATTTGTATTCTCACGAGAGAGAAGGATTGTTGTTGATGGAGAACCAAGGCACAGAGAGGCAGGTTCTCAATGATATTTAGGTGCCTAAAGGGTCAGATAATGGGATTTTTCAAAATGGTTTAAACCGCTTAGGTGCCTAACTCCCATGGAAATCTGACCCAGAAAAGCTAAGTGTGAAATCCAGGCCCTGTTGAAGAGAATGGGAGGAAGTTTCACAATTGGCCTCAGTGGGGCCAAGATTTCACAAGTGACTTGCACAAGGTCAGACAGGAAGCATGGGAATTGGGAAAACTGGATTCAAGTCCCCGAGTAGTGCGCTAACCATTGGACAAACCTCCCTCTTGTTGGTGCCCTTTATTGTAACAATCTCTCTTGGATAGGTGGGGGACATGCAGGGAGTTTCAGAGTTTGTTTCTTTATCAGTATGGCCCTGATTCTTGTGGGAAGAATCCTGTGGAATCCCACCAAAGCCAATGGTGAACTGCATAGGCACAGGAGTCTGCTTACGTGGCAGGAGAAGGAGCCAGTTGACCCAGGCTAATGTGGGGAAGGAAGTGCAGGGCTAAGGAAAAAAACACAGAGAGGCCTACAGCAGCTTTCTGAATCAGGGTATCTGTGCTTGTTCCAAGAAGGAGTCTCTCAAAGGCCTTCTGGTTCCATAACTTTCAATGGAAATACTGAAAAAAAACGAAAGAAATTGCCATGGGAGGCAGTGTGGTCAAGTGACTAGAGCACTGGACTGGGGCTCAGGAGGCTACATTGTATTCCTGTCTCTGTCACTGGTGTGCTGGGTAATCTTGAGTGAGTCACTTCACTGCCCCTTTCCTCAGTTTCCCCCATCTGTAAAATGAGGACAGTGATACTAACCTCCTTTGTAAAGTGCTCTGAGATCTGCCAATGAAAAGTAGCTATATAAGAGGAGCTAGATTAGATTGCACATTACCAGGTATTGCCATAGTTAAACAAATTATTTAAAGCAGCCTTTACAGGTATTTCTTTTAAAACTGTATAATTAAAGAAGAAAAAGATCTTTGTAGATGATCAATAAGTGTAGATAATGTGGATCCTTTGATCATTAAACAGCACAATACACCTTCTGCAAGAGACGTTTCAAATATACAATCGGTTTACTTTAATAGTGTTCATGATCTGTAGAGATTTTATAATTCCCTGCCGTGTGCGGCATGTGATGGACTGAGTACTGCCCTGGGATGAAGACTTGGTGTCTATTCCTGTGTCTGCCATTGACTTGTGGTTTGACCTTGGGCAAGTCACTTCATCTCTCCATGGACACGTCTATGCTATGCAAAAAAAACCCTGCAGCAGTGAGTCTGAGACCCATCCCTCTTGCTGAGTTTCAGAGCCAAAGCTCCAGCCCAAGCAGGAACATCTGTGATGCTATTTTTAACCCCATCGCATGAGCCTGAGTCAGTTGACCAAGGCTCAGAGACACACTGCCATGTTGCTTTTTTTGTTTGTTTATTTGCAGTGTAGCTGCACCCTGTACATCTGTTCCTCTTCTCTCTCACTGTCTGTGTGGACTGTAAGCTTCTGAGGCAGAGACTGTCTCTTACCATGTAAAGTGCCTAGGACAGTGGGGCCCTCATCTCAGTTGGTTTCTCTGGACTCTACTATAATACCAGTGATAGTGATTGTTTGATTATTCACTTGGTTATTTCAATATTTGGGGGCAGCAGAAGTGCTGGTGATTTCTACACGTCCTAAGTCCCATTGACGTCCAGGGAAGACACTGTGCGTATGTCCACACTGCAGTTAGACACCCACGGCTGGCCCATGCCAGTTGATTTGGGCTTACAGGGCTTGGGCTGTGGGCAGGGCCGGCTCTAGGATTTTTGCCGCCCCAAGCAAAATCAATTTTGGCCGTCCCCCACCCCCATTTTTTTTCTTACCCCACCCCCCGGCCCCGCCTCAACTCTGCCCCTTCCTCAAATCCCCAGTCCTGCCTCCTCCCCCGAGGCTCTCAAGCCTAGGAGGGAGGGGGAGAAGCGACGCGCGCGCCACGGCCACTCGGAGTCTCCCCCTCCCTCCCAGGCTCTCAAGCCTGGGAGGGAGGGTGAGCAGCGGCGCGTGAATCAGCTGTTTCGCGTGCCGCAACCGCTCGGGATCTCTCCCTCCCTCCCAGGCTTGAGAGCCTGGGAGGGAGGGCGAGCAGCAGTGCGCGAGCGGCAGCAGCAGCAGACATGAGCTAGGGCGGCCGGGGCACATTTTTAGGGGCGGCATTCTGGCGCCAGCCATGACGCCCCTAAAAATGTGCCGCCCCAAGCACCATCTTGTTTTGCTGGTGCCTAGAGCCGGCCCTGGCTGTGGGGCTGTTTAATTGCAATGTGGACGTTCTGGGACTGTCCCAACTTGCAGGGTCCTAGAGCCCAGGCTCCAGCCCGAACCCAGATATCTATACTGCAATTAAACAGCCCTGCAGCCAGAGTCATCTGGCACAGGCCAGCCACAGGTGTCTAATTGCAGCGTAGACATACCTGTAAGTGTGCACCAGTGATTCCTTCATCCCATTGTATACACCCTCCCCTCTCCCAGTGATGCTCTAGTGACATGGAAAGCCTTTCATTAACAAAATCTCCATTGCTTTCAGCAGTATTGCCAGAGCCAGGCATTCAAAACTTAAGAGAGTGGCTTAAAAACCATAAGACGTTAAAAATAACAAATGTTGACAGCTTTTTTTATTTGCCATCTGGTTTTGGAGCCTTTCGGGGTCGTTTCTCCAAGCTTCCCTCTGCAACCACGAGGGCTAGGAACTTAAAAAAGCAAGCAGCTGTCTTGGTTAATCACCTGACTGCAGGAACCTCAAGAAAAACACCCAATGTGGTGAGATTTCATTTTGATAAAATGATTACGGTTGGCAATACTGCTTTTGCGGGGTGGGAATTGGCATTGCTTTGCGAAGTGCACATTAGAGTAAAAAGAAACCCTTTGCGCCGCCAATGGATCTCACTCATAATGGGTGTAATTCACTCCTGTGTACCCAATGTGAGTGGGATCAGATGGGTTTTTTAAGCCACGGTGGGTGTCCCCTCCCCCCCCCATCACTTGCTTAAGTCCCATTTTCAAACGGCCCTTATGATTTAAGTGGTATATTGTCTTCGTGTTGGCTCTCTGCACTGGGGTGAAATCATCCCAATAAAAGCAGAATCAGACAGCTGATAAAAGCGTTTTCCCCCTTACCTCAAACAGCCTCTTCTAAGCATGGGTTTCATTAGTGTGATCGTGATCCCCAGGAGTGAGAGGAAGAGATGCCACCATTGGCAATAGGGGCAGAGGCAGACACTGCAGAGAAAAATGTGTCTCCGAGCCCAGGCCAAATGACACGTGAGGATCAGGCGGTGGGGCTAAAAATAGCCGTGTAGACGTTCTGGCTTGGGCGGGAGTGCGGGCTCTGAAACCCAGGTGGGGAAGGGAAGTTGTCAGAGCCCGGGATCCAGTCCAAATGGGAACGTCTACCCTTCTAGTGGTAGTCCTGCAGTCCAAGCCTTGCAAGCTCATGTCAGTTGGGCTGGCTCCATCGCTGCAGTTTTTCTTTAGAATGTAGACCTACCTTAGGCGGCAACACTCTGGGGATGGGAGTAAAAGAAATGCAGATGCACTCATGCCATGCAGCCTGCAAAGAAAACTAACATCAGGGATCTAGAGTTTTATCTTCATGGATCTGAATGATAGCGACAGGTCAGTGTGCAGAAGTGCGAACCCAGGGAAGCAAGGAAAGCTTGGGGGAATGACTGCCGCAATAAGAAACTAAGCAGGCAAGAGAGTTAAACATCTGTGCAGTCTACAGAGCAGGGACGGGTTGTTGTGGATTGAAATAGAAGCACCATAAAGCAATGAACAATGGCTCCTTTTTTGTCCACCGCTTTACATATGCCCCCTTAGAACAAGCTGTAAGGGAAGCAGCAGGGCCAGTGCTGCAGGTAACAAGGGATGCAGGTGAGCTCACCATCTGATAGTGGACCCTGCTGGAGAAAGAAGTATTTCAGAGAACCCCAGGATGCAGCTGAAACCCACCTACAGGCTGCCCATTAACACGGGCTGAAAGTCTTGGCATGAGCTTTGCAGTGGGTTTGCTGAAATCACTCTAGAAATGCGCTCCGTTTTAATCGAAGAAATCTCTCCCTTTGCTCTCAGTACAGCTGGGGAGTTCTCTTCCCCATTTCAGCACTGGAGATTTGAAAGGGAGTCAACAGCCCCACCCTTCTACCAAAGCGGTTGTCATAAATATACAGCGAAGGGTAGCATAAAAACCCTCTTTACCCTGTAAAGGGTTAATTCCTCTTTTACCTGTAAAGGGTTAAGAAGCTCAGATAACCTGGTTGGCACCTGACCAAAAGGACCAATAAGGGGAGAAGATACTTTCAAATCTGTGGGGGAAGGTTTTTGTTTGTGTTTTTTTTGTTTGAGTGAGTAAGGAACCAGGGCAAGAAAAATACATCTCCTTAAGCATATCTGGACTAACCATCTAGTATTGCAAAAATAGTAAGTAATAGCAAAGAAATGCGTTAAATTATCTTTTGTTTTAGCTTGTGAATTTTCCCTAAAAGGGAGGTTTATCCCTGTTTTTGTAACTTTAAAGTTTTGCCTAGAGGGGAAATCCTCTGTGTTTTTAAATCTTTTGTTATTCGGTAAAATATTTACCATCCTGATTTTACAGAGGTGATTCTTTTACATTTTCTTTCATTAAAATTCTTCTTTTAAAAATCCGATTGATTTTTCATTGTTCTTAAGATTCAAGGGTTTGGGTCTGTGTTCACCTGTACCAATTGGTGAGGATATTATTCTCAAGCCTTCCCCAGGAAAGGGGGTGCAGGGCTTAGGAAATATTTTGGGGGAATAGGACTCCAAGTGGTCCTTTCTCTGATTCTTTGTCTAAATCACTTGGTGGTGGCAGCATACTGTTCAAGGACAAAGTGGAATTTGTGCCTTGGAAAAGTTTTAATCTAAGCTGGTAAAAATAAGCTAAGGGGGTCTTTCATGCGGGTCCCCACATCTGTACCCCAGAGTTCAAAGTGGGGAAGGAACCCTGACAGCAGTGGAGGCAGCAAGTCTGGGACTCAGACTCAATGTTTTTTAGAACATGGGGGTGTGAGAAATAGTGTGGTCTAGTGGGTAGGGCACTGGACTGGGACTTTGGGAGACTTGGGTTCTATTCCTGACTCCTATTTACTGCTGCCCTGCTGTGTGACCCTGGGCAAGTCACTTCCTCTCTCCATGCCTCTGTTTCCCCTCCCACTCTTCTTCTGACTTGCCTACTTAGATTGGAAGGCACAGACTGTCTCTAACTATATCTGCGTACACAAGGGGGCCCTGGTCTTGGTTGAGGCCTCTAGTTGCTACCTATGAAGAATAAAGTTAGGCTCTTAATTCATATTTAAGCACCTAAATAAAAGTGACAAAACTGAAAATGAAAGATGCCGACACCACTGTTTGTGCAGGCAATGTTAAATGCTCTGGGAGCCCTCCCTTTAGCATAAATAGCTCTCCCTATAAACTCTCTTCCATGATTCTGTATATCTGAGGTAAATAATTCTCCCTCCACAACAAAAGGCTGGGGAAAGTGCAAATGTTTGGCACAGACACAAATTGGGGACTAAACCGAGTGGCATCCCCCAAAGTCAGGTCCATCTGAGAGGCAAGGAACGCCCACTTCTCCAGCTCTATCCCATGTTGAGCCCTGCCATTGAAATTAATTGTTCACTCTGTAGATGGTTAACAGATGTTTGTGATTGTGGGGCATACAAGCCTCTATGCAAGGCAGGAAGGGGTTAATGGACCACTGAAGGCCCAATCAACCCAAACTGAGACACTTGGTGCAGGAGTCAGGTGTCCAGGGAAGGCCTAAAAGAAAGCCCTGCTCAGTTGGCGGGGGACAGACAGAGACCAGATGTGAGGCTCTCGTGGGAGAAAAGGTAGGCATGGTATGTCTGAGGGATCTCCCAGAGGAAAGGGAAGAGTTTGTCTATGTTGCTTCCGATTTGTTTTGGACTTTGAGAGCCATGGGAGGGGTGGCGCTGTAAGAGTATGTCTACACTGCAATGACCTCTCTACGAAGGAAAAAGGACCGTAAGCTGTCTAAAATCCTACCTGCCACACGGGGCCACAACAGGGGTACCCCTAACTCACCCAGCAATATCGTCAATTTATCCAGCTACACACTCAACCCAGCAGAAGAGTCTGTCCTATCTCGGGGACTCTTTTTGCCCCAGCACTCCCACGAACATGATACAGTTCTGCGGTGATCTGGAAGCCTACTTTCGCCGCTTCTGACTCAAAGAATACTTTCAGGATAACACTGAACAGCGCACTGATACACAGATACCCTCCCACCAACAACACAGGAAGAAGAACTCCACATGGACTCCTCCTGAGGGTCGAAATGACAGTCTGGACCTATACATAGAATGCTTCCGCCGACGTGCACAGGCAGAAATTGTGGAAAAACATCATCGCTTGCCTCATAACCTAAGTCGTGCAGAACGCAATGCCATCCACAGCCTCAGAAACCACCCTGACATTATCATCAAAGAGGCTGATAAAGGAGGTGCTGTTGTCATCATGAACAGGTCTGACTACCAGAAGGAGGCTGCCAGACAACTCTCCAATACCAAATTCTACAGGCCACTTTCCTCAGATCCCACTGAGGAATACACTAAGAAACTGCACCATCTACTCAGGACACTCCCTACACTAACACAGGAACAAATCAACATACCCTTAGAGCCCCAACTGGGGTTATTCTATCTATTACCTAAGATCCACAAACCTGGAAATCCTGGATGCCCCATCATCTCGGCATTAGCACTCTCACTGAAGGACTGTCTGGATATGTGGACTCACTACTCAGACCCTATGCCACCAGCACTCCCAGCTATCTTCGTGACACCACCATGTGTCCAGAAACCTCCTGCTACAAGACAGGCCCAAAAAAGAAACCAACAGAACTCCACTGGCCATCACCTACAGTCCTCAGCCTTAAACCTCTCCAACGCATCATCAGTGATCTACAACCCATCCTGGACAATGATCCCTCACTTTCACAGACCTTGGGAGGCAGGCCAGTCTTCGCCCACAGACAACCTGCCAACCTTAAGCATATTCTCACCAGCAACCACGCACCGCACCATAACAACTCTAACTCAGGAACCAACCCATGCAACAAACCTCAATGCCAACTCTGCCCACATATCTACACCAGCAACACCATCACAGGACCTAACCAGATCAGCTACAACATCACCGGCTCATTCATCTGCATGTCCACCAATGTTATATATGCCATCATGTGCCAGCAAAGCCCTTCTGCTATGTACAATGGCCAAAATGGACAGTCACTACGCAAGAGGATAAATGGACACAAGTCAGATATCAGGAATGGCAATATACAAAAACCTGTAGGAGACCACTTCAACCTCCCTGGCCACACAATAGCAGATGTAAAGGTAGCCATCTTACAGCAAAAAAACTTCAGGACCAGACTCCAAAGAGAAACTGCTGAGCTCCAGTTCATTTGCAAATTTGACACCATCAGATCAGAATTAAACAAAGACTGTGAATGGCTAGCCAACTACAGAAGCAGTTTTTCCTCCTTTTGGTGTTCACACCTCAACTGCTGGCAGAGCACCTCACCCTCCCTGATTGAACTAACCTCGTTATCTCCATACTGATTTATACCTGTCTCTGGAAATTTCCATTACTTGCATCGGAAGACGTGAGGTTCTTACCCACGAAAGCTTATGCTCCCAATACTTCTGTTAGTCTCAAAGGTGCCACAGGACCCTCTGTTGCTCTTTACACTGCATTGTAATCCTGGGTCTGTGGATCCTGGGCTTTTGAACGTAGGGTTTCCAAGACCATGCTTGTGTCCACACTGCATTGTAAACCTGAGCTTACAATGGCTCGACCTGGGTCTCACCGCCGTGCTAACGCATCAATACACCATTCCTCAGACCTTCTGTATCCAGTCTGGGACTTGAGCTGTGTCCACGCTGCAGAATGACAGCCTGCTGGGACTTGGGCTCTGCCCCCCTTTCCCTTCCCTCCCCTCCCCCCCGCAGCATGCTAGGCTCTGATTGCTGAGGGCTTGCTGACTGATTTTTTTTTTGTGTGGACAGAAGAAGAGCTTGGGGCGCAAACCTGAGTTGGAGCCTGGGTTTAGTGTGCGGTGTAGACATGCTCTAAGTGACCTAGCTGGCAGGGTAAGAGTTTGCGTATGCAGTGCGGCAATGCACACTACTGACATGCGAATTCTAAAGCACGCCAACCTGTTGCATACCAGCTGGCCCATGTGGATCTTTCTGGTGCGTATTAAAAATTCCCGAGGTGTTAGAGGCTGGGCAGAGCAGCCACAGACCAGCTGGGAAACTGAGGATGAATGGCTGCTGCACCACACAATGTTGCAAGGGGGCGCTCTCGTAACACCTGTCTTCTCTGATACTTTTTGGATCAGGCTCTCGTAAGGGCAGCGCTGAGGGACTGGGTGGGGTTCGTTTGCCAGGGTCACATTTTTTCTTTATGCATCTGACATGAGAGGCAGGAGGGAAATATGAACATCCCCTTCCACGGTCTCTTACACAAACACTGCAGCAATGCAGAGCAAACATTTTATATCCCCATTGGAGCAGATGGAGGGGCTGTCATGCAAACGCTGCAGAGTGGAATTAGAGGTTTTTAAAGGCCCGGCTTGACAAAGCCTTGGCTGGGACGGTGTTTTAGTTGGTGTTGGTCCTGCTTTGAGCAGGGGGTTGGACTAGATGACCTCCTGAGGTCTCTTCCAACCCTGTTATTCTATGATTCTACCATAGAGCAATGGACTTGCAGTTAAAGAAGTTATGTTCCAGGCTGTGGTAGTTACCTGCTCTGTGAGGAAAGCTTCATTTACTCTTGTTGAATGATCTGAACAGGAAAGGAAAAGACTTGAATTGTTTAGTACATCCTAGCTCCAGTTTGACTCACTGCATCAGCTGCTGCATGTAGGTTGTTGGCTTTTTATTTTTTATTTATTTATTTCCCCCCAGGGCTTTGATGAACTGTGAATTCATACTCCATAAATTCATCGTCTCAGAACGTATATAGCTGTTTCCACACATCCTGCAGGGCTGTCTTTTTATTATGACCCATTGTAAAACCTGGTGGTGTGTGTGCTGTAAACAATGAAAAGGCTCTTGAATAAATGGGCCAAAACTCCTGTTTAAAGTTCCCACCTCCCCTTACTGTCAGAGACTTTTCATTCTGCAGTAGAAGCTGGGGGAAGGTTACTTTTGTGGTTAAAACACTGGATAGGAACACCGGACATCAGGATTCAATTCCTGTTTCTGCCACATACTTTCCATGTGACCTTGGGCAAGTCACTTAAGTGTCTAATCACTTAGGGTATGTCTACACTGCATAAAACAGCCGTTGCTGGCCAGTGTCAGCTGACTTGGGCTCATGAGGCTGGGCCTGTGAGGCTATGCAATTGCAATGTAGATGTTTGGGCTGGGGATGGACCAGGGGGTGGGTCCTAGAGCCCAGGCTCCATCCCCATCCTGAAGGTCTACACAGCAGTAGTATAGCCCTGCAGCCCTCCTGAGTCAGCAGACATGGGCCAGTCACAGATGTTTTATTGGAGTGTAGACATGCCCTAAGGTAGGGTTACATTGCATTGGAAGCCTGGGTCTGTGGCACCCAAGCTGATGGGGGGGACTCTGTGTTTCCAAGCCTGCGCTTTATCTTCCATGCTACGTTGTAAACCTGGGTTTGCAATTGCTGGACCAGGGTGTCACAGCTGTACTAACACGTCCATACTGTGCTATGCAGACCTCCTGACTTGGGTCTGTAGCTTGAGCTGAGTCCACACTGCACAATGACAGGGCTTGGACCTGAGACACATCAGGGCTCAGGCTCTGACCTACTCCCCCCACCCCCTCCCAGTAGGGTCCTTGGACCTGGGTCCTGAGTGCTTGCTGACCAGGGTCAGACTGATTTCTGTGTGGATAGAAGTGGCCTTGGGATCAAACCTGAGTCAGAGCCTGGACTTAATGTGGAATATAGACATACCCTCAGGTGCTTGTGAAAATGTTACCCTTAGTCTCTCTGTGCCGAACTTACCTATCTGCATAGTGAAAATACTCTTTCCTGTCTCCTAGCCTTGGTCTTGTTTATTTAGATTTAAACTGTTCAGGGCAAGGACACTGTACGTACAGTGCCTAGCACAGTGGAGCCTTAATCCATCTGTGGCAGAAGTGGGGATTGAACACAGGTTTCCTGAGTAGAGCTGGGGCAGGAACTGAATTTTCCATTTCACAGGAAATTCTGTGACTTCTACCTCTTTATCCCCCCCCACCCATCCCCATTCCAAATGGAAAGAAAACAACACATTTCTAAATTGCCTGTGAAATGAAATTCCAGAATATTTTTTGAGGGTTAAATGAAACATTTCTTGTGTCTAAAATCTGAACACTTTGTTCTGATTTCGACTAATAATTTTTTAAAATGTTTTTATGTAAAGTATGACTTTTCTTTTGAAAATTCGTTTTCCGTTCTCAAAATACCAAAGCAAGATGTTTCAAAATTACTGAAATGCTTCATTTAGTGGGGTTTTTTTTTCCGAAACAAATCTTCACCACAAGCCGCACATTTAAAAATATATATTTCAATCAAAATTAAAGTAGCAATGAAAACGTTCTGGCCACCTTTACGTCTGACTCCCAGTCACTGTCCTATTCACAGAACCAGCCACTTTTCCTCTCCATTGTGAAGGTTAACCTTTTTTTATTTTATTTTATGCTTGCTTTCTTTCTGTTTCGTTGAGCATACATCACATGAGATTTCCTTAAACCAGTGTGTGGAGTAGTTATAGAGTTCCTGATCCTCCCCAGCTACCAGAGAGGACCAGGATGTGTTGCACTAGTGAGCTTAATAAATGGTGGGAATTCTATTTCTTTAATAGTTGCTGCTTAAAGCATGGTTCTTTGAGTTTGTCCTCACGGTACACGGTGCTGAAGGAGATGTTAAATCATTTAGCGGGGAACAGGGGATGTTTGTTTAAATGTACTACAGAAGCTCTCAAAATTTTTGAATACTTCAAGGTTCTCTCAACTATCTCCTATCGCTAATTGCAGGCAGGGGAGGGGAGGGGAGAGAGGAAATTAGTTTTTGTTTTGTTTTTTTTCCCCAGATTTGTCAATTTTAAAACATTATTAAGCTGGTCTAGCTTTAATTTTGGGAAAGAGCATTTCATTATTAATTCAGAGATGGAGTCATATATAATGACACTTGGGACGTGCCAAAGTACTTGAAGATCAATCTGGGTAGTCTGAGATGTGAGAGTAATAAAACACCTCCTCCTTGAATGGTCTCTGACTACCCTTGGCAAAGTAAGCAGGCAGTTTGGTGAATGGCACAATCAACTTTTTGAAGTCCCAATCCCAGGACTTTAACCACAGCACCAACCATCTTCTCTCTCCCCCCCTCCCCCCCGCCATGCCCCATCCCATATCCTTTCTTCCCCACGCAGACTTTTCTCTTATGCAATAACAGCCACAAAAGTTAAGGCACAGCAGGATGTGACATGATATAATCCATACAATAACTTTGCAAGCTTGCCAAGATTTTGAAATTTTTAAAAAGTGTCTTGCTATCTGCCAACGTTTGCCAATTGAACCTACGTAGTCAGACGTCCTCCACTCTCTAGAGGAACATTTTCCAACCATCCTGGAGCAGAGCAAATAGTAGGGGAAAATTTGCCTGTGAATATTCTTCTGTATAAAGCATAGTTTGGATTGTTTGAATCTGGAAAGCACATGTATTTGTTTAATTCAGACCTTTGGGTGCTTTTTGTATGATCGTTACTGTATTATGATATGCCTAGGGGCAGCAATCATAGACCTATTGTGTTTGTACAGCATCTAGCACATCACGCAGAGATGATCCCTGTGCCAAGAAGGTTAAAATATAATTGTAAGACAAGAGGCAATGGGTGAGTGTATCAAACACACAGTAGGACTCCAAGGAAAGTATGTGACAGGACTGTTCTGCGTGATGAACAGTGGTGCTGCAGCCTTTGAATAATATGATTGGTCACAAACTGTGGGTTTCAAGCTTGGATGTCCAGAGGCAGTGTGGTCTAGTGGATAGAGCACTGGATTGAGCCTACGAAGGCCTGGGTTCTATTCCCTCCCTGACTACCAGGCTGCTTCACCTCTCCATGACCCGGTTTCCCCATCTATGAAAACAAAAAACTGGGGATAATGATGTTGACCTCCTTTGTAAAGTGCTTTGAGATCCACTGATCAATAATGAAGTAATATGCAGTTTTTATCTGTGTTTTCAGCTTTCACATTGAGTCTGGGTGTCAAACATGCACGTTGCAGCAGGTGAAATTCAGTCCTGCACAAAGGGCCCTGTGTAACCCCGTCTGGCAAATTGCAGCATTTTGTCTCCCTCTAGTGGCTGGATAATGTCTGCTACTGCCTCTGAGGTAGTGGACTTGGTCCTTTGACTTTGGAAGCAAATTTATGCTTTTAGATCCAGGAGTTTAGGGTTCGGTCTCTGCAGGTGACTGCTCCGGGCATGTCATTACACATACACCGCTTAAATCCTCAAAATAGGGCTCAAGTGTTGTGTGGGTCCAGTGCTGGCCTTCTGTTTCACCCACTGGGAACTAATTCACCATCTCTGCCATGGTGGGGATGGTAGATAGAAGCTCTGTTTTGTACATAGGTAAACAAAGAAGGAAAAGGAGTTACCCAAAGTAGCATATTGGGAAAAGAAAGAGGAAGCATCACAAATGTAAAGAAGTATCTTAATTTTAATCAGTAGGGGAGGTATTGTCTGGTGGTTAGAGCAGATGACTAGGCGTTGGGACCAAATGGCTGTATTATTGTGCCATTGATTCTTTGTGTGGGCTTGGGCAAATCATTCTACCCTATGTTGTTAGTCACAAATGGGTTTTAGCTTTATTCCTCTGATCTTGCAGCAGTTACCCACCCACCCACGCTGTCCTATTTGAAGTGAAGCCTATGTGAGCGAGGGAGAGTTGTGCAACTGAGCTCCAAAGGCCGGATTCAAATCCCATTAAAGTCATTGGGAAGCCTTTCCACTGTGTTATGTTTTCAACTGTGTGAAGTCAAATACCATTGATAAATTTCGGGAGAAAGAAAATCCCTCCTATCAGTCAGTCAGTCCTTCTTTATTTCACAAGTCTCATTTACAGATTCCAGTAAAGTGTGTAGCACGTTTCACTATTTTGCCTCATCAGAGATGACAACGTTCACCAATTATCTGAATGTTTAACAAATAATTCCCCAGCATCCAGATTTCTTGCAAAGCTATTTTTCTGCCAATTCAGTCACCAAGTCATTAAACCATGTTGGGTTTAATAATGATATAGAATTGAGACATCTGACTCCCTAATTCCTTCTACAACTAAATTATTTAGGTGCCTGATTGATTATTTATTTATTTATTTATTTAGATTAGTTTCTCAAGGTCAAATGGTTGCTGTCCCACTGGTATAATTACTGCAGAAGTCATTGGCTAATACTGGTGTAAAACCAGCATGAGATCAGAATCAGGCCTATTGTCTTTTTCCACGTCTTTGACTGCACTGGGCCCACACTTGGTGCTCAGCAAATAATAAATAAAAAATGATTTGCAGATGCCAAAAGCAAAATGTGCACATAGGGATGGTTAAGCATAGGCTGAACCGAACCATACCTTCAAGATTTGCCTCTATGTATGTATGGCCCCTGGTAATGCCAGTGAGAGAAGGGAGCTTATATTGAGTGCAATATTTTTACAGCCTAAGGATTATATTTGCTTACTTCGCCTGAGCAACTCTGGGTCTGTTGTAGGGAAGATGCAGTTAAGTAAGAGCTATATGAACAATATAACAAAAGAATTGCCATACGTGATCAGAGACCAGGTCCATTTCATCCTGTATTCTAACTTTATCAGTGGCCACTACTAGATTGCCTCAGAGGAAGATTGAAGCATGTAGTTTAATATCCCTTACAGAATTTTTGCTATTATTTATGGTAACTGGTTATTCTTAGCATCCATAGAGATGTCCAATCCCTTTTTGAATCTTGTAGAAGTCTTGTCCTCCATGACTTCTTATCGCAACAAGTCCCACATAGTTGTGACTATGGGTACCTAGCTCACTGTGGTGCTATGTTACCATCATGATGTGGAAGCTGTGCAACTCTTTTAAATAAAAACCCATTTATTTTTGAGTATTTGTGTTATCTGAAGTAGAATATTGGGAGGAAAAAGTTTTCAGCTGCTGAAAGAGGCCTCAGCTCGGACAGTTGTGAAATATAGTTAATCAGAACATTTGATAAACTAATCCACTTAACTAATGCATAATAGAATTTCGTTCTAGAATCTAGAGTTCATTCTTTCTATAATTTCAAGGTGGAATGATTTAAACCTCCAAACTCTCCTGTGATGTAAGCTTTTTTTCTGTCTAAAAACGTAGAGGGGTAATATTAAGATTAAAGCCCCTGCTTTTTCTAAATGGGGCTTAACTCTATCTCCAACATTACGTTTGCATTTTTGAAACTACAAATGTAACTCACACTGTGAGTCTTAGACCCCCTCTAGTGTCTGGTCCATGGAAGAGGCAGATGAAATTGCTACACCTATTAACGTGGTGAGTTACTTCTTCATCTTGAGGAATAGAGGCCTATTAATAATATGTGGTTCTTAGAGATATTTTTACCCACAGATCTCAAAGCACTGTACAAAGGTGGTCAGAAGGGGAAATTGAGGCACAAAGTGATTGAAGGTCCTCCAGTAGAGGAGGCGGCAGGAATAGAACCTTAGTCTCCTGAGTGCCAGTCCAGTGCTCTATCCACTAGACCACACCTACTTCCTTAATGGAAGAGGTCCCAGGTTCAGTCTCTGCTTCTGACCCATAGTGCTGGCTATTTGCAATTGCACCAGTGATGCTTCCAACTGGCACCATGGTTATACTAGCTGTTGTGCATCTGTTTCAGAGGTAGGAGCAGCAGCTGCCCAGTGGTTCTGCTCTCTCTCCAGATTCTGCAGCAGACAATGCCCACGCACTGCGTTGTGGTCATGATTTCAGCCTATTGGGTGAGCCATGATGGGACCCAGCCCTGACATCCTCAGAGACAATGGGGCTTCTGTGTAGCTATAGGCCTGGTCCCAAAGGCCACATTCTGCAGTATTTAATGGCGCAAAAATCCCACTGAAATCAATGGGAGTTTTGTTCTGTTAAGAACCGCAGTATTGTTCCCAAAGGTATTGGAATAATCACTGCTGAGTTCTTTGAATCTGCTGTCTCTTCCTCAGGCCTTTGTAATATGCAGGCCTATTTTCTCTTTTTCATACACAGCCGAAGAACAGAGCAGTTTGCAAATGCTCCCATGGGGGCTGAACTCACACCACTGTATTTTCCATGAGGACTTAGTATCTGTCTCTCCCTCCCCACCCCTTCAGTCTAATCTGCATTAAGCCCCCAAAGTCAGCCTGATTAGAATGGAGCTTTCCAATTTTTGCAGGGCCCCTCTTATGCACTTTGGAAACAACAAAATGGCATATCCCTTGGATACAGCTTTGCCGGGCTAATTGAGTTAGCAGGGACCTGTGTTTTTGTCTTCAGGGATCTGGAGTTTACAACCTGATTGTTTTCCAATTGCGTAATAAGTAGGGTTGTTTAAAGTCGTCAATTCACTCATTCTACAAGGCGACCTTGAGCAGAGTAAATCCCCTTGCCATGAATGGTCACTTTCCTTTTACCGGAGTTACCTGAGGCCAGGTGTTAATTTTAATAGGGACTTGACCCTATTTGGCCCTTGGTGGCTACTTAGGCAACCCTCCCTAGTGTAGACAGGGCAAAGCTGCTTTTGGATGGGTGGCGCTCGCCCAGGTTAAGGTGCCTCCAGGCAAACTGATGCTTATAGCTGTTTGCCTGGGCAGTTTTCACAGGTTCAGCAGCATCATTGGCTGTGATTGAGATAAATCCCCAAGGGCGACAGAGGAGGAAAGGCTAGCGCGCATCAAGACAAGGTTTGCAGATGCCATGGGTTAATTGGGGACAGGGTAAAAATTGGGGGGAGGGAAGAAGGTTTGATCCTGCAGGCCCTTACTCAGACAATTGCCCATTGAAGTCAAAGTAGCAGTTCATTTGAGTAAAGAATTTCAACATTGGGCTTGTGTGTATCCCTCAGTACAAAATAAAGGGGCTGAGCATCACTTCTCTCTTCCTCAGTGTTTCTTACACCTGACTCTGCACATCCAAATGTGCAACTACCGTGCTTAATGGGGTAAACTGCTGAAGTGCAGAGTTAATACAAGGTGCTTTGCTTCCAAAGTCTGTTCAGGAGAAAAGGCTCTTGGCCAGATGTGTGTGGGTGCAGGGAGCATTTGAGGTAGGTGTTCAAGATGAGTGAATTAGTGAGTAGAAAGGAATGGGTCAAATCAAATTAGAATCAGCCCTCTTTGTGCACAAGGAGATGTGTGGGTGAGCCTGAAGTAGCCCAGTTCAAAGGAATGCCCCCTACCGCTGTCGTCCTCACCCACAAAAATGTCTCCGGCTGACTTGCATTCATTTGAACTCATGCAGGTTCTTTAGCAAGCCAGGGTATGTCTTCATTACAGAGTTAATGCATGTGATTGGCATCCAGCTCTGAGTGCCTGGGTCAGCCTAGCCTAGGTATGAATAGTCACTGGGAAGCCATAACTGAGTTACTGTGTCCTTCCTGGTGCCATGCTCCAACCATGAGTTGCTGGGACATCTCGGGGCATATTCCATGGCTCTTTGGGCTACAGTAAGCTGAGCCACTCTATCATTGCCAGTGAATTCTAGGAAAACCTATCTGTCCTAGGTTTCAGAGTGGTAGCCGTGTTAGTCTGTATCAGCAAAAATAACGAGGAGTCCTTGTGGCACCTTAGAGACTAACACATTTATTTGGGCATAAGCTTTCATGGGCTAAAACCCACTTCATCAGATGCATGGAGTGGGCAATACAGTAGGGAGGTATAAATACACAGCATATGAAAAGATGGGAGTTGCCTTACCAAGTGTGTGTGTGTGTGTGTGTGGGGGGGGGGGGTGTCAGTGCTAACAAGCCAATTCAATTAAGGTGGAAGTGGGGTGGAATTGTGGGAAGTGCCTCAGTCAGGTTTTAGCAGGTGGCGCCAGAAGAGCCACCTAGGTTGGACTGAAAGCACCACCCACGTCCGAGGTTTTGTGTGTGGCTGGGGGCAGGAGAAGAGTGGATGTTAATTATGCAGGGAAGACTTACCCCCAGTGTGCAGGGAAGACTTACCCCCAGGATGGTTTGTATTAAAGCAGTCACGTCCCCATCTGCATTTGGGTGTCTACCATGTAGAGGCCTTTAGCTCACTGGAGCAATTTCTTGGCAGGATGAATTGTCCTGATAATAGCAAGAAGAGAAAACTAATGGGGAGGCAGGGGAAGGTTTGAAATGTTGGTTATATGGTTTGCTAATGTTTCAGATTTCTTTTAGTTGATAGGATGCATTCAGCTGGATAGATTTTGCTCACCGCTGGATAGGATCAGAACTGCTCAACTGTGTTTCTTAGGTTCTATAATGCTAATAGTAAATGGAGACTCTCCTTTAGGTCAAGAGGTGAAAAGTGCTATAGGTTCATTAGTGTCTGGATTTTGGTTGTAAGTCTCCTCTGAGCCATGGCCCATGCACAGGGGCTGCATACTTGGTATTCAGCTGTGTGTGGGGAGTGTGTAAATATCTGCGGTAACAATGAAATGAGCAGATGTGGCCTCTTTCCTTTCCCCTTTGCTGTGTCTTCCTCTTGAATTTTATATCAAATTGTGAATAAACTCTACTGGGGGGGTTGTGATGGTGGGGGGGAAATCCTCAGGTCAGTCTATTCCCCTGTAGGAATCCATCTGGTGCATTTGCTTTGAGGTGACCTACAGGAATTTTGCTTGACAAGAAATCAACTCTGAAATTTGTTCCATTGTGAATCATACAGGGTCAGTCCTGCCAGGAATTCAAACCTAATATGTATTTGGGTTGCTAGAGGTCATATAAGGCCTCTCAGGAAAAGAATCATTGTGCTTTCCCTGGCCAGAAATTCAGACCCCTATGTCAGGCCTGGCAAACTGTATGGACCTGCTTATCCCTGCCTCGAAAAAAACTGTTTTGACAGGAACTCTTGTGGGTTTGTCCTGCCAGAAATGCAATGTATATGTTTGCACTGCCAACAATCAATGCCACTATAAGTGCGCCCTAGAGTGCCAAGAATCCAACCCCTATGTTTATATTTTCAAGAATCAAATACTGTGAGTGCAGATGGGTTAGGGCTCACCATAAAACCAGACCCTGTTCTTCTCTATAGTATGAGGCTACCAGGGAATCTGTATAATGGCATTTGTGCAAGACCTGTTGCTCTTTCCTTAACTAAGCGGTTTGTTGCTGTGAAATGGCTCATTGTCCCTGCTTGTTTTCTTTCTTGACTTCAGACCTCACTAGGCATCTGGCAGCTCTTCCTATTACTCTGTGATCCCTTCAGATCTTGCAAGCCAAAATAAGGATGGAGCTGGTCAGCAGCCAGATGGGGGCTCCAAGGCATGTTACTGGGAAAGGTGTGCTTTGACTCTGAGTCAGTACAGAGGCCCAAAGAGAAAGTGCTACTTTTCCAGGAAGGAGGGTGCAGTGGTTAGGGCATTAATCTGAGTTGTTGGGAAACCTAGATTCAAGTCCCTGCTGTGCCACAGACTCCCTGTGTGACCCTGGGCAAGTCCCTTGGTGTCTCTGTGCCTCAGTTTCCCCTCTGTATTATGGGGATATCACCACTTTCCGGGCCTCACTGGGGTGTTGAGGTAAATAAATTAGATTGTGAGCTTTTCCTGTAGTACGGTAATATGGGTCAAAACCATACACAAGATACACCCTGCAATTAGCCTGGGCCTGTTGGAGCTCTGACTTTAATTGAGGCTCTGTGTGGATGGAGGACTGCCTGAGCAGAGCTCACTGTAAGGCTGGAACCCAAGGGGCTCTGAATGGTGCTGATGTGAGTGCTGAGCTCTTTTCCTCCTGTCATTCTTTGGATGAGACTTCAAACAGAGGTGATAATTGCTTGTCAAGCTGTTGACGTGCGAGTACAAGTATTGATCCAATTCTATTTACATTCTCACTGATACAGTACTTGAAAATTCCCCCCTGCCCTTCCTCTTTCATGGGGCATTCTTCACTTCCTGTCCTAAACTACTTTAGTGTTGCTGTGAAGGAACTGCTGTCTTTCCACCTGCAGGTGGGCTGTGCATATACACACAGATGTATTTTACAGGGAAGGCATCCAGATACCGTGTTAAAGGATGACATTAGCAAAACTGTAAAATCAAAAGAAAATGTCCAGGAAATCAATTATGGTGTCATCACATGTAGACAGTAGGTTCAGAAATTGTTACATTGTGGCATTTGGAAGGATCCAGGCTGGGAATATGAGACCAGATTATGATCTTGCTGAAACCAACGAGTGCAGAAAAATGTGTGTGATTGTTTCCTAGACCAGAAGGTTTTACACAAGTAAGAATTAAGCACCTGAACTTCATAGGAAGTGTTTTTGACTCTTTAGAGCACAGGCCTGGGCATTGGGAGATTTGGGGAGTTCCCAGTTCTGCTACCAACTTGATTTATTCATACTGGACAGGTTACTTCCCTTGCTCTGCCTCAGTTTCCCTAACTGAAAATGGGATACTTATGCTACTACTTTAAAGTGCTTTGAAGTCTTTGAAAAACCCTATGCAAGTTCTAAGAGTTATTTGCTTGTTGTGATATCCCCAGCAAACCAGACCTCCTAAATAGCGGGGCTTTGGAGCAGAGCCCAGAGCTGGAGTGTGGCGCATTTCCAGAGCAGTGGAATTGCAGGTTTTTGCCTGGAGCTGGAGTGGAACCAGAGCACAGCTCCAAAGCCTTGCTAAATAGGCCAGCATCTTCTGGTTTCTCTCCGAAGGCTATAAATAGTGTAACTGTCAGCAGTTATAAGTTACCACACAGCTCTTTCTAAGCAAGCACATTTATTCTGAAGATGAAAGCATTACAGAGAAAACACATTAAAAAATAAAGGAACTTATACATATACTTATAAAGCTTAACAGAGGCCACCCAACTCCAACTTCAGGCTCTGGTAGGCGTCAGTCCTTCAAAACAAACCACTGGGTTTCCCCATGGTTACACGTTCATAACTGTCTCGGATGCAGAACCAGAACGATCTATGAATAGTTCAGTCTACAGCTTGGGTCTTTGATTATGGTCTCATGTAATAGGTGATCAGTGGACAATGGTTCACTCCCCAGGCCTTAGCTGCAAAAGGCTGGGTTTTTGCATAACCACAGCTGGGGTGTTTGTACTTCCCCTAGACATTCCCCAGGAAAACCACTCAACATACCTCATTCCAATAGTCCATTCTTGTCTGACACATGGTTCAATATAGTCTTCTGAACCCCAGGTGTCACATCTCCGTCTCCCCCACCCCCCAAGGTTACATAAAATCCCGGCCTACAATAATACATAATGAACTCCAAAGATATCTAAAGTTATTTCGGTAAGGTCTCCCAAAGATATTGAAGGAAATTGCCACATCTGTTGTTTGTATTCTAGTAGAGCCTACAGAGATAAGATCTAGACCATGTCTACAGGAGCGATGGCGGCACAGCCGTGGCGCCATGGCTACGCGACTGTAGCGCAGTAGCATAGACTCTTCCTACAGCAATGGAAGGAGATTTTCCATCTCTGTAGGAACGGCACCTGCCCAGGTAGCTATGGCGACGGAAGCATTCTTTCTTCACCATAGCTGCATGTACATTAGGAGTTATGGCACTCAGAGGTGTAGAGCTACATGCCATATAAACGTAAGAGCATCCCTATCTCAAAGAACTGACAGTCTCAATAGAAAAGACAGACAAATATTTTCCCAATGGGGAATTGAGGCATAGAGAAAAAGTGACAAGGTTTTTGACCGGAACGCCTGGTCAAAAAGGGATTCTGGCGAATCTGGTCAGCAGCGCCAACCAGGTCGTTAAAAGTCCGGTCGATGGTGCTGCTGGTCTAAGGCAGGCTAGTCCCTACCTGTCCTGGCACTGTGTTGTGCCCCGGAAGTGGCCAGCAGGTCGGGCTCCTAGACACGGGGGCCCTGAGCACTGGCTCCACACTTCCATTGGCCGGGAACCACGGCCAATGGGAGCCGGTGTGTGTGTGTGTGTGCCTGCGGGCAAGAGCAGCATGCAGAGCTTCATTGCCCCCCCACGCCTAGGAGCTGGACCCGCTGCTGGCTGCGTCCGGGGTGCAGCACAGAGCCAGGACAGGCAGGAAGCATTCCACATCCTAACCCCCTGCCCCAGCCCTTTGCTCTCTCACCCCCCATCCCCAACCTGGAGCCCTCTCCTGCACCACAAATCCCTCATCCCTGGCCAGATCCCACATCCCAACCCCCGCCTCAACAGCAGTCCCCTCTCACACTCAAGATTCCTCAGCCCTAGCCTAGAACCCCCTCCTGCATCCCTGGCCCCATCTCAGAGCCTGCACCCCCAGCCCAGAGCCCTCACCCCCTCACACACGCCAACCCCCTGCCTCAACCAGTAGCCCCATCCCTCAGGCCCACCACCCAGCCTGGAGCCCCCTCCTGCACCACAAGCCCCCCCACCCCAAAGCCCACATGTGACAACCCCAGCTGGAGCCCTCACCCTCACCCTCTCCCTCACCCCAACTCCCTTCTCCAGCCCGAAACCCACTCCTGCACCCTGAATCTCTCATTTCTGGCCCCACCCTGGAGACTGCACCCCAATTATAGCCCGCACCCCAACTCCCTGCCCCAGCCCAGTGGAAGTGAGTGAGGGTGGGGGAGAGTGAGCCACTGGGAAGGGGACTGTAGTGAGCGGGGGGTGGTCAGGGCAGGGCCTTGGGAAAGGGGCAGGGCTAGGGTGTTTGGTTTTGTGCGATTAGAAAATTGGCAACCCTATGACAAGGTCACCTAGGAAGTACGTGGCAGAGCTTTGTCTCCTGATTCCCAGTCCTGTGCCTTATCCATAAAACCATCCTTCCACTACAGATCTTCCCTGAACAGAAACAAAACGTCAGACCCCCTTTTAAGGTTAAACCACCATGTTTGTTGCATGAAGCTCTCACCTCCTGCTGTGCTTTCTTCTTTGAATACATTTCTCATACTTGAGGCTTGTCTACATGAGGGGAAAGCCCACTAGCTGGTGTGCACTGGCTACTCTGCACTAACATCCCTTGTGGTCATTCTTACTGTGCCAAAAGAGTGCCTTTGGGTGCATTAGTGTAATGTGCTTTGGAAGTGAGCTAAGCTAAACTGCCCTAAGGCACCCTGCACAGTAAGAGAGTCCACACGGGGAGTTCGTGCACAGTACACCAAGATGTGAGTTTGAAAGTGCACTGGCTACCCCACCCTATCTTCCATGCATAGGCAATCCTTTAGTCTTGCCATTAGTTGCAAAATCTGTAGAGTTTCCTTTCAGCTGCTCCCGATAGTGTTCAGTAGACTGTAATTGTCCATTAAATAACAACCTTTGAAAGATTTACACTTTACTAAGTAGCACATTAATCTCCTCTGCTTGGGCTTCCAGCCATTGTATGTTAATTTGCACTGACCTTGCATTTCCAGTGACACATTTTCAGCAACTTGTTCCTCCGCTGATGGCATGGTTGTCACAATATATGTAACTTGCCTAAACAAGTTAATGCCTGGCACTTAAATACGAACCATTTTAAGATAACAAAAGCAGGTTGACAGGTTGACTCCCAGTTTGTGGGACCAAAAGCTTTACCTCCTGGGATTAATAGAAATGGGTGAAAATGGATGACCCACCTGACCTATCATCCAGGAAAACCAAACCCTCCTTGTCCCGTCTGTCTATCACATCTACATTTTCAGATTCCTTTAGGAAGTAAATATTACTTAATGGTTAGAACAGAACTGGATGTCCTGTCTTTGGGTCTTTCTGTTCTGGGTCTGTACAGCACCTAGCACAATAGGGTCCTGGTCCTCGACTGTGGCTCTTTGGCATTACCAAAATAGAAATAAGTTCTGTCCTGAATCTGCCACTAACTTGTACAATTTGGAGCAATCGCCTCTGTGCTTTTTAGCCTTGAAGCTGACAATGAAACTGAAATTAATGACTCGAAGTGTTAACCTGTTCAATTAACTGTTAATCACTCAAACTCCTTCATTTCCCATATTTGAATTTGTATTATTTTTTTCAATCAAGCCAAGTGTTTAGACACAGATTTTTCAGGGTCATGTTTGTTACTGACCTGGAAAAACAAATGAGCTTTGAAGGGAGGGAAGAACCTATCTTCGTCTTTATTTATTTGAATTAATGGTTGATGGGGCCCCATTGTGCTAGGAAACGCATAGTAAGAGGCGATCCTTGCTCCAAATACCTTACAGTCTAAATAGCCAAGATAAAGGAAGGGTGGAAGGAGATACAGCATCTCAGAGAAGGGAAGTTACTTGAGCACACATTATAATAAGAAAGTTATGTTCTTGTATTTCTGATCCTCTCCCTAAAGATAGGGTTGACCAGTATCCTCAAACAGCCAGTACTCAGCTCTAGCAAGTTGACTGTGGAAAGACAACTGGTTAGCCCTTTCTCCTTCCTTAGTTCTTCTCTTGAGGAGCCAGCTTGTGAAATGTGGAGCACCTCCTGTTGGAGGGTTGGGGTATTGCCACCGGACCTGGTGTTTTTTGTTAAGGTCTCTTTTGGGACTATGTTGCCTGTAATTACTTTTGGCCTTTTAAACCATTATCTAACACTTCTCTGCAATCAACCTATGAGCGGCTTTTCTGCCTATAAAGCTATTACCTAGCTAAATACAGATGAGTGCATTTCCTTTAGCTGTCCCGTGAAATGCATATGGTGTATCTCTGATCTTGTGTGTATGTGTGGTTAGCAAATATAGTCTTAGCAGAGCCACTAATCATATCTGCCTCCAGGTAACTTATAAATACACAAAGTTTGAGGCACAGGGAGATGAAGTGATTTGCTTAATGGTAGAGCCAGGATTTGAACCCATGTCTCTGGAGTCCACATCCAATGACCAATCTATTAGGACGTGCTACCTCTTCATAGAAGGGTTGATGGGGCTACTCATGTGGTTAAGTCCTTTGCTGAATTGGGACCAATGGGTGTTACATGCCCAATTATCAGTGGACAATTGGAAAGTCAATAGAAGCTGGAATTTTCAAAAGAAGCCTAAATCAATGGGACTCTTTGAGGAGTGAGGTAGAATTCAGCTTGGTTAAGGGGCTCAGAATCTGGCCACAAGAATCATTCACCCTTGTGTGGAGGTGCAACACAAGACCTATGCACTGCTGAAATCCCACTTAAAATCTCTCCAGGTTTGAGTGATGGTTGGCTCTCTGTTAAGGGATGATTTTCACCCTGAACTTCTTTCCCATCCGATCGTGTCCCACATGACGAACTAAATCACCCATCGGAGGTGCCCCAGATTAGCCACCTTGTTGCTGTGCAGATAAAGAAATCCAAGAATTAAATGTGCTGGGAGAGGTCCGTGCAGAATAGGTCTGTGGTACAGTGGGGGAGCTTCCTGCATCTCTTTTGCTCCTGTTCTAAGACTACACAGAAGATTTACCTCTCTTTCCCTGTGTCTCTACAGCTGTCAATCTAGGACCTAACACCAGTGCTATATTTGCTAATAGGAAAAGACAGTGCTCACTGAAAGCCAGCTCTCTGAAATGGCACCAGCTAAAAGCCAATTTTTGTTTCTCAATGGAACTAAGAGGAAAGGGTCATTGGTTTGTCAGAAGATGCACAAAGCATTAGTTGGAAATCTTTTTTGTTTTTTAAGATAACTGATTGAAGAACTGTCAGAAATGGGGCTTGTGTCAATGACTATTCACTGATGTGAATGTGATCAGTTCTTTTATAATGTTTGGTCGGAACCTTTGCTATGTACGGTATTATATAAATGAGGCAGTAACAGTTATGTTTGACCATGAGGTATTTAAATAGCTTATACTAATAGTATGTTCTGAAAATATGCCAGCATCTCTCTTTAAAGGAACAGCTTTACAAACATTCATCAATTTAGTTTTTCACAACTTCTCTGAAGCCAGTATCATGCTCATTAAATCGGGCACAGACAGGTTAAGTGACTTACCCAAGGTCACATAGCGAGTCAGTGGAAGAAACTGAGACTAGACCTCAGTTATCATGATCTTCATTGTTGTGCCTTAGCCACTAAATTATGCTTCCCCCTCATTCCATTGCACATATTTATGAAACCCTGCTCAGCTTTTTACTGGTATATCTCCTGCATACGCCAACACAGTCTTCCAAGTTGTCCCAACCATAAACTGTTCCCATCATAAAAACCTGAGTATAATGAGTTTAAAAGAGACCATTTCCTGTGTTGTACAGCTTGTGAACAGCTTTAACCATAGAGATAAAAGGATAAAATATAGGGAATAAAAGTGCCAGGTGATGCAGTGTTAAGAATGTATTACAAATTCCAACTGCCACATCAGAGGGCGAGATGTCTGGAATATCCCATGATGGAAATAGAAATGGGTCTTGAACTTGAGTTGTCCCAAACTTCAAGGACATTGGGATCTGGCATTTTCATTTGGCTTGACTCTACAGAAAGGGGCCAGCTACAAAATTCACATGTAGGTCTGGATTCAGGATCAAATTTCCCTCCGCAGAGTTGAAATAACGGATGGAAGAACTGTCAGAAATGGGTTTTGATTTAAGTCTTTCTACATTGGAAGTGCAAGATGGTGCCAAGAAAGTGCCACAAATATGAAAGATGACTTACTTTATCATATTATTATGATTCCATAGGATATGTTGCTTTTGTGCTGGTGTATAGTGGCAGTGTCTTGCTCTTGCTTTCTCTTCCTGGGTACTTCAGGCTTTTGTGATAAAATGACTTTTGTGGGGCTGGTTTTTCTACACACCCTGGTCATCCGATAATGGAGATATAGGCTTAGGTTTAAACCATGGGTGTACAATTGAGGTAAAAGTCTGGGGTCAATGGTATTGCAGTGGCAATGTTACATTAAAGTAACGTCCAAACCAGGAGTGCCAGAAGGGCCCTAGAAAGGGGGGTGGGACTACTGGTGCCCCTCCCTTGCTCTGCCTTTTCCCCCTAAGGCCTTGCCCCTCACTCCGCCTCTTCCCCTGAGGCCCCGTCTCCCACTTGTTCCTCTCCACTCCCTCCTCCTGTCTCTCATCTTTAAGACACGTAAAAGTGATGGGGCCATAGTCTTCTGGCCCTCTCTGTTCTGGAGCCCCTGGTCCATCTCCTCTTCCTCTCCAGTTGCAGGGAACTGCCTCGGCTGGGGGGTCAGCATTTGGGGTCAATCAGAGGCAGGGTCCATGAAGACTTCAAGTGTTGTAATGGGCTCCTGAGGAAGCCATCTCTAAAATGGTTTTTGAAAGCTGTTACTAGATAATGATCACCATTGGAATCTGTAGAAGCCAAGGCATCTTCCAAATTGATCTAATATTTGTTGTCCTGAGAGAGACAATGCTTATATTTCCCCCTTTTCTTTTCAACCTTTATAATTTTTTTTTTGGGGGGGGGGAGGGCAGAACATCTATTTTTATCCTCCAGCTAATGCCCTCTTGGCTGCTTCATGCTGTGTGTTTGGAGAACCAATATGTGCTCATGGAATGTATCGCACTCGCTTGAACAATATCAATAGCTTTGCCAAGTTCACTTCTGTCCCTCTAGCTGTTTCCACCCACGGACATGCTTAGCTAAGTACGGAGAAGCCTCCTATTAATGCATAGCGCAGACAATAGGTATACATTAACATCATCTACATTTAACTCAAAGGGCCCTTTCATTTCTGGCATAGAACCCAATTGACGTCAGTGTCTTCATATTTACCGAAGATGCGTTTTAACTTGGCGTCAGTAGCATTTTTCTGGATTAAAGGTGGATTCTCATCTGGTTTATATTTCAGGATGAATGTTGATTTAGGCTGAAATTTATCCGTGTGCAGAGAGCTTACACAAGGCCCATCCCACTTGAGCCCTCAAAATTGTACTTAAGCTATGTCTTAGCCCTCTGCAAAGGGGTGTCTTTCCCTTTTAGGACACTAAATCTGGATATTGGTTTTACATTCAGGTGCCAGGTGGCCAATGCTATTGGGAAGCATGTTGCACATGCAGAGTCCAGCTGCCTTTCTCAGAACAGCCTTTGGTTTTATTTTTATATCATTGGTTGTGGTTCCACTTCCTTGGGAACAATCATTATTGAACATATTTCCTGTGCTCTCCTGCGGCCTTAACTCCACTTCTCTTGCTCCTGTTTTCCTAGGAGCTCAGTGAAGGTGGCAGCGAAATTTATAGTGATGAGAACAATAAAAATGCCTATAAATAAATGTTATTCGGCAGAATTCACCCTGCAGGGCAGGCAGAATTTTACAGCTTGCAGTTACAAAGTCAAATTTATTTTGAACAGGAGACCTGGAACATCCCATACATAAATCGACTTTATAGGTAAAGCCAAAGAAACAGGTAAAATTGTGTTAAGTTAGTTACTGTGATTGTTTTTTATAAATATTTACGGGTTGCTCCTGTGGTTCTTGTTCACCTGAAATGTATTTTGACTTCAATGGACATTACAAAAGCCTAAGGACTATACTAACACTTGGCAGCATGAGACCATGTCTAGAGATAGACTTTGACCATAATCTGGTTCTGAACAAACTCGACTCTTTCATTCCAGAAGT
This sequence comes from Trachemys scripta elegans, assembly GCF_013100865.1. Classification (NCBI taxonomy): domain Eukaryota; kingdom Metazoa; phylum Chordata; order Testudines; family Emydidae; genus Trachemys; species Trachemys scripta. The sequence continues at coordinate 148,384,634 of NC_048299.1, forward strand.
GGCTCCAGATCCTTAGGCAAACAGGCTCAAGATTAGAATTGGATTTTTTCCTTGGAAAAATGCCAGTTGATTGAAAACAAAACTTTTTGTGGAAACTTTATTTCCACAAAACTTTCATTGAGAGGGTTTCTCTGGTCCGGAAGGGGAAAGTGGAGGGGTGTGGGTGGAAGTGGGTGAAATGGATGGATGGATGCCGGGATAGCAAGTAGCTCAGTGGTGTAGCTTAGTGAATTTTGAGAGTGCAAAAGAGGACTTGCTACAAGTAACAGGTTCTTTATTTAAGTTAATTAATTAAGAAGATGAGAGAGGTGAAACACGCACACAAACTTTAAGCTTTAGTTAATACAGATAATTGTAACTGAAAACACAGACATTACTATACATAAGTATAAGAATAAGATAAATACAGTACAGTTGTTTCCTGAATTGTTTGTACTTACAGTCTTATATTGTGCATACTTACAACCTTATGGGAGACCATTAGAAGTGAAGATGGACAAAACGGTTGGAGTGCACCACAAGAGGAAGGCGCTTGGCTAGGCTTTTTACCTGGTTGCCCCATATTGTCATCCTAGAATCCCAAAAAGGGATGAGTTTGACAACCTTTTATACACCTTTTTTTCCATTTCTCTCTCTCTCACACACACACACACACACACACACACACACACACACACATATTTTTGAACCACATCTGATCAAGTCTCAGCCTGCGTTCATATTTGCTATTCCGGGAGACCAATTTTAGGGTTCTGGTTGTTCATGTGCAGTATTCCGGTGGATCATAATTACATTTCTGACAGACAATGCAACTATTTGCATCAGTTACAAAAAGCCCCTAAAATGCTACCTTATGTTGTTTTGTAGTTACCTGTTTATCACAAAATGCACAAGGAAACTATCCCAAGATACATATTGCTCTATTTTATCACTTTACATCAGCCATGTATCATTCCATAACCTGAAGTCCAGCACAGAAAACTCCTGCTGTCTTGTCCCAACTGCCAACTTCTCCTAATCCTCTTTCTAACCTCTTAACACTTAGGGCTTAAGACCTATAGCCAAACATATTTTAATACATATTTTGGTGGTTCTGCTTTGTTATGGTTTCAATAACTTCCATTATTGTTTCTATAAATATGCTTAGCAGAGAGAATCAATCTTACCCATAACTAGTATAGCCCTCCAAGATGGAGTCAAGAGTGGTTAGTCCTGCTTTGCTTGGTTCATAGCAGGGATTTGAACTTGGGTCTCCCAGATGATTGCCTAATCCTTGCGGTATACAGTCAGTTCTCTCTCTGTCTCGCTCTCTCCTTTGTTGGAGCTGTCTGTATAAATAACTGCAATATTCTTTGCGGCAGAAAGAGAGACTGACTCTATAGCCTGGTGGTTAGGACACTTGGCGGGGAGGTGGAGACCTAGGTACAAGTCCTTAATCTGAGTTGGGCAGAACTTGAATCGGTGTCTCCCACATTCCTGGTAAGTTCTCTACTCATTTGGGATAAGGTTTCAGTTTTGTTCCGACGGAATTCTTGTTTTCCAGACAGCCCTAGTCCAGATCTTAATTTTACAGTAGCCACCTATCTTCATGATGAGCCCAACCAAAATCTTCACTCTAAACACCCCAAACTCTTGGGGCTACAGAGGATTAGGTTGAGCTGGATGTCTGAAATCTGGATCTGCTTTTTTGCTACTTAGGCCTTTCTTTCTAAAAATATCCCATGGAGGCAAAGCCAAACTTCTGTATCTCTCTGCAAAGAGGTCATTCTGGCCTTTCTTTACTGCACTTGCCTAGCTGCAAGCCACTGCAAGACTAACAGGATACTGCTGTTTCTTTGCCTAGTCATTTTTCTCGGCAGTACAAACTAGAGACGACAACAACAATCAGAGGGGTAGCCGTGTTAGTCTGGATCTGTAAAAAGTGACAGAGTCCTGTGGCATCTGACGAAGTGGGTATTCACCCACGAAAGCTTATGCTCCAATACGTTTGACAGCAACAATGACAGCCTCTGAGAATTAATTTCATTCAGGAAGGCCCACCAAATTCAGGAAGCTAACCTGTGAAGTTTCAAGTAACTTGGGTTGAAATGTAGCAAACTTCCAAAGTAATTTTACCCCTTCACTGGTGTCTGAACAAGCATGTATTTTTATCCAATATTAGTAAAAAAACAAGCAGATGATTAAAAGGTCAGAGGAACATACAAGGAGCACATTTGCTCTCTACTGCTGCTTATGTTATCTTGGGCTTGTGATGCAGCTGAGGATTCTTGGACTCCCCACTGCATCCTGGGCCATCCTTAACTGCAGGAAGAGGAAAGTGGCAGTTCAGAGGCATCAGCAGGAGACAAATGCTTCCCACTTCTTCGGCCAAGCGGCTGGAGGGGACCTATCAGGATGGGGTCGTGTCAGTATCCTTCACCCTTAATGTAAAACCATGGCTGGGATTTTCGAAGGAATGCAAGAAAGTTAAGGTGTCCAACGCCCATTAATATCAATGGGATTTGGGCACTGAACCCATGAAAGCTCCTTTGGAAACCCCAGCCTCAGTGGTTGTGGAAGTGCATAGGGGCATGGACTTTGGGTGAGATTTTCACGCACTTAGTGCTGGGCTAACTGCTCTCATCACAATCAGTGGGAGTTTTTCCATAGGCTTTAATAGGAAAGGATAGACCAAACTGACCATTCCTAAATGTCCGCCCAATACATACATACACATACATACACACACACACACACACACACACACACAGTTGTGAAGTTTCAGTGCTTAGGAAATAAACCGTCATTATTTGTTTAGTGTCAGCTTCAGCTGTTTGAATTATTCACGCCAAATAATGTAGCTCCATAAATAGTTCAGGTGAACACATTTTCCCCTGTGGGTTTATCTTGAATTGGTTGCTAGGAGCTTTGGGTATTCATTATTGGCCTTATGATTATCATCATATATTTGTATTGCAGTGGTGTCTAGGGGCCCAAACTAAAGCCAGGACCCCATTGTGCTGAGCCCGATATAAACAGCTAATATGAGACCATGTCTGTCTTGAAGAGCTAAATAGACAAGACAAACAAGGGATAGGGGAAGAAATGAAAATTAAGGAGAGGTTAGGGTGACCAGATATCATGATTTTATAGGGACAGTCCTGATATTTGGGGCTTTGACTTATACAGGTGCCTATTACTCTCCACCCCCATCCTGATTTGTCACACTTGCTGTCTGGTCACCCTAGGAGAGGTGAAGTGACTTGCCGATGGGCACATAACTAGTCAATGATAGAGCTGGGAGTAGGACCTACATTTCCTGATCTCTAGTCCAGTGCCCTATCCACTCGACTATGCTGCCATCTTAAATTGCATCGTGTTTCTTTAATCAGAAGTGTCAGTCTTATAGGAGCATCTGTACATTTAAAAGGGGGAGTAAAATCCACAATGTCTTCACTGTGGTAATTGGAAGCTCTTCGAGTATCTGACTTGCTCTGAGCCTTCCACTTCTTCCCCTGCCTTTCAGAACATGGGTTCTTTCTTTCTTTTTCAACCCAGCAGCTCCTCAGACTGCTGTGATGTTGTTTCTCCTCCTTTTGTGCACCTGTCATACAAACAGCAAGCCCTGTTTGTTCTCGCTCCCACCCAGCTGACAAATCAGATTCCCCACAAGCTCCAAACTCGCCTTGTCCTCTTCACATCCCGGGGACAAAAGCACGAACGTGAGAGAGAAAGCAAGGCTGGGTGACCTTTATGAAGAGAATACAGTTATGATGTCAAACAAAATCTGCTTATTTAAAGCCTTTTCTGTAATGTGTACAAGTTTCCTGCTGGTAAAAATATGCCTGTGAATTTAATTGTTGGACTGGCATAGCACTGTGGGTTTCAGCTGCCCTAAATAATCTTAACTTCATTACTTACTAGTTTTGTATGTGAAATTTGTACATATTTGATATTTTAGATTTGGCAACTGTTTTATTTAAAGGTTACCATTTTTAATGAAGACTTTTGGCAATTTTGTGTCTACAGCTGAAAGTGTATTTTACATATCCATGAAAACACAAACTTTATAATGTACTATAGGTCTAGGATACAATTTTAAAAAAGCACCTATGTGATCTAGCAGACTAAACCCCGCAGATTTTCAATGGGATTTAGAGGCTTTTGAAAATGCGACCTATAGGGTCTTTTGTTCGCACATGCATGCATATATATACACAGGTGTGTGTGCGTAAAAGGCTCAATGGATAACATTTTCAAAAGCATCTCACACATGGCCGGCAGAATGGGCATGTGGCCAGGGCATCTATATGTCTGGCTCATCCCTGGCTGCATCAATGGGACTCTAGGAGCTATTGGCAGCAGTTGTAAAAGGCTACCCTGTTTTACCCCAGCCTGTGCCTGCCAGCCCTGGGATCGGGAGAGAGTATACGTGATGGTAAGCCACCTCCATCTGGCTTTGTTCTGAACGTGGCTCAGGTGGAGCTGGAAATCTGACCCAATATGAGTGTGTGGTCATGAGTATATGTGTACGTTTCTCCATGTGCATGTATATCATTTGCCTTGTATGGTGCCACAGGATTTGGTCCACCACTAACATTTTATGTCCCTACAACCACCCTGAAGTCCAGCATTCCAGCTGGGTTACACAAGTCCATTTTTGGTGAATCCAGTTCTTTGGCTCCTGGACCTTTCATGGTTCTAACCCTGAGCCTCCAACACCTGCTTCCCTACCCTTTTTTTGGCAGTTGTTGACACTGGTATAACACAGTAATGCATATTGCAAGCTCATTTCTGCTAGCCCTGAAGTGAATTGGAGATATCCCTTTGACTAACTGGAATGGGTTACCGTCATATTTTGTTGGCGTATAGAGTTAAAATCCATGGTTATGGGTGCTATCTGAAGAATAATCAGATGCATGAAGGATCCTCTGAAGCAATGTTCAATCCAATCCACCTGTCTCTCTATCCCTATTAATACAGGTGGTTTCGTGGTGATGTGTAACCTTGTATGATTTGGGAGCCCAGTTTTATACAGGGGATGTTCTAAGAAGAATCTGAACTCTTTTGGGTGCTTTTCCTTTACCGAGACACTGGGAGTCTTGAGGTTCACCAGTTATTGCAATGTACACAGCAAGGTTCTGTGCTTAAGAGCTAAGGCAGACGAGGGCTTGTTGATTTGACCACATCTTGATGACCTTTAAATTGAGCCCTTGCAATGCAAGGAGAAGTTAAAAATAAAAGCATGGCACAGCTCACGGTGCAGATGGTTGCACTTTTAGTCAGTGCCAGAGAAGAGAGGGCCTTTTCCCTCCCTCCTGTGCGTGTCATGTAGAGCACTTCTGTTAGAACATGGGCAGCAGCAGCGGCAGATGTAACAGATGGATTAGCTTTAACTTCCCTTTACAGCTGAGTCCTTTGATCCCACCTTCCCAGTTTCAGGATAGAATCTCCTTATTGTTAACAAAGGAGGATAAGTACAGCTGGGAGAAAAATTTCAAACAAAACTTTTTTCCTTTTTTTTTAAACTGAAAAATGCATATTCAGGTCAACCGAAATGTCAAATTATAATCTCATGTCAAATTCGCCAAATTATTTTGGCCAAAAACAAAAATAAGGAAAAATCAAAGTTGTTTCTTTCAATTGTATCAAACAAAGTGGTGTTTTTTTTTTTTTTTTTTTTTTTTTATGCCAAATGACTGGTTTTGATTTTACATTCACTTTATTAAATTTTACATACATTTTTATTGGAGAAATGTGTTTTTTTTAAACCATCCAACAAAACTAAATGTTTTCGGATCAGACCAAACCTTTAGTTTAACCCAGAATGAAAATTTTAGACCCTTTTTGATTTAGCCCCTGAACTGAAAAATCAGTTATTTGCAGAATTCCAGAGATGAGCAAACTTATGATCAGTTTTAATGGAGAATCCCTGCAGTCTGATATTTATAGCAAGGTCTATTTTGAGCGATGCTATGGTGGACTAGTCTTATTTTTCAACCATTCTCATCTCCCGTCCTGTTCTTACATCTAATGACTACTTTGAAATCTTCCTCCATCTCTCTTGCATCTGAGATAAGTACCATGTCAATGAATGCTTGAGAGTTGCAGGTAACTTTTCATGCTAGAGCTCAATGCTTCATTGTGTCCGCCCAGGTTCCTTGGCACTTCCAGAATGGAAAGTTTTGATCCTCCTAATTCGGAGTCTTACTAACCCTAGCAAGAAGCAATAGCCTGGGAACATTAACATTGAAGAAAGATGCTGCAATGACATGAAAATCTAAAGCAACCCTCACTCCCCTTCTGTGAAAACTTGCACGGAGGGAATCCTTTCAAGGACAATAAAATAGTCTCAACATGGACAGGCGCTGACTAACCTATTTCTCTTTGAGGGGGAAATAAATTCAGCTCAATACTAAGTCTTTTTTTTTTTTTTTTAATGGTGTGATTCTCCCTATACAATCTGGCCTCCATTTTCCAAAGTGGATCCAATTCTGACAAGCTCACGACCTGATTTCCATAGATGCTGCCTACTCACAATGGTAATTGACTTCATTAGGAGTGCCAGATGCTTAGTGGCTCTAAAATCCAGCCACCATGGGTCTCCGGAGGAGAAGAGCCAAAATTAATAAACCCTAATGAAAATATAGGCTCAGTGTGTCCACACCACAGAAATTGCCACCGGAGTAGGCCCTGCTGTTGTAAGTCTCAACAAACATACCAGGGATGGAATGGTTTACTGGAGGCTGAAGTCCCTGAGACCCTAAAGATGTCCTGTATATTAAAGATTAGACACATTGGTAGAAAAATCTTCAGTTTCCAGGGCTGCGAACTGGGCACATTTCACAAACACTAGATGCATGTGAAGAGAAGAGGCATTATAATATACCAGTTTGATATGCACGAGGGAGTGAATATTGCCTTTAACGGTTAGCTGCCAGCGCTACAATTTCCTAAAGAAGTTCTATTTTAGTTCAGGTGGTAAAGGACTTAAAGACTTGAGATTGTAATCACTTTGGGGGCAGGGAGTGTCTCTTTATCTTGTGTTTGTACAGCACCTAGCACCATGGGGTTTTGGACCATGACTGGGCTCCTACACAGTACCACAATAAAAAAAACAAATAATAGCAAACCGAGTTTGGGGAGTTGAAGGAGCAGAGGTTCTGGTCCTCAGGATACATGCACAATTTGTGTAGTTTTATCCATGTGTTGCAGCTAACTTAAATAGCACGACTACCTTGCAAGGGGACTAAGAGGAAATGAAGGACCCGAAGCAAGATTAGCTTTCCTACAAATATGGCTGATGGAATTTGGTCAGTTAGAGCTGTGCAAGGCTGCAGTAACTTTGCAGTGCTTTGCTGCATTCCACCAAGAGGAGAATGTTTGGGGCCATTCCCCCAATTCTCCTTCCATCTTCATGCGCTTTGCTGCCCCCTGTCATGTTCCACAGGTCACCTAAGGGACGGAAACACAGAGGATTTCAATGATGAGTTTAAAAATAAAAGTGAGAATTTGACACTTGAGACGTCAGCAGATGTCACCATCTCTAGATTGGACTTTGGTGATTTTCTTAGCAGATGTGTGCCGGCTACCTTGCCAGAACGGCCTGAGTTTCCACCAGAACACTCAAAGCACAGCACAGCACTGGTGGCCTGCTGTAGGGTTTGGGAATTGACCCTGGGCAAGGGCAGGCTGCTGGCTTCCCCTCCCATGAAGTGCTCTCTGGGGGAAGGGGAAAGGGTGCAGTTTTCCATTGGGGGCTCGGTAGGTGGAAGATGCAAGGGAATCTCCCTGGCCATGGCCCTTCTCCTGCCAGCACCACCAACTTCAGTGACTGCTTTGGCTGTTTGTGGGTCTCTGGAAGAGGGGAGATAGCAGGCATTGTGTGTCAACCCCAGCCTTGATGGACTTTCTTAATCTGGGATCCTGTCCTCCAAGGCCTGGACCAACAGAAGCTGGTGCAGCCCATGGAGTGAATCTAATCCCCTGTATCTAATCTCCTTCCCTACTGCCCTTTTCACCCTATGCTGCTTCAATGAACGCTAATCTCTTTTGCAGTTTTCTGTCGCTTCTTCCTTTATGCCATGGCCTGCCCTGCACATCTGTGCACTGAGTAGAGGTTAATGCCACAATAAATGGCACAGCCCAGACAAGAAGAGCCACAATCAAATGGGCAAAGCAAAGTAACCCAAGAAAGAAGAGGGGCTGGAAAAGACTGACTGACCCAGATAGAAAGGCCTGACGCTGAGTCTTGAAGACGCCACTACAGAGGGAACCTCCAAGGTCACAACAGTCAAAGGCTGACCCAAAGCCTTGAAGGCACGGCTTCAGAGAGAGCCTGCAGAATACACCCATGGATTGAGTTCTTTGGCTACGCTTCTTGAACTGAGCGAGGTCCTTCCCAGATGAGCCTTAGAGCTCCACAAGAAGAAGAATCTGGCTGACCTCAGCAGCCTCGAAGGGGCACAGGGCAAGAGAGATAATGACTGAGGTACAGTAGCTAAGGCTTGTGCTATTATCAGGCCCTTGTCGTCAGTAGCAGGTAGCATGTGCCCTGAGCGCGGCTGACTTTGTGTCCGTCTGTGACAGAGCAAGGGTGGAGACACTGTGGCGAGTTTTCAGGATTCCTTTATCAGGTTCTTTTTTTTTTTTTATCTTGAGGCGCACAATGAGCTGGAAGCTTTTGATGCATGAAAGGCTGGATGTAGTATCCAATGCGTGGAGGGCAGCTTTAGTTCTCCCCAACGTGCACAATTATCAGCTGTAGAGTTGGTCAAAATATTGAGAACTAGTTCCCTCTTGCAAAAGTCATCTCGTCTAAGTCAATGTGTCATATCAGTTTCAACGTGATTTTCTCTGGAAGGTTTCTCAGGGCCAGGATGGAATTTCTGGTCAAAATGAGACAATCAGTCTCCCCCTACACCTCTCTCTCTCTCTCGACCACTGAATTTAAATATTTATACAGAGTGGAGCGGCTCCATGAGAGAGAGAGTTGGGCACCAATCTATAGAGTCACTCACCTGGGATGTGAGAGACCAAGTTACAAGTCCTTGCCCATATCAGGCAGAGTACAGGCTTGAACCTGTCCCTTCTCCCAGGTAAGTGCCATAATTACTGGGCTATTGGCTATTCTCAGATTGTTTGGTCTCGTGTGTGTGTGTGTGTGTGGTTTTTTTTGTTTGTTTTTGTTTTGGTATTTTTGTTCCACATCAGAAAAAATGCAACTTTTGACATCTTGACATTTTTAGTGAAACAGAATAGTTTTCTGGCCAGCCCTAAACAGCGGGCTTTAGGTTCCCAAGGGATGTCTAATTTTGTATAGTCTCAAAGGTTCATCTTGCCACTCCTGTTACAGTCAGTGTCCTTTTCCTGAGACACTTGGAATCATCTCCACTGGATTTTTTTTTTTTTTTTTTTTTTTGCACTGTAATAGTAACAAGTGGCTGCTAAGCATTGTACCCTTGACAAGCTCTGGTTGGCTGTTAAATTTCTTTGATGCTTAATCCTCCTGTGGTGAGAGTATTGTCTAGTGATGAACACTGATTCCTGGGCTGCACCACTTCCACACTGTGCATCCTTAAAGTCATATGATCCTTCTATGCCTCAGGTTATCCATCTGTAAAATGGGTATTATGGTACAGAACATGTCTAACTCATGAGGATATTGATTCATTTTCCCTCCTCATTTTGTATGCCCTCATGTAGGTTGGCCAGAATCTTGCATTCTTTTTTGTGATGTTACAATTTTATATATGCTGTGAAAATATCCTATAATGATTTGTGTTATGGTAGAACCTAGAGCCCCAACTAATATCAGGGACCATTGTGCTAGGTGCTGTATATACCCATAGAAAGCGACAGACTGTAAGCTCTTTGAGGCTAACAGACATACATAGGATAGCAGCAAGAAAGTATTGTTATCCCTATTTTACAGACTGGGAACAGAGACTAAAGTAACATGTTCAAGATGATCCAGGAATTCTGCAGCAGAGGTTGGAATTTGAACCCAGATCTCCCACGTCTCAGTTCAGTGCTTTAGTCAGGAGAACATCCTCTCTCTCAACAAAGACCTCAATTAAAGAAGGCAGGATTGATGAGCTGTGCTGAGGCCATTATGAGGCTTGTTGACCTTGACTTTCAGTAGTCTTGCTTTGGAGGGTTCAGGTTGGAACCATCTGCCGTGCATTAATTTTTGTGCTTCCATTTGTTTGTGCAGCCCGTTGCAATTTAGTTTGGGTTTTATTTTCCTGCTGCTGGATTCTTTAAAGCAAGCAAGAGCCTGACCTTCGAATTTTTGATGAGGCCGTCAATGTTGCAAGCTTGTCATAGCTGCAGTAATAACTGGGTCTTTAAAAGAAATGCGAGGGTCATGATGTCAGGCACCCGCGTAATGGCAGGGGTAGTAAGCATGAGAAAACAATCCCGAATGCAGCTAATATTGACAGTGATGACCTTGCATTTATATAGCTCCTTTGATTCAGATAGACCCTCTTACTGTGTGTGTGTGTGTGTGTGATTGGTGATCTGGTCCCAGCTGGTATTAATAAAACAGTCAGCCCAGAGCAGTCAGGCTTGATTGCCTTATTAATAAAGTTGCCTCTATTATTTAACAATAGCACATACAGAGAGAGATACAATACCCGATCCTCAGAGAATCAAGTTTGCAGCCAATGGCCATCTGATCCCACTTCTGTTTGGTTCAACTAATAACTCAAATTTCTGTCACTTTATAGATTGTCTACAGGCAATCTATAACTTCCCTTTTTTACAAAAAGGACAATTATACATATCCCCTTCTGTTTGGTACATGTTGCAAATTTCAAAGCACATACTGCAATATTCAAACTTCCTCTACTAATATGGTTAGAACACTTGTGCTGATAAACAGGCTATTATGCTAAACGCTAAGTGACTAAACTTTCCATTCTCACTAGTTACAACTTTGCAGTCTTAATAAAGGTTACACAACTTAACATTATTATTGCAAATTATTCTTAAAGCTTACTACAGATTTGGTTCACTTGACAATAAGCTTTTACTTACCAGTAGGCCCATTGGCCTTATTGGTCGTCAACTCCAAAGCTGTTTGGACAGACCAGGGTCCTGAGATTCCTCTGCATTGCAGAGTACCCTCCATTCCCAGTGAGTATCAGAGAGGTAAAGGCAGAACTTTTGTTGTGTTGGGGATTTGGTTCCTCTGAATGTGGAGCAGTGGGTGATGTTGTTATTGGCCTTCATTCGGTCTCTACATCCAGTCTTGTACCCTCCCATGTTCAGATAATCCAAATCCCCAAGGCAATTAACGTAGAACGTCTGTTGATTTACGAAAAGAAGCTTCCACCACAGTTAATCATTTGCCATGGAAGTGCAAGGTGTTCAGAACAGGAGTGGACAGACAGAGCGAATTACCCACACGCTGCTTTCTCTCAATCCTATTCGGGAAGGATTAGGACAGGAACAACAAACGGGATGGCCCTGAAAACCCGAGCAGTTGGAAATTCGCAGAAAGAACGTTTTTTCTATCAGAGAATGCAGAGCTGTTGAAATCGACATGTTTTCAGGAGACGGCTTGATGTTGATAGTTGCAGTGGAACCCAGGCAGAGTGCTGTTTGAAACATACCTGGATTCCTGCCAGCTTGCCTGGAGCCCACGCGGTGGGCTGCCGAGGAAACTGGGTTTCCGAGCAGCTCACCTGTCAGGCTGCTGGGGAGTCAAAAGCATGGAAGCCTTGGGAGCCTCGGCTCCCAGATGCCTGAGCTTCCAGGCTCCTTAACTCCTCCTCAGCTCTTCTGATGTGATGGCGAGCCAGGAATTTGGGATCCCTGGGAGTGCTGGCTTCTTGGCAGCCCAGGCTTCCGGCCTTTCAAGGTCTGTGGTTCTGGGGAAACCCACCCGGTGGACTGCCCTGGAGCTGGGACTCCATTCCCTTTCTCAGAGAATTTCAATGTGGGGAAGTGGGGGGCATGCTCCAAATCAAGAGGAAACTGATCTTCAACCTATCAAAATCCTCCACCAAACATGATTGCCTTTCTCTGCACGCGTCTACTGAAAACCCATTCCAAGGTGTTCTACTTCCCTAGAATTACTTCTGTAGTTTCAGCCCTATATAGGTTTATTCTTCATTTCCGGTCCTAAACTGTTAGCACATACCGACGCCACCTGTTAAATAGCTGTCATAAACTACCCCAGAAGCACTGCATTTCAACGGTGGGTTAAGTATTCTCTCTCTCTCTGTATATAGCTGTAGATATATAATCTGATCTATTTCTAGCATAGTATATGCAATTGATAAATCATTTAATAAAATGCCTTGGGCTCTTTCAGAAGAAAATAAGCTGTATTGCTACAAGTTGTTGGGCTAAATGTTGCTCTTCCTCAAGCCATGGTAAATCCAGTGAAGTAAATGGAGCTATTCTGGATTTACACTAATGTAACAGTGGAAGTTGGCCCATTATCAGTACTTAAGGGGGAAATTATGACAGGGCTGTGCTTTAATGACAGTGCTAGCAGAAGGTTTGCCTTCCCGAGCTGAAAAATTCAAATGCAGCCCACAAGGTAAATGATAATTTGCCACTCGTGTCCCATTCAAACTTGAGGACATCTGCGGGGTTAGCATGCAGTGACCGATTGCTCTTCATGAGGTGTTGATGTGGCATGTGACCAACATTGCTGGACATCCACTCACTATTTCCTAGGGGCACAGTTACATCACTAGATATTCAAGGTTTATATTCTACCTTGCTTTCAAGTCATTGATTGGGTGCTATGCAAGCACATCTGAAGGTAGAGTTTAGCCCCTAGGGTCTTGTTTGTTTTGGCTTCTACTTCCTCTTGTGATGATTCCCCTCTCGCTGCCTCTGCTGATAATTAAGAGGGAGCATAGAAATTGCATGCGATGGGCTGGATTCTGATATCCGTTACGCTTGTGAAACAGAATAACTTGTTTGTACAGGAGTTACTCTGGATTTACACTATAGCCACAATGACCAGTATCTGTCCTGAGGAATGCAGTCTTAGGTCAAATCTTGGTATTGCAGTAAGGCCAGAAAATAGGAACAGCTATTGCACTCTATCATAAAAATAATATTTAAAATGAAGAGACATTTATTTATTCATCTGTCACAAGACCATGATATCACAGCCAAAATTTCCTGTGTTATTCCCTTAAAAAGGGAACTGTTGATGTTCCATTGTTGCTTAACAGTTGTATCTTTTTTTTTTTTAATAACCTTTTTATACTTCACAGAGTTGCCAACAGAAAGAACTGAAATCACGGGAAGCTGGGGAGCAAAAAGTCTGTTTCACTGAATTCCTCTGCAGTATTGCTTTCCCGTGATATAGCTTTTCAGCTACTCTTAATGCAACTAAAATTAAATACAGCCCGCTTTTGAAGGTAACAAATGGATTTTGGAGGTCTGAAATTGGGGTAGTAGTGATTCTTTTAATGTTTCCTAATTAGGAATGGAAGTGACATTATTGTTGCAAAGAGATTCTACTGACAAAAGGGTTGCATTAAAAATTAAAGTGGTTCATTGTATTAATTCTTCTCTCTTTCTTCTTCCCTGCCCCCAATATATCTGGTAGGGTTAGATTGCAGAAATGATTCCAATTCTGATCAACTGGATGCTGTAAAATCTGAATTTGTACATAAATTCCATAGAGTCACCAATGCTAACGTGATCAATCTGTGCATTGCAGAGCTACTCAGCTACAATGAAAAATGCTTGTTCTCTTTATATTTAACCCGTCGTTTGGGTTTCATGTTTCAGTGAAAATCATCCTCCTGATGTTGCACTGGGAATGAACTCTCTCTAAAGAACGTACTCCTATCAGAAACAATGGCAAAACTCCCACCGAATAAAGGGGAGGGGAATTGGGCTCCTTTTGGCATCCATTCGTTTTTCATTATTCCACTTCTTTTTCCCTGTCAGGGATTTTCTGTGCACCTGGTAAATAATTGAAATTAAACTTTTTTTGCATCCGTGTGTCTCAAAAAGCTACCAAAACACTGCATTAATATATCTACCTGGGGCCAATCCTGTTAGGTGCAGAGTGCTCTCAGCTCTCATTGAGGTTACTCAGAAGTGCGTAGGATTGGGCCTATTCTATCCCAGGTGCTCAGGGCCGGCTCCAGGCACCAGCCCACCAAGCATGTGCTTGGGGCGGCGCAGCGCGGCGGGGCGCTCCAGCCCGAGAGCGGGGCCGCGACTGGGCTCGCCGCCCTCCCCGCGGCGCTCCTGCCGCCCGGGGCTCTCCACCTTCCCTTCGGCACTCTGGCCGCCGGGGAGAGAGGAGAGCCCCGGCCGGGCTCTCTGCCCGGCACTCTGGCCGCCGGGGAGAGAGGAGAGCCCCGGCCGGGCTCTCTGCCCGGCGCTCTGGCCGCCAGGGAGAGCGGAGAGCCCCGGCCGGGCTCGCCGCCCTCCTCCCGGCGCTCCAGCTGGTGGGGGATTGCTCGGCGACCTCCCCTGCCGCACTGGCGGGGGCGGAGGGGGGGGGTGGCTTTTTTGCCTAGGGTGGCAAAAAAGCCAGAGCTGGCCCTGCAGGTGCTGATACTGCCTTCAGCACTATAGCGTCTAAGCATCTCCAGTAATTACCGGTACTTTCTCCTCACAGCACCCATGTGAGGTAGGGAAGAATTATTATTATTGTGGTTCCCCATTTTTACAGGTGTAAAATCAAGGCCTCGTTGTGCTTAAAATCTTCGCAACGCATTCAACTGCATCTCTTTGTTGCCAACTCTCAAGGTTTTATCAAGAGTCACGCAATATTTGGTCTTGGTTTTTTGGTTTGCTTGTTTTCTGAAAGGTACAGCTGCTGGTGTCAATTGATTAGTGGAATCAAGTTTTTTGCCCTGGTGACTGTGGAGAAAAGCTTGGAAACGTGAAATGAGTATTCTTTACAGGTTCAAAAACTGAGAGGCAAATAAGATCCACCCCAAATCTTATTAATTGTAAGAAAAATCTCATGATTTTGGGGACCTGACTCCATGCTTTTTTTTTTTAGTTAATGCATGGGACACTGGTGTAATCAATGCCATGAACGTGCCATGGAGGAATCTCGCTCGCCTTCTGTTCGGTGGAGGCTCTGCTTCATTGGGGACCCATCTGTAACTGCGTTTTGCACGCTTACCTCTAGCATGGGTATGTCTCCCACAGCTGGAAATGACAATGCGAGCTAAATATCACTTCTATGACTGGAAGCTCTGTGATGGCATGCATCTCTGAAGATTAGATAAAACACCTATCTTCAAGATAGTGTTTTTACAAATTGCCCGCAGTGAACTAGATGAATAGTGGTACACAGTACGTTCCTTTTCGCAGATGAAAAGGCAATATGGAAACAAGTAATTGAAGGGATTCTTTCCATACTGTTTTGTGTGTTACTATGGGGAGGTAGCCAGGCAATGCTGAGATAGTAAGGATCATAAAATATAAAAAGGAGTTAAATTCTCAGCTGATGTAAATGGGTTTAGCTCAACTGATTTCAGAGGAGCAGCATCAAGTTATACCAGCCGAGGTTCTGGCCTATGTAATGCAACTTGGGGCTGCTACTTGGGCTATTGATCACCACAGTATTGCAGAAGGTTAAGCCAAAATACTAATGTTCAGCTGTTGTTTTCCGAGGTCAATGAATTTTTGAGCCATTGGAGTATGGCAGATGGCGTTATACAGAACTCCATACTGATAAAACAAAGAAAGAAATTGAAATGGGCGGGATGTAACATTTACCCCATTGGGTGGATGGGGCTGGAATCAGAACCCTGTTTTCAAATATCCTTGAACTTGGGGATAGTCCATGTTAAAATTCTAACTCAAGTCTAATGATCTTGAACCAAAGCAGCTAATCCCAATCTCACAGGTCGGGCCTGTATCCATCTCAATCCCAATAACATAACCAATACAATGATGACTATACCTTATCAGGAAATCAGCAGCAGCCTGTGTGGGCTGAGCAGTGAGTCAACCTTCAAAGCTTTGGAGCCAGTGCATGGTTCTCTGTCATGACGAAGAGAGGGATTTACATCTGCCTTCCAAGAGAGGTAGAGGTGGGTTGTGGGCTAGGGGTCATGCACAGCACTGTGAGGATTCTGGGATGTTTTCTAGGGCTGCACCAGTTTACACTGGGGGCAATGTTGGTCTCCACTCCACTCCACTCCAATGTGGTCCAGAATCCAAAGGGCGTAATGGTATTTTAAAGCTCCTTTTGCTCTACCCCTAAGGACCAGCACAGAGCTGGTCCCTCGGACTGTGGGTACATCAATGCTGGAGGTGTCATTTCCAGCTGAGGGAGACATACCCATGTTAGCTCTGATTGAGCTGGCGCACTAAAAATAGCAGCATAGCCAAGCTGCACAAGTAGCATGATGTGCTAGCCACTCAGAGTACAAGCCCATCTGAAACCCTAGAAATGTACCCAGGGCAGCTACCCCTTTCCATTGCTGCTGCAGGTGCACTGTTATTTTTAGTACACTAGCTTAATCAAACTAGCAGGGGGTATGTTTATCCAAGCTTGCTGTTACACCTCTATCTCCAGGGTAGACATACCCCTGTGTGTGTGAGCGCGCGAGCATGTTTGCTAAAAGAGCCATTTTAATGGCACTGAGCACTTCTACAGTCAGAACTGAAAACAGGGGCCATGGTTTTCAAATGTGATTAGTGATTTTGAGCACTTCAATTTTTGGTGCCCAGCTGGAGGCCCCTTAAATGAGCCGGATTTTCAGAAAACGCTAAGCATTCTCTTCCTCCTCTGAAAATCAGACTCCTGTGCAGTGTCTCAGATTGGACACCCACAATCAGTAATCACTTCTTAAAACCTTGGCTTAAAAGATTTTTGTTTTCCTTTACATCTGCATCCCTGCTGTTAGCGGAGGCCGGAACAGATTTCAGCTGCAGCGAAGAGTCTGTCGAGCCAAAACAGTTTCTGCATCTGTTCCCTCCTCTGTTAATAGCATCAGGCTGGAGATGTAAAATGAAAAAGGGGGGAAAATGTTTGATTTGTATCAAGCTGATGTGCCTTGCTCATCTCGCAACTGCTACTGCCATTCAAGGGAACCCTCCTTGCATAACATTCAGAAGCAGCTTCTGACACCTTGATAGAAGACAGAACCTCTCTGAATAGGTTTCAGAGTAGCAGCCGTGTTAGTCTGCAGCCGTGTTAGTCTGCATCGGAAGAAGTGGACTGTAGTCCAAAATAAATTTGTTAGTCTCTAAGGTGCCACAAGTACTCCTGTTCCTCTCTGAATAGTAAGTTGAAAAATTAAGAGCTTTGCACTTTTGAGCAGCATTTTTTTCCTAAGCTTATCTTGCTATTATGTCTATTTTTCTGCTGCATTTTTTTTTAAAGGCTTGGCCTGTCCATTTCACAGGTGCTCAGGAACTAGCAATACACCTTGGGCATGATTTTTCAGAGATGCTGTTTGCAACTCTTGTTGAAATCATTGTGAGCTGAAAGTCCTCAGCATCTCTGAAAACCAAGAGTTTGTATCTGTCCAATCCTGCTATAAACACTTCCTGTTATGTGACTGCTGGATAGATTCTGCTGCGATCATATCAAATGGTAGGTGAACCACTTTGGATCAGAGTTACTTGAATAATGAATTAAGAGACAGTTAAATTATTTTGAATTAGATTTGCTGCTTGTCATAGGATAAGACTGCATCTAGCCAGTGAAGGTGTAGCAAATTGCAGGTGAATAAATGGATTGCTGAAAGTAAGAGAAACAGTGAGGGTAATTATCCGTTGGAAGAATCAGAGACGTGGTGGATTCTCCATCACTGGAAGTCTTTGAGATTAGATGTCTTTTTAAAGGTCATGCTCTCACTAAGCTAGAAGACATGGGTTTGACTGGATGAAATTCTCTGTGCTGTGTTATGGAGGTATTCAATTTAGCTGTTCATAATGGTCCCTTTCTGGCCTTCAAAATCTATGAATTGTTCAGGAGCATTCAAATGATCACCTGTATTAAAAAAAAAACAATAAATTGTGAACCCAAAATATTTCATTGAATTCACTGCAAAAGTACTTCATTTTCTGGCTTTAAAATCTAGCCATCTAGTCAGGGAATGGAAACAATACCATGTGGCCAAACACACACCATGAACTGAGAATAGTCTCTATTTTTCGAAGTGGTTAGGGATTCTGGGTGCCCAAATTGATGAGCTTTAAAGGAGACGGATTTGCAGAGGGCAGATGCTCTTCACTTTCTGAAAATCAGGCCTCTTAAAGGGGTGTCAAATTTGGATACTCAAATACCGAGGCATCAAAGTCACTAATCACTTCTGAAAATCTTGGCCAGTAGTCACAGTGAACAATTCATGAGCCACCCAAAGCCTGGAAATTATTTATCCAAATGTCTTGGGTCAATATTTAGAAATAACAGATGCACTTGCAGAAATCAGAATCATTTCAGAAATGATTTGGGTGCGGCATTCACCTAGGGATCTGGGGGGAAATTTTCTAAAGTGACCAAGTCCCATCTTTAAAAGTGACATAAGAACCTCAGTCACTGAGGGGCTTTTGAAAATTTTACCCCTCATCTTTACAGCACCAGAGCCCTCTTCTGTCCAGCCCCTAAACCAAATTCCGCATTTTCAGAGATTTAAAAAGGGGGGACGGGGGGGAAAGATTAAACACTCTTCTTTTAAATGCCTTATTTCTCATTTTCTCACACCTCGCTAATTCTGGGTTCTAGGCAGGTCTAGCAAAAACCATAACAGGTAATTTGAGATTAAAGCACAGAACATTATTTTTAGTGCAGCTGCATTTAGGACCTCAGCCAAGATCCAGGGACCAGTTGTACCAGGGATACTTTATCTAATCTGTCTCTGTTGTAGGTGCTTATATGACCCCCTCCTCCAATTATCATAGCATCTGAGTACCTCAATTTTTAATATTTATCTTCACAATAGCCTTGTGAGGTAGGAAATTATAATCATCCCATTTTACAGGTGGGGAGCTGGGGCTAAGTGAGTTGCCCTTGGCCGCACACAGTCTGATCGAGCAGGTGATTGAGCCATGGTCTCTAGAACGGCAGGCTATTGCTCTAACCACAGGATAATCCTTCCTCTACTTTTATTGAGAGAGTGCACCTGCCCTAAAGAACTCACCGTCTCAATAAAAAAGGATGAGAGCCAAAATGGAGGTGAAGTGACTTGACTAAGGTCACACAATGGGCAAGGGACAGAACTAGGAGTAGAAACCAGTGCCTCAGCCCATTGCCCTGTGCACTAGGCCGCTCCGACACTTTGACAGGTGAGTCTTCAGCAAACATTGATTTGACTAACAACCAGATCGCTGAAGCATTAGGTCTGGGCAAGAATAAATTTCCAACTAGTCAGTCTATTAAGTCTTTGTGCTGGGAGTCAGCAGTTTTTCCAGTCCACAGGCAAAGATGAGTTTTCCCTGCATATTTATATTAAGTTCATTTGTTGCTTGTCAGAATTCTAAGGGGAGTTGGCTCTGAGGCTGAATTGTGGCTGTTTAGTTTGAATCGTGACTATATTAAACTTTATTATGCTTTGAACAAATGCAGAACGAGCGTTTGTGATGGGGTGAGATTGATTCCACTCTTCATGATGCATTGATGGGAGAGGGACAAGGTCAGTGTGCATGTCTGGGTGAAATGCAGGGGCCTGTTTTCTGTATTTTAATACTTGAATCTGCTTCCTAAACCTCGCCCAAAATGAATTACATAAGAACAGCCATACTGGGTCAGACCAAAGGTCCATCAAGCCCAGTATCCTGTCCTCTGACGGTGGCCAATGGCAGGTGCCCCAAAGGGAATGAACAAACAGGTTATCATCAAGTGATCCATGCCCTGTCACCCAATCCCAGCTTCTGGCAAATGGAGGCTAGGGACACCATTTCTGCCCATCCTGGCTAATAGCCATTGATGAACCTATCTGCCATGAATCTGTCTAGCTCCCTTTTGAAACCCGTTATAGTATTGGCCTTCACAACATGCTCTGGCAAGGAGTTCCAGAGGTTGACAGTGCGTTGCATGAAAAAATACTTTCTTGTGTTTGTTTTAAACCTGCTACCTAGTATTAGATATTAGATTAGTATACTATCTCCTATCCTCATCCTTTCTATGTTGACATCACGAGTTCAACTCCCATTTATTTCAATGGTGCAGGACAAGAACCTAGAGCAGGAGTTTTCTACCTAGGTGTCGCCAACAGATGTTAAGAGGTCATGTCCACCTTCCCTGTCCCATATTGCTAAATGGGAATGGGGTCCCAGCTGGATACAAGAGGAGTCCAGATGTGCAAAAGGGAGGTGTTGGTATGGAAAAGGATGAGAACCTCTGATCTACATTAACATGACTTGTAGTGGGTTGCCCTGTTATCTCTCATGACTAACCAGGGGGAGTGTGTGATCACTGTATTTCTTTAGTCTGCTTGTAGTCCCCCTTTTTTTTTTAGTGTAGTGTCTGCTGGCTGAGATGTTAACCAAATAACCTTGGGAACGCATGGGGTCTTATTTTCTTGAGCACGTTCCACCCAGCCTGCTGAACTCTTTTGATACTGTTTAAAAACACCCCCTCTCTTTAGTGAGATACAGAAACTTGCTCAGAAGAAAGGTTCTTGGTTGTCTGAAAAGACACCTGAACGGGTGGTGCATTCTATTTGGCCTATCTTGAGCTCAAAAGAGAGCCGATGCGGGGGGTGGGGGGAGAAGGAGAGAGCGAGAGAGAGAGAACAACAAATCCTAAGGGACTATTTTACATGGAGAGCACTGAGATACTACGGCGATGGGCAGCAGTATAAAACTCTAAAATAGCATATTGATGAATCAAAAAACAAACTCACTGCTCCTCCATTAGTAGGGGATAGTGGATGCGTCTAGATTAGGAAAAGAGGTTGAGGTTAGGTCATGGTTAGCTAATGTGTGTTAGCTTTTAACCTATTCTAGATGTAGGTTACCATCTTTTACCCTCCAAGTGTTGGCTATTTTTTTCTGGGCACGGTGAGGAACGAGGACAGTCATGTGAATATCGTTCTGCCTCTAGGGGAAAGTCATACATGAAGTTGGGGAAGGGAGCAGGTGAATCAGTCGATTATGTTCTAAATTCATAAGTTTTCTCAGTTATGCCTTGTCTCCAGCTCTCTCATTCCCTGTCTGAGTTTCATAATTTGCATTATCCTAGAGGAGTCCAATTGCTCTGCTTGTGTGTGTTTTTTTCCCCCCTTGTCCTGTGTTTGTCCTTTCTAGTTAGACTGTCTACATCTCAGTGTTTTGTATAGCACCTAGCACAGGGGTGGGTAAACTTTTTGGCCCGAGGGCCACATCTGGGTATGGAAATGGTATGGCGGGCCATGAATGCTAACGAAATTGGGGGTTGGGGTGTGGGAGGGGGTAAGGGCTCCGTCTGGGGGTGTGGGCTCTGGGGTGGGGCTGCTGATGAGGGGTTGGGGGTGCAGGAGGGTGCTTGAGGCTGGAACTGTGAGGAGTTTGAAGGGCCGGAGGGGGATCAGGACTGGGGCAGGCAGTTGGGGCGCAGGCGGGTGTCAGGGGTGCAGGCTCCGGGCAGCGCTTACCTGAAGCAGCTCTCAGAAGCAGCAGCATGTCCCCCCTCCAGCTCCTAGTGGAGGCATGGCCAAATGGCTCTGTGCACTGCCCTGTCTGAAGGTGCTGCCCTGCAGCTCCTATTGGCCATGGTTCCTGGGTGTGAAGCACCCTGACTGCCCCTACGCGTAGGAGCTGGAGGCGGGACATGCCAGTGTTTCCGGGAGCCATGCCGAGTGCGGCAAGTCCCTGACCCCGCTCCCCAGCTGGAGCGTCAGAGCGGGGCAAGCCCTGGACCCTGCTCCCCGGTGGAAGCTCGAGGGCTGGATTAAAACGTCTGGAGGGCTGGATGTGGCCCCTGGGTCATAGTTTTCCCACCTCTGACCTAGCACAATGGGGCCACATTCTTGGTTGGTCCCTAGGTGCACTACCATAATATGTTTATCAATAATAATAATAATAATGGTGGCTCATAAATGTTTTCCCCTATATTCAGATTCAGTTAATTACAGTAATTTACCTGGAGGTCATGTATGTATTAACCTCAACATATGTACTAGGCATATGTTGGTCTCAGCTGAGTTCATTCTTCAGTCAGTAGCTATAATACAGTCGCAGTCATTTTGAGGTAACTTTCCCCATCCTTGTAATTAACGTTCTGCCTCTTTTTATTGTAGGTACCTGGTGTTGTCCACATAAGAAAAGGCAATTTGCATTATAAAACAGCAGTGTCTGTTCTGATTAAGAACAACATTCCTCCCCAGTACTGTTTCCATGAATATTTAAATTAATTAAACCCAGCAAAGATTTTATTTCACCCTAATGACTTATAAATGTGTCTTCTTATGTCTGTGTAAATGAGTGAAACACGACAAACGCAGCTCTTAATACACCTAATTAGTAAAATGATATACGCTGAGAGATAGGGGAACGGATTATCATCTTTAGAAGTCTTCCATCTCTGAGCTTTTGTTAGCTAGCTGGTAGCCTTAAAAGTGGTGTATTTGTGAGTTTTTCTCCTATCTGCTTCACCATTAAATTTATTTAAGACTCTACTTCATTGCTAAAAGCCCTCAGTTCAGAGGGAATAGTCTTAATAAAACAATGTAGTACGTTACAAAGGATATCTGACACACTTCATGAAATGTGTGTGAGACTAATCCTGAGACCAGCACAGGTTATAAAGCCCCATTTCTTCCATGAGGTACTAAAGGTCACTCAGTCAGCAGCTATCTGTACATCTGCTCACATGGGCTTTAAGAGGCATATGTAAGGGGAACTTGAAAGAGATCAGATGTACTGGAGGGTCCTCGTGTTCCCAGAGTTCAATGGTTCATGAACAGCAGGAAGGGGGGGAAATACTTGTGTATTTTGCTGGGACAGCTATTCCTTTTATAATGAACTGGGTAGAATGAGAATTACTCATTTGTGTTGTTGGCCCTATTCCGCTGATTAGGCCCTGATCCAGGAAAAAACTTAAGCACATGTTTAATCCCATTGATTCCCAGCTTTTTTTTTTTTGTGCACACCCCGGATTTTATGCATGTTAAACACCTCGATTTGCTTTGGTAAACTGGGTAATTTAAACAGCTAGGCTTAGACTGCCTGACTAGTAACTGACTAGATATCAGCATCTTTGGGCACCTGAAACCTTGAGAGTGCTAGGCACCCATGTTCTGAAAACAGCTCTCTTTGCGTCTGAAATTGGTCACCACAAAATTAGTGCAGCCATAAATCACTGATTGCTTTTGAAAATCTTGGCACTACTCTCTGATTTTTCATTAGGTTAACAAAAGCTTCAGGTGCCCACCACCTCAAAAAGGGTCACTACCACCCAATTAAAGATCAGATGGAGAGCCCTTACTTATAGAGGTAGCCCTATTGAAGTCAAAGTGTCTACTGTTCTGAAGTCATGACAATTAGTAGCATTACAATAGCCCCCACAGAGATCAGGGCCCTATTGTGCTAGGTACTGTACATACTTGTGGTAAGAGACTGTCTCTTACCACAAGAGCTTTGCACTCTAAATAGACAAGACCCACAAAGGAAGTTGTATTATCCCCATTTTACTGATGGTGAACCAAGACACACATTAAGTGATTTCCACAATGTGCTATGGGAGATCTGAGGCAGAGCTGGGAAATGAACCCACATCTCATGAGCCCTCTAGTGGGTGCCTTAGCCACAGGATCATTCTTCCTCCTTTTAGAAGTTCTGCTTAGCTTGTATGGGAACTTGCGCTTTAATGGACTTCATCCAAGGGGCAGGAAACTCACTTCAAGACTGGTGGAATTCTAAACCTCCAGGTTTGTGCTTGCCCATGTGAGGATTAGTAAAGTTTGCAGGATGCAATGGCTCTTTGAATGCTCCAATGTGTGATGTGCACTATCAATAGGAATCTGTTTTTTTTGTTTGTTTGTTTGTTTGTTCAGAAACACTGGCACTAAAAATTCTAGGTTTGCACTTGGTCCTTGGGTACAGTTACAGAATAACTGAGTTATACAGAAAGTGGGAGAACTGGGCAGGTGAATCAGCCTGTTGCGTTCTAAATTCACAAATGTTCTCAGGTTGTAATAACGTGATTTTTTTTCATTCCTGCAAAACATGTGGGGGGAAAGATACAATTCTGTCTTAAGCAGGTTGGTCTTGATTCAATTTAAATCCTGCTAAGAGTGCTAAATTGACATGTAAGGAGATGAGTCAAGTGCTAACAATCTCTTTCAGAACGAGCTGTAGATGTGTTGCGATTCTAATTTATTTCTTTCTGACTCTCTAATGGAATAAAATATACAAGAGAGATATAAATAGGGGGTCGGTAACAAGAAGGTGATGGGTTATAGACATAACTGCACCCTGTCTCCCCTGCAATGCGACAATTGAAACCAGGGAAGCCTATTAGAGAAATGCTCACATTTGACTGAAGGGAGGGACAAAAGCTATTTTCTATTCACAGCTGAAATCAGGAGATCTGGAATTCTCCCCGCCCACCCCCCTCACCCTCCAGCTGCAATTGAATTGGCTGTGCAACTTGGGGCAAGTTGTTTGATTTCCCCCATTGCTCCATCTGTAAAATACTGTGTTGCCCCTTCTTCCAACACTGCTGCTGACAACAGCATTACCCCTCAGCCAAGCATGAGTGGGATTCTGGGGGCCTGTAGGTCAGCTTCCTAGCGACAGAGGAAATCAGTGATGCATTTGCACACTCAAGTTAACTGCACTTGAGCTAAGTTAGCCTGAGCGAGTGTGACCGTATTCCAGAACAACACTGGAGATGCACAGAGTGACTTGATTAGCAGCACAGGCTGGTTGGATTGGCAGAGTGATTGGATTAGCTGCTGATAAATTGTTACAACTCAAACTGTTGCGGCAATCCCCGGTGCATTACCACCTCCAGCTTCAGAAGCACTCAAGCGTCAGCTCACCGACCCCTGACAGGAGAGCTAGCTGGAGTCAAAAGCACCACTTAACTCAAGCTAGAGTTTTCCGTGTGTGGATGGGATAACACTTATAATATAACTTGGGCTAAATGTGCTGTGAAGACACAGAAGTGTAACTTGCTTTCTTTACACACATGTGCCAGTCCTGGAACAGGGGCAGAGCCAAAAGCATGTGGGCAGGAATCTCATCCCATGGCAGTGCCTGGTTTCCAGGAATTGTGTCTCCATGCAGAGAGTAAACTCCGCTGTGTGTCACAACTTCCCTCAAAGGAAATCTGCACAACAAAACTAAGCATAATGCAGTGTTTCTTCATCCTCAAAACTAACTCATGTACTAAGAAAAAAAAAACTTGCAAGACTATGGTTAACAGTGCCATCTAGGGATGCCTGCCCTAATACCTCCCAAAGGTCCTGTGGGATTAGCTCATTTTATATTTGTAAAGTGCACTGAGATCCTCCGATGAAAGATCGTCATTATATTTGGGGGGTGATGGTGGTAAAATAAAGTAGAATATTTTGAAGAGACTTTTTCCATACACAAAGCTTTTTTTTGTTTTTTTTTTAAGTGCGTTTTTGCTGAGCACACACTGAAAAACAAGCCTCTTTAGGGTATCTGTAGTAATGAACCCAAATCACTAATCCCATTCAGACATCTCGTTGCACATCAGAACCATTCTTTAGAAGAGGCAGCCTCTCTTCCTTGGTTTTGATTTGGGATGTGTGAGATAGAAAGGTAAAATATTAATGTTTTATTTAAAAGAATTTACAACGGGGACAGTCTTAAGCTATAGCATCACAAAGGGTCCTACAAGAAAAAAGGTAAAGAGCAGCCCAAAATTTAACTTATGTTAGCACTAATCTACCATATTTTACCTTGCTGGGAATGCCAGCCTCTGGACTGGTTACAGAGACTCCTTAACGCATCAGTTTATCTAACTATAAATATTTCTTTTATGCTGAAATGGTGGTGATCATTGAGCTGTTAATTTCACTTAAATAATTGAAGTTCTCTCCTACATGCTCAGTGAAAGATAAACCTTAAACTCCTATAGATTTTGTGCTAATCTTAAACAAATAATTATTTTTTTTAGATTATCATGAAATTAATGAATCTTATAAGAAGCATTGTCCTATTTATTTTAAGATTATTGCTTCTGAGGGATTCCACACTGGGGATTTGTAAATTTTTCTCTAGCCCGATAATCTTGACATATACTTAATTACATGTTGTAATGTGTGTTCTGTGTCGGTGGGAAGGTGAACCAATGAGTGTTAGAAGCATTCAATGAGATTTATGCTGTGGGAGTGAATTGGAGTGGTGTTCGGTAAAAAGAAAAAAAAATGAGTGGAATTGGGAGAGATGGAATAAGAAGAAAAGGGTTGGGGGTAAATGTTTGTGCTGTCAGGCCCCAATTCAGCCCAGCACTTCAACTAAGGCTTAAAGTTGACTGCGTGCTGAAGTCTGTCCTTATTCAGCACATTTAATCATCGTGGTCATGACAGATCCCAAAGGGACGTAGCTTTTGTGCAGATCGAGCATCAGATCGCTCTCTAGCTAGGTCCTTAAGATAGTCCAGCTGCATGTCCAGTCTGCGTCTATCACTGGAGATGTGAGTGTAATATGGAATCTTCTGGTTACCATGTAATCACCCCAGAAGTAAACTGCCAGAATCCCTAGGGAAGGCAGGCAAGGTGGGGAGTCCTGCTGAAGAAGTAGTTGTTCTTAGTTTGGCCCAAGAGGGGCTGAAGAATAATTTTTACTTTGGATTTGTTAGGACTTTCTTTTGGACCTGTTACTTTGGAAGAGGTTTGGATTTTATGTGACTTGGCAGATGGCCAGCCAGAGGCACCAGGGACAAGAACCCCTTGCAGCAACCCACCCTGACACAAGGTGAGTACACCACATTGCACTGCTGTGAAGAGGGGAAATACTTGACATTTTTCCAGTAGGTGTCCAGATACTGAAACTGTTCCCTCACTTCTGCCTCTGTGTTTGCACTCAAGATGATCACATGACGTACAGGGATGTAAAGTCAGTTAATGCACCATCATGTCAGAGAACTTAATCTACAGAAAACATTTGGCATTTTTCATGAGACTCCTAAAATTTCCACTTTACATAATAATCATTGGATCGATTCCACGCTTGGATCATTGAAATGTGGAAGAGTATTTTCATATGATTTGACCTCTAGTTAATGAGATCTTGGATGTTGACCTCCATAGGAATAGGAACAAGCTCTTAAGTAATAGGAAACCCCAAAGTCCTATGGATTCTACAGAAATCTGTCTGGGCTCTATAAAAATTATTCTTAAAAACCCATAATGTCAGATTCTCAGCTGATGTAAATCAGCATAATTCCACTGATTTTCATGCAGCTAAGCTGATTTACACCAAGGGACAATGTGGCTCATAAAATGGAACCGAGACTGAGAATTTTTCTATCGTTTTTTAAACTTGCACTATAGAATTCTCTATTAAATCCTATAGGAATGTTCAAAACTCCTACAGATGAGTGCTTATGTTCTATTAAATCCTATAGGGCTTTTCCATTAGGGTTCATGATTTGCTAGAACGCCTTGTAAGACATATGGCAAAATTTCATGGTTTAAATTTCATATTCAGCGAGACTTAATGTAGCATATCTGCCTGCTATGAGGCATTAGTTCATAGCACAAGGATGGGGGTTGGGGGTAATTGCAAAAGAAATGTTACACTGTGAACATCTCTTTGCTAATGTGATTAAATGTATCTTGTAATAACAGTCAAAGACCCATTGCAGTCTACTGAATATTGCAAATTAGCAAGTTAAGTGGATAAACATGTCCAAAAATAAAAACCAAGGATATTGCATTATAAAATATATTTTGATTATTTGTTTTGACAAGTGTAGCTTAATTTTCATCAAAGGGCAATGTCCTCCAGCCTCTACTCACGTTGACTTGAGTGGATTATTCTACTATGCCTTCCACTGAAAAGGTGCTTTTATCTGTCTGTGTTTGTGAGCATGTTGGCATCTAAGTAGTTAGTTGGGACAACTTGTGTGAGTAACTGTTTGCTTATGGGGATGTAGAGTTCATGCTTTGGCCCCAAATGAGCAGCATCAGGTCTCTA
Organism: Trachemys scripta elegans; assembly: GCF_013100865.1. Taxonomy (NCBI): domain Eukaryota; kingdom Metazoa; phylum Chordata; order Testudines; family Emydidae; genus Trachemys; species Trachemys scripta. The sequence continues at coordinate 148,412,672 of NC_048299.1, forward strand.
ATGGACAATTCCTCCTCTGTATTCCACCACTGCTGGGGGCTTCTGGTGGTGGAATTGGGGCGATTCCATGGTGCAAGGAACTCAACTTTAGGAGAGTCTCTCCACAGCTTCTCATGAGGGGCTATATTGAAGTCATTTTGTGTCAGTTAGGCCCGGATGCAAAGCTCACTAAAGTCAATAGAAAGACTTCCATTTCATAAGAACCTAAGAATGACTGTACTGGGTCAGACCAAAGGTCCATCTAGCCCAGTATAAATTTGTTAGTCTCTAAGGTGGCACAAGTACTCCTGTTCTTTTTGCAGATACAGACTAGCACAGCTGCTACTCTGAAACCTGCCTTCCGACAGTGGCCTGTGTCAGGTGCCCCAGAGGGAATGAACAGAACAGGTAAACGTCAAGTGATCCATCCCCTGTTGCTCATTCACAGCTTCTGGCAAACAGAGGCTAGGGACACCATGTACTTTGTACTCATATACTAGGGACTTCAATGTACTTTGGCTCAGGCCTTTATCCAGGTTATGCTGTCTTTGGGGAGATGTAGCCCTAAGAGTCCACTCCTGTAAAGGCTTGTGACCAAGCATAATGCGTATATGGGAGCACTCTTTTTGGAATAGACAGCGATACCAAACTCCTTTCCCGATAGGCAGGTGTGCACATCATGAACCCACCCCGCCATCTGTGCCGAAAAGCCTGGGGCTGAACTGAAGGAAGCTCGACTATACCCTCTCACTCCTACAGGTCATTAACCCGGCCTAAGCCAGAAAGGGCCACTAGAACCATCTAGTCTGGTCTCCGGCCTAGGGCTCAGGGTTGTCTTGAGGCAGGGTGAGGGAGGCTTGTATTCAGCCTCTGCAATTGCTCTGCTCATTCTTCACTCACCGAGAGGTGTTCAAAGGCCCACAGGGGAATTATATGCCTGACTCTCACTGGCTTTCAATGTGGGTTGGGCACCTAAATCCTTGACGATCCCAGCCTCGGTGCCTGGGGCTGTGTGGTTGGATCTACAAACCCCACACTGGAGAGCAAGGGGGCTAAGGAGCAACTCGGGGCTCAGGCTGTCCCATTCAGCCACACTTGCAAAGCCCTCACCCAAGCTGAAGACAAGGCTTTAAAAAGGGGAGCAGAGCAGCTCGGAGGGAATCAGGGAGCGGAAGGGAACAGGCAGCTGTTCTGCGCTCTGATGGGAAAGTATTGCCCAGGAGCTCATTGCGGGGGACCTGACCACACAGACCTGTGCAAACCCACACAGGAGAAGAAGGTGACTGAGAGTGCAGGTCAGAGACATGATTGGAGTGATTTACTCTGGGGTAGGAAGTGGTCTGGGGGGTCAGCGGCTTAGCACCCCAAGATGTTGGGTGTAGCTGCCCACTACTTAGCCCCGGACCATAGCTCGGGGGATGGCGTAAACCTGTGCTCCCCTCTCCACTCCGAGAGGCCTTTACCACACTCAGAGTCTTCACCTAAGTGAGGGATCAGCTGGAAAAGGCCTTGACTGTTTAAGGACCCAGCCCCCAATAAAGTCTCTGTGCCAAAGAGGAGGACTGGAAACCCTTGGGATGGGAATGCCGAAGGACCAGACTGTGCCTTCAATGGGGAGAAACTCTGCCTCATCACTAGGCGGCACTGTTGGTGATTGTGGACCTTCTACAGGCTGTTAAATAAGCACAGCATTTATCCAGTAAAAATTTTAAATCTCTTTTCCCCTTTTAAATGAGAGATTGGCTGCTACTTCATTATTGCTATAAAAGTGAAGCCATTAGGTGCATACCTGTGTTACAGAACAATTTACTGGGCTAGATCCTCAGCTGGGGTAAATAGGCCTATCTCCAGTTTACCCCAGCTGTAGATGTGGCCCACTTATTCTTATCAGCATGTTATACTCTAACGTCCATTGGGGGAGATATTTGTTGGTTGATCTCTTAACAGAAGATACAAGATGACTCACTCTAGTCGCGATCTCAAAGCATTGCCACACCAGGTATTATCAGCATCTCTCCTTGCATACAGAGGACCCCCCCCCATTTAATGAGAAACAATATGAAATATTATGCATAGTTAAGAGGCCTAAATATCTGCAGTCATCTCTAATAAGATGAAAGACTGCACTGAGAAGGAGCTGTTGTATATGGGGTTCACGTATATAGCCAAGCACCACCACATCTATAAAAGATTAGGCTTTGTTCATGCAAAGTAGTTCAGGGCTCTGTTATGGAATTTTTATACGAAGAACACTTCGGTAGAGTTTGAATTCTCTTAGGAGAGCTGCAGCACTTGGTGTTTATGATGATGCATCTGTTCTGAGTGGCAGCTGTTTGGGAGAAAAGAGAAATCTACTGAAGGAAAAAGCAATGTTCTGCTATTCCCCTCCCATCCCCCCCACCCACTCTTCCCTGTGCACTCTATCTACACAGACTGTTGTGCATATGATAGGGATCTTGGGTTTAGTAAACACCTCTAACTCTTTATCAGCACTGAAAGATTTGTTGGCCTCTTGTGTAACTGGTGCTGCATATTTTCCTCCTTAACATCTGGAGTTGGAATACTGTACTCTGTTCAAAGATCGCATTTTGCTCCTTATCGGAGAATGAATATGCATTATCCTCCCTTAGTCAGTCATGACAAAAGTGACTTATCTACTATGTGAAGATCAGAATGTGATAGCATTATCAGAAGTATGAATAAATCTTTTACTTCTCTCTTGTAGCAAAGATCTTATAAGGGGCTACATAAAACCTTTTTGCAGCATGTTAAGTTTGAGGATTTTACAAAGGAAACTAGCGCGTTGTCTCATAACTGCAAAAGCTTGAGCTAAATTTAGATGATGCTCAGGGGGAGGGGGAACTGAAGGTTGAGACTTCCAAAATTGTCTAGGGGATTTAGTCACATGACTCCCACTGAACTGACTGGGAGTTATGTGGCTATATCCTTTAGCCAATTCTGGAAATCTCAGCATATATGCATTGCTCTGATTTGTGTTGGGAGAGGAGAAATAGGAATAGAAATCAGTTGGGAAGTAATTCGGACTGACAACGTTGAGACAACAAGTGTGCTTGACGTGTTCATTGTGGACACTTAGAATATGTTCTATCTGGAGAACACGACAAAAGAAGACGGTTGCCAGGTTGACTGCGAGATGACACTTTACAACTTATGCTATCTGTTAGAAACTATGATGTCTATGCAGCTGTGCAATAGTCTAAACCTCCTGAATGATGCAAATCTTTCAGCTGATGATTATTTAGTAGAACGTATTGGGGAAAGTCATGGCTGGTATGAGTATTCCAGCATTCCTCTGATCATGCATAGAATTGTTCCTTGGCCAGGTATTTGACAGTGACATCATCTGCAGTAATTTGCTTCATGCGTCACATCAAACCTTATCCAGCCAGTTCACCTAAATACACAACTGCTGAGGGTGTCAGAAGCACTTTTAGAGATGCTTTTCTCCTCAGTTCTTTTGTGGTTTTCAGCATGTTCCTGCAATCTCTGCACAGATTGATAGGGCTACTCAACCTGGGTAAGGGTTGTAGAATCAGGCCCAATGGGAGTTTTATTTATCCTTGTCATTAATGGGATGTGTTAGCTCATGAATGCCTGCATTATACTAGCGAGTATGAAAGGTCCCATCTTGGTAGCCTTAAACAAAATGTAGTTCTCATGAGGACTGTCATCCTTGGGTCGAGGAGCTGGTGACTGGTCATATGAACATTTCACATCCTTGGTTGCTAGTGAAAATATACTCCAAGTCAGTAGTCATGGGAAGTTGTAACTATCTGATGTCTGTAAGCTCAATTGGGTATATTTCAGCCCAGCTCCTGGTGAGCACAGGTTGACATCACAGAAACCACCTCCCTTTTGGCCTGAAACTGGCTCCATCTCAGGGGAGAGGCAGAGGATTGAACTGAAGGAAACTGAATTAACATCTCTTCCCTAAAGGTAGCCACTGTGCTGCTGTGGAATAATGGAATACAGCAGTGTCTAAGGCTGTCAGTAAACAAGAATTCTGCTGTGTGAAAATGTTTGTGGGTTTGAATATATATATATATATAGAGAGAGAGAGAGACAGTCAGTCAGTCAGTCCACATCAGAATGAAAGCAACAATTTTCCATGAAAAAATGAGGTTGAGAGAACACCACCCCAGAACAGCCAATAGTTAGGGCCATCACCCAAAATCTAGGGGACCCCGGTCAAGACTCTGCTCCAAATCTGATAGAGCTGTTTATTGCTCTAACCACCCGGCTATTGCTTATTCTGTGGTGGAGCGCGCTCTCTCGTTTGAACTAGTAATTCCATCCCAAGAAACCTTCTTGCCCAAAATTTCACTGAAACAGAAACTCAAAAAATCTGTTTTCCAACAAACAATGTTGCTTTGAAACAAAGTTCTGACCAGTTTTAGCTGTCAGTACAGCGCCTTAGAACTTTCTCATACAATTCCTGTTACTAAGGATGGGAGAGCTTGTTTGGGGACAATAAGAACTAGCCAAAACTGCAGATTTTTCAAGTGTGTGTGCTTGTTCTCAGTGATTTTTCAAAGGTGTTGAAGTATCACTGAAGTCAATGGGGGCTGCAGGTATTTAGTGTCTCTGAAAAATCAGTCCTCTTCTATTTAGATGGCTAATTATGGAGTTAGGTGCCCAATTTATGAGCCCTTATTCTTACTCCCACTGCTCTATTTTCTAGATCACTTTCCATTCCCAGTCAGTCAGGTTTGTCTTGCTCCAGTAGCACAGCCAATGTATTAGAGTTCTTCAGGAGACTTTTTTTTCCTGGCTGCTGCTCAGGGAGATGTTCTCTGAATGGCTCCTAAAATTTGCATTGTCCAAGAGTGAATCATTTTAAATTTCACAGGTGAAATTTCAGGACATCAGGATCTAATGAAACTTTGTGGAATGCTTCAAAAACTTCCTAATGACTTGAAAGAACATGGCCAAGGTCTTGTTCAGAATCATTTAAAACCCTTCCACCCCAATGCCCACCATTTCTTATAATGATTGTTAAAACTAGGATTGGTTTCTCTATAGGATCTAATACCAGTGAAGTTAATGGAGAGACTCATCGCTAGCTAAGTGATAAGGTCCTGTGTTTTTGAACAAAAAGTCCTGGATTCATTTCTTGCTGGCCACCATCAATTACACAAAGCCATTGTATGTGAAGTGCCTTTTTATGCAGAAATAGATCCAGATACAGGAATTCAGATCATCCACTGGTGTATAGAGCTGTACGAATAACTCTCTCAATTTGCTGGCTGAACAGAAAAATTGCAGGGGGTTGGGGGAGAACTTGTTGTGGGTCAACCTGAAATATTTTGTTTGTTTAAAATTTTTTGGAGAATTGAAAAAGATCAACAAATTTATTTTGTGGCAAACAACATTTAATTTGACCCAAAACAGAACCTTTTGTTTAATTTTTTGAGTTTTTATAACCTTTTAAGAAACAAAGTTGAAGTAAATTTCCAAATGAAAAATCATTTGGTATCAAAATATTTCATGTTGACATTTTCAAGATTGAAACATTTTGTGGGGGGTTTCAGATTTTTTTATTTGTTTTGATCAAAAGAATTTGGTGAATTGGATGCAAATTCATGGAAACTTTCAGTCAGTTGGAATCTGCCTTGTTTATTTTAATGGGGAAAAAGGGTTTTGGCTGAAAATTTCCTCCCAGCCTAATGGGATTCGCTCCAGGGAATTCAATGAAGCTTCTGTAGACACCAGCCGAGTCCCTAACCAAGAATTGTTACATAGATGTGTGCAGAATTCAAGAGGTTCTTCTTATCCAGGTTCCTTCACTGGGTCCCTTTCTATCTACAATATTAAGGGAGGTAATCATGTTTACATTTCTCTAGTATACAGAAAACCTTCCTAATGCAGTTTGCTTAGTCCAAATATCTGGGACATAATTAATTTTCCCATATCATTGGTTGCCTTTCTAATTGATTTAATGTAATTTTCTTTTTATCTTTGTGCCTTTTCAGTCCAAAATGTCTGTCTTGTCCTCTGATTGTATGCAGTGTAGTTGTAGCCATGTTGGTCCCAGGATATTAGAAAGACAAGTGGGCAGGGCCGGCTCTAGGATTTTTGCCGCCTGAAGCAAAAACATTTTTGGCCGCCCTCCCCTTTTTTTGTGTGTCCCCCTGCCCCCAGCCCCACCCCAACTCCTCCCCTTCCGAACCCCTTCCCCAAATCCCCAGCCCCACCTCCTCACCCGGCGTGCCGCATTTCTCCCCCCGTTGCTTCCTGCAGGCCCGCCACGACCTCCTACCCTAGCTCACCTCCGCTCCGCTTGCTCCCCCGGGCATGCCACCACTCCACTTCTCTCCCCTCCCTCTCAGGCGAGGGAGGGCGGAGAAGTGGAGCAGCGACATGTTCAGGGGAGCAGGCGAAGCGGAGGTGAGCTAGGGTGGGGGTGCGCAGGAAGTAATGGGGGGGTAGAGGAACCGCTTCCCACTCCAGCTCACCTCTGCTCCACCACTGCCGCCTCCCCCAAGCGCCCGCCGCTCGGTTTTTCCTCCCTTCCTCCCAGCCTTGTTGCGCAAAATAGCGGTTTCGTGTGCAGCAAGCCTGGGAGGGCAGAGAAGCGGAGCAGCGACATGTTCAGGGGAGCAGGCGGAGCGGAGGTGAGCTAGGGTGGGGGGGTGCAGGAAGTAATGGGGGGTAGAGGAACCACTCCCCGCTCCAACTCAACACCGCCGCCTCCCCCGAGCGCCCCGCCACTCGGCTTCTCCTCCCTCCCAGCCTTGCTGTGCGAAACAACCATTTCACGTGCGGCAAGCCTGGGAGGGACGGGGGAGAAGTGGAGCAGTGGCGGTGCACTCAGGGGAGCAGGCAGAGGCAAGCTGGGGCAGTGAGCTGGGGCGGCGAGCTGGGGAGGCGGGGGCACTTTTTCCCTATGCCCCGGAGTCAGCGCCTATGATGGCCAGCGCCAGAATGCCACCCCTAGAAATATGCCGCCCCAAGCACCTGCTTGCTTTGCTGGTGCCTGGAGCCGGCCCTGCAAGTGGGTAGGTAACATCTTTTATTGGATCAACTCTTACCAACAGAAGTTGGCCCAATAAAAGATAGTATTTCACCCATCTTGTCTATCCTTTCCTCTCAATGCTTCACATTTTGCTTGGTGAGGGCTGTTACCTCTGTTCCCCTAAAAACCAACCCAGGGTCACACTTGTATTAGTTTTATTACAAAGCCACTGTTGGGTCAGATAGAAAAGAGATGGAGCTTATTCATACACGCACACATTCACCGCATTCCTACCCTCATGCACCCACACACTTACACAGGCGGAGAGTTACCGGAGACAGCATGGAGACCGAGAGGCCGAAGCGTGGTAAATCTGGTGTGTTGCCTGCAGTCACGAATCCAGGCTACTGAGCAGGTCAAGGAGCAGCACCTGCTTGTGTGCATGGTTGCTTCCTTTTTCTGGAACTGGGCAGCTCCTGTCACGTACATTGAGTTTTCCTTCTGTGTCCATCACGCAGAAGCATTCCCAGACCAGTTCCTTTCATGCATACCAGGTTCTTCTTCTCTTTACAGCACTTCGTGATTGCCTTCTCAGGGCAGATTATATCAGACACACCTGTCTTCTGTCTCTGGGCTCCTTTCTCCTTGCAGCTCCTCTCCTCCCAGTCCCACATACACTCCCTTGTTCACACTCTCTCTGAGGGATGGGATATTACAAAGCTTGGAAGTTCATACAAGTGGTAACTTTAAAAGGTTACAGAGCTTGCAAAGGTTACAAAACTGAAAAGGCTATGCTACCAATAACTGAAGTTACAAAATCTGCAAAAAAGGTTGCAGAACTTAATGATACAAGTTACAGATCTTACAATTGCATTTGAGTGGAGGCTTTACATAACAAGGGCAATTTGCTCTTTTTTTCCTATTTACATATAGGAAACAGATCAATATTTTCCCAGCTGCTGCTATTTCAGTAATCAAAAAGCAAGCTTAACAAAGACAGGGTAGCTGCTATAGGTGCACTGGGAGAAATACAAATATCATTTCAATTGATAATATATTGGATCCTGTCAGCTGAAAGACCCAGCACAATTTACCATTTCCATGCCATTAGTTCATTGGAAGGGAATTGATTTGTGAGTTTATTTCAGAGGAACGTGACAGTAAACTCAGTCAATTATGTTGCTTTCTTTTCTGGTCCTTTTTTAAACTAAACTTTCCTTCTTTAGGAGTGAATTTCTTGATCATGCAATGTGGTTGAGAGACAATCCCCGTATTGCCAAATCTCATAGTATTTGGTGTTTTCTGTTAAAGTCCCAGTTTCTGGAATCATGAATATGTGAGAATATCAGCTTATTTTTTTATGGAAGTTTCTAACCCTAGTGATTGGGGCGTGGGTGGGAGGGAGCTTAAAAATGTGATCTGAATGCCCTCTGAAGATTCAAAACCCAGGAAGCAAATAAAAAGAACCTAAAAGGTGGTGGTTTAAAAAAAAAAAAAAATTTTTATTGTTTTTTTTTTTTTAAACCAGTCTTGTGATATTTGGGGGACCTGGTTTATGATTTCTTGAATACTTGGAGTTGGTAGCTGTACAGTCCTGGAGACCTTTGTCCCCTGAACGGGTAGAGCACTAACAGTGATAGTGCATGCTTCATTACTCCGGTCTTCAATCACTGCTGCTCCTGTGGTGGTGTTGCTGTTCTGATTTATTTGTTTCATGGTAGCACCTAGGGGTCCGTCTAGACTAGAAACACTGCAGCGCCGCAACTGCAGCTGTGCCACTGTAGTGCAGACACTTGTTACAGTGATGGAAGAGATGTTTCCATTGATATAGTAAATCAACCTCCCTGAGAGATGGTAGCTAGGTCTATGGATGAATTCCCCACCTCCTGGGGACACCAATGGAACTATACAGATTTACACTAGCTAAGGACTGGCTCATTATAAGTTCATCTAACGCTATTAGTATAGAAATACCTTTAAAACCAAAGCAAGCAAGCCTCTGAAACTCAAAGTGAAACATGGATTATGGGAAGATCCCTAAATAAGCCCTAATAAAAACAGCATCATACAAACCCACACTGTGCATCACATCCAAATTTTCCACAGCTTTCTGTATAACCACAGCGTACTCTCTCCACCCCCTTTCAGCCGCATTTTGTTTTTTTTCAATGTAATAGGTGACCGCGTCATTTACTATGTGGCTTCACTCCAGCAATTTTAAGTACATTATGTGCTACAGCACTATCCCCAAACAAGGGGGGGAGAGGGAGGGAGGGAATTAGATCACATGTAATTACCTCCACAGCACTTCCTCTCTCTCTCTTTCTCTCCCCTTTGTGGGCCAGAGCAGGCAGCATTCAGCAGCTACCAATGTCCTTAAAGTAGATGGAGAGAGAGAGAGATTTTTTTTGCAAATAAATGTCTTAATGGCAGGGATAGGAAGCTACCTGTGGGAAGCGATGGCTTCTGACTTAGACCAGTAAGGGGCTTGCACCCTTCATTTTGGAGAGTGGCCTGGGTTTATGGGTTTATTTGTGTACATTTATACCATTTGTATCTTAAATAGGATCTAGCCAGGGCTTTTGGCGCCACTAGTATGTAATTGTCCTTGATATTTTGTATTGTAGTACCAGCTACGAGCTCTACTCATGGATCAGAGCCACGTTGTGCTAGGCACTGTACAAACTTGGAACAAAAAGATGGGTCCCTGCCCTGAACAGCTTCCAACCTAAGCCTTTGTCTACACAGGGACACTCAGGAAAATTAAATCAAATTAACCACAGGAATGAATTTAAAGTGGTTTAGTTAAACCACATTAAACTGCTGTTGTGGACGCTCTTATTCAGAATTAAAGTGGCCTTAATTTGGTTTAAACTAAGATAAATTAAGGCCACTTTTTTTTCTGAATCAGAGCACCCGCAACAGCCATTTAATCTGGTTTAAACCACTTTAAATGTATAGCCGTGGTCAATTGAGATTAACTTTCTGGAGTGTCCCTGCGTAGACAAACCCTAAGTGAAAACTCTCTCTGGAAACCACTGAAAAAGGGAAGACCAATTTCTTCTCCTAATGTTTGACTGAGAGAGCTTGAGGAATCAAAGTAACATCGGGACATATTGGGCCAAGGAGCTATGCCATTTTGCCCATAATTTATTGTGCGGACCCAGCATCCCACAATATGGGGCCCCAAAAATTAAAAAAAAAAAGTGGCCTCTATTTGTTCATATTAACCTTAAGGTACTGCTTAGATGCCCCAGTTGAGCTAGGTACTGTACAAAAACATAGCAAGACCTTAAATTTCATAGACAAGACACGCCAAGGATGGGAAGGGAAACGGGCATAGAGAGGAAACTTGCCCAAGGTCACACCGCAGTTCAGTAGCAGAGCCAGGCACAGGAACCGAGGGCTCCTGACTCCCAATCTAGTGCTCTGTACTACACTGCAGTTCTATAACTGAGGCTCAGTGAATCTTCTAAGAAAAAGAGTTGAACCCTTTGGCTATACTAAAGTCGCCTGAGCTGAGCACTGGCTGCAAGTCAACAGCTTGAGTGCAATTCATTTTTCCCCTTTGAAATTAGACTATATACAAACCTATGGGCCTCATCTATTCAGGAAGTGATGCCCATATGATGGATACTCCCTTTAGAAGAGATCATTTTGAGATTCTTTATAGCCTTGTTATGAAGGTCCAGGTGTGTGTTTTTTTTTTTTTTTATACAGTGAGTGCAGTATTTGATTATAAAATAAAAAGTTGGTACATAAAATAAGGTTAAAAATACCGTCTAAATTATTAAAGCTGTTTGTTTTCTCTCGGTTGTAGATATCTCTTCAAGCTTCTCCCTTAGGTTTTAACTTTTTCTCCCCTCTTTAATTCAACCCCTGTCTTGTTCCTCTTTTTAATGACCCAAATAAAATAGCAACTTTGCCCTAAACACCGTTTTCTTCAGGGTCTGAGCACACTGTCTGTGACCTCCAGCAATATTGCTTTATGCTGTTAAGCTGGGTCAGAGATGTTCAGAAATTGGATGAGAGACCTCCAGGGTACAGCAGAAAGTGATTTTGTTGATTCAGTAAATGGCTTTTCCCCCCCCTTGGGCACTACTGCAATAAACATGATTAAGGATCAACTGAGAATGGGGTCACTGCAGTGCACCAGTCACTGCTAACCATCTGTTATATGGTTAGCTCTGCCCCGAAGAGCTAACCATATAACAGATTGTAATAACCTTCTAGGAGCCAGGGCTCAAGCAATGCCTCAGCATAGGGTTAGGGGTGTGCTATGCTTCTGCTCTTCAGGTAAGAGGAAGTGTGATCTGTCAATAGGGCATTGGATTAGAAGCTGGGTTCTGTTCCCAGATCTGCCACTAACCTGCTGTATGATCTTGGGAAAGTCATTTACCTCCATCTTGTCAGGTTAGAAAATGTAAATCGTTTGCGTCAAAGATAATTTCTTGCTATTGGCTTGTCTACATGGGAAGGTTTTACCTGCTATACTAGCACTGTTGTTATATCCATGTAACACCCCATCCTGTTATGACCATTCTCGTTCTAGTATGGGTCAGATGACCAGATGTCCCAATTTTGTAGGAACAGTCCCAATATTCAGGGCTTTGTCTTATATAGGCAGTTATTACCCTCCACCATCCCGATTTTTCACACTTGCTATCTGACCACCCTAAGTATGAGTGGCTTTTTTTTTTCCAGTTTAGCTTAAGACCCAAGTGGCATAAGATATAAGGCACACATATCCTGGAATGAGAGTATCCACATACAGACTTGCCATGAAGAAACCATTTAACCTCTTTGTGTCTGAGTTTTATTACCTGCAAAATGGCCCTCCTTTGTAAAGAGCTTTGAAATCTTTGACAGAAAGTATTCCCTTAATAACAATATGTGACCTGATTCCAGTTCCAAATGCCACCTCCTGGGCCCATGTTTAGTCCAGCATAGTTTCCGCTGCAAACAGTTGCTTCATTGCAAATTAAAAATGTGGCTAGAAAGTTGCTCTGTCAAAAGAAGTCAGTGCTCCTCCCTCCACATCAAACTAGAGAGAAAAGAGGGTAGCCCAGTGATTAGGACACTAGTCTGGGTCATAGGAGACCTGGATTCGAGTCTCTGCTCTGTTATATACTTCCTGTATAACCCTGCGCAAGTCACTTAGTCTCTTGTGTGCTTCGATTTCCCCATCTGTGAAACAGGTGTAATAAAGCTTCATTCTGTACTTAACGGATATTGTGAGGATAAATACATGGAAGATTCTGAGGCACTCACACTGTAGTAATGGGGGCCATATAATTACCTAAGATAGATGGAGCCAAATGCTGAAACCCCTACATAACAGCACATTGTGCGATAACTAGACATTTGTGGCTTAGTCCTGGAGGTAACATTGAGCTATTGAGTGAAGAAATGTGTGTAACAGCTGAGTGGTTAAAATACTCAATAAAACAATTCTGCTGATGTGAAAATTGCATTCAATGGGATCATTTTTCAATACTTACATCAGTGCTAATTGCTGGCTCCATATGTGGGGGTCAGCATGATGCATTCTTCCTGCTCCTGGGGGCAAAGTATCTTTTATCTGCCTGCGAAATGCCAGGCATGCCTGTGGCTCTGTATAACTAGCCAATAATAATTCTGATGAATCATGCGACAGATCCACCCTCCAATGGTTTCATTATAGCATAAATTACAAATGCTTTGGACTTGCATAGCACTGTGGGAACTGAGTATTTCAAAGTGCTGTACAAAGGTTAATTAATATTAGCATTTCATCTCTCTATCTGGTCAGAATTATTTCCCCCCGCAGAAATGTTAGGGTTTTTTGTTTTTGTTTTTTCCATTAAAAACTGTAAAAAACCTAAAAAAGTCTGAAACTGCAGAAAAACAAACACTTTCCAGTTTTTTGGACAATAATGAAAATAAACAGAAAATAAGCCAAAAAAGAAATGTAGTAGACCCTTTTCACAGAAAAATATTTAGTCAAAATGCAAATTTTTCCTTAAAAAAATTAATTTTTGGATGGAAAATGTGTTACCACCCATACATGTAACCTCTACCTCGCAGGGATTTTATCCCCACTAGAAGGGGAACAGAGGCACAGATAGATGTGCTTTGTCTAAGCCTATAGCAGCAGGTGAAACTAGACCCCTGGCTCTCCCAGACCTCTGTTCCAACCACACTAGTCCATACTGGTTGCATTTCAGTGGCTCAACAGTAGGCATGTTGATGATCCATCATAACCTGCTGGGGTGCAAGTGTGGAGAACATTATAACCACACTGTGCTGCATGTTGCCTTTATAGCAGCAGAGAAAAAAGCACTGATTCTTGGGCCCGTGTGCTGGGACGAGAAGAGATGGTGAGGGCTGAACCTGTCCTCCATCATTTGGATGGATCTGATTGCATTTGGGCTGAAGGTCTCCATGTCTCTGCCCATGGGAAGAGGGGAAATTCTGGGGATGCCATTTGATGTCTGAATTAGCATTCCACTTCTGTTACCATGACAAGGAAGAACTCCCTCGGAACAGGCAGAAGACACTTAGGGCTAGTCTATACTGCCGAGTTTTGTTGTTAAAACTTAGGTCGACACCCAAAAGTTGACAGAACAAAAATCACCAAAGGGTGTTCACGCCTGCTCCCTCTGTCGACAGATCATGTCCACACTGGGGACACCATCGTCTGCAGGATGAGCAATGCACCGTCGGTATGTATCCCAGAGTGCAGTGTTGTGGGAAGGAAGAGCTGATCGCTGCACATCTTGGGATTCTCTACGAGTTCTTCCACAGCCCCCTCAGCTGCCGAGAGCAGCATCATGAACAGCTCCGTGAGCTCTCTGTGCTGAGGAATGGCAAAGCAGCTCAGCAGTCTGTCCCCCTCCCCGCCCCCGCAGCAGCAGTCTGCCTGCTGCTGTGTTCCTAGTGCCGGGCAGAACAGGAGCAGTCCAATGATTTGCCCTTTATTGGTTCCCCAAAGGGAGCAGCACACAGATACTTCCCGGAGCTTTGAAAGGGGAGGGCAGCAGAGATCAAAACACAGAGCAGAGCAATCCGGGCAGGCATTGTGCGATACTGGAGGAAGCCAGTTCTCTCGACAAAACAATCAGCAGCGTTTACCCTGGCTCATTGTCGACCATAAAGGGAGGGGAAAAAACAAAAGTCTCTCGTAGGGGTGGAAGCTTTTTGTCACCAAAACTGGGTGTTTTTCGCAACAAAAGTCCCATTGTAGTGTGTGCGCTTTTGCTGTTTTGTTGCCAAAAGGCAGTTTGGGGCGACAAAACTTGGTAGCGTAGACACAGCCTTAGGTTGCATGGAGCTTTAAGAGTTGCCTTTATTGGCTAGAAGCTAGATAAGGTTGTAGTCACTTTACTCAAATGCAGCATCCACAGAACAAAGGTGAGCTTGATTGTTTGGGACCCTTAGCCTTTATTCTTTGTGTGTCCTGACCCCAAGATTATTTTAAGACTGGTGTTCTTTAAATTATATAATGTATGTTTTTCCATTATACTGTGTATTGATCTCGCCCTATGATTTATATGTTCCCCAACGTGAATTATATCCCTAATGGCATCTCATATTTTTTATTCTTTCTAACTAATCCACTGCAGCCTAAGAGAAGCATTAGTGGAAAGAAGAATACCCTTGATTATTCCTTAGTGGTTGCACCGCTTATGACTGATAAATTTCACTGCAGCAGACTTTTGGTAGATATGTGAATTGGTTCAAATTAAATCATAAATGGGGGTGAGAAATTAATATTAGCATCTGGATTTGATGGGGTTTAGGTGTGAACTGGATCAGGGCTCACCTTTAGATGCTCAATGGCACCAAAATCCTGTGAGCTGATTTCAAGGGATTTGATGTCAAATGGCCTCCTGAGGTCTGCTGATCTCACAAGATTTTTATCCATCCTGAATGGCAGATATCCTACCAGATCAGTTTCTTCATGGAATTTTTGCCATCTTGGATCAAAATCTCAACAGAACATTCTTACAAAATGTTGGCAACATTCAACCTATAACTAAAAAATGTGGCCCTTTCCAGTTTACTTCCAAAAATTTTCAAGTGTTTCAGATTCAAGATTGTAATTTTGATTTATCTCTAGGCATATTCAATGGATGCATTACAATACTAATTAGGTTAGTTATATAATTATAATATGTGTTAGGTTACTTAGGAGTTTTGCATAGGGCTCAGGAATTTCTGGTTTAGGCACTGGATTGGTTGGTTCAATTCTTGGTTCTTACCCCTTTCCTATGTGACCTCGGTCAAGTCACTTAGGCCTTGGCTACACTTACCAGCTAGTTCGACGGCTGGAAATCGAAGTTCTGGGTTCGACTTATCGCGTCTAGTCTGGACGCGATAAGTCGAACCCGGAAGTGCTTGCCGTCGACTGCGGTACTCCAGCTCGGCGAGAGGAGTACCGCGGAGTCGACGGGGGAGCCTGCCTGCCGCGTGTGGACCAAGGTAAGTTCGAACTAAGGTACTTCGACTTCAGCTACGTTATTCACGTAGCTGAAGTTGCGTACCTTAGTTCGAATTGGGGGGGGTAGTGTAGACCAAGCCTTAGTCTCAGTTATTTCTTCATCTTGTAAATGGGACTAATGAAACTCCCTATTACCAACTCTTTGTCTTTCTGGGTTGTAAGATCTTCAGAGCAGCAATTATGTCTTATTGTTTTTGGGGTCGTACTTTGCTAGGCACTGAACAATCTAGGTTGCCACCATAGAAACCTACTGCTTACTATCAGTACAATGGATTATTTTTCTGTGCTTCCCATCTGGGATCAGAACTGAAAGTGATGCAATAGCATGAGGTGCTATCTTCCTACAATATTTGCAGAATACACCTCTATCCTGATATAACACGACCCGATATAACACTAATTCGGATATAACGCGGTAAAGCAGGGCTCCGGGGGGGCGGGGCTGCGCGCTCTGGCGGATCAAAGCAAGTTCAATATAATGCGGTTTCACCTATAACGCAGTAAGATTTTTTTGGTTCCTGAGGACAGCGTTCTATCGGGGTAGAGGTGTAATTAAAAAGCAAGGTGTTACTAGAAATCTCATGATGCGGGGGCATATCTGGATGAGAGTTTCCTGCCCATTTTTGCAGACATATGAGTTCAGACAGTGAACCCTAGGCTCCAAAAAGCATCCAAACTTCAGGTCACATATCCAAAGCCGACCAAAACTTCAAAAACTTTGGAGGTTTCCTCCACATCATGTCTCCTTTTTCTGTTTTGATCCTTGAAGCAATTTGCAGCAAGGGAACATAGCATGTTGGAGCACAGCTACCTGCTGAGTTAATTCTTCAGCCACCAGGCAAATGTTGGAATCTTACACTGAATTTTAATGTCAAAGTAGCAAAGATAGTAATTAGCAGACAGTGAAAACAGACTTGATTTTTTCCCCATCTTGTGGATGGTACCTTCTGTTACCTATCAGCTCTGTTCTTGGGGAATCAGGGGGCAGTGTCCAGCCTGTCAGACTCAGGAAAGACCTTCTCCCCCAAGCCTCTCCTTGAACCAAAGCCGATCAGAAGAAAGACTTACAAAAAGCAAAGAAAAAATGGTGGAAGACACCCCTAAACTCCTCTGGACAAGGGTGACAGGATTAAGAAAACTACCCTAGCCTCATTTACATCAAAGATGGGACAAGAAGGCATCTCGCTTAGCCTACAGAATGGAGAACAGAGATTCCAAGGAAAGAACCGCGCAAAACTCTGGGACTAGAAAAACAGGGAAGCACTGAATGATGGAGGATCTCTGCTCCAGATTTTAAAAGCCAGACTTGCACACACCCAGCTCAGTAGTTATCAGACCAATTCTAGTAATAAATCCTTTATTGGTATCCAAAATACTGAAACTGCCTAATTGCATTGTGAGTTCCCTTGAAGGAACACCTGCCATAGCCAGGAATGAGCAGTTCCTATTGTATAGCCTGAACAAAGCAACTTTGGTATACTCCCTTGAGCCATCAGTTTACACATAAACAAATCTAGTTTTCTCCCTTGAACCATTGTTCTTTCTTTACAAAACCCCCTACCCATGCTCAAGTAAGTGTTCTGATGCCTGGATCCAAAACCTGCATCAGTTCCATTGGGACTTCATCTTCTCCTGACTGATTGTGCTGGGGGCTCTGCCTGTCTCCAGCACTCCTGACCTTCAGCTACCACCACCACCTGGAAACCCCGATCGATTCAAGCTTCACGGAGTGGTGAGAATCCAGCTCTCTCTCTCTCTCTCTAGGTATAGCCTTCTGACCCTGATGTGTGTGATCAGTTATAGTTTTGTAAACCTGACTTTTGTAATCAAATATAAGTTGAATTTAATAATATAGCTGTTTTTTTTTTGTTGGGCTCCCCTTGTATGGTCATTACCTGGCAATAAATAACTTACATGGTTAAGCAGGTTGCTTCTGTCTCTCTCTGTCTCTGTCCCTGTCTCCAGCAACGCTCCTCGTACCTAAGCTAAAGAGCCCTGCAGCGCCCAAAAATCCTGTAGGGTTTTCTCATCAAGTGGGTTACTACCAGAACAATTGTAACATGAAAGTGGAGACAGTGACGTGCTGAACCTGGGGCATATGAGGGTGGCAGCTTGGAAGTGCTGCTCAACCCAGCCTGCTGAGTCAAGGGACATATAAGGGGTCAGCTTGGGAGTGCTGATTTACCGGGTCCTCTCAGACGCGCTCTGTTAATGTGTGTGTGTTCATCTGATTCTGGGGCTGGAAGAACCCAGCTCGGCAGGATAGCTCCATTGGGAGGGAACTTGCAGAAGGGAGAAGTAGAGCTCCATATGAGAACACAGGTGACACAAGCAGTACACTGATAGAATTACAGAACCCCCTGCTCCCAGAAGAGTAACCCTAATAAATGAGCATACCCCAAAGTAATGGGCAAATCTGGTAGCACTTATTATTTTTGGCTTTCATTTGTATTTACATGACTACAACTCACATCTGAGGCTATTGCATGCAGGGTGGACCTTAGAGTTCAGTGTAGTTTGCCAACTTTGGAAAGAGGCATGCCCCCATGAGTGGGTCAGAAAAAATGTCTAACATGTACAATAAGGTGTAAGATTCTTATTTAAAAATAATTGGGCTAAAGATCCACTCAGCGGCTAGAAGAAATGAAGGGAATTTCAGTTAATGTGACAAGGCACTTTTAATGCCTTGGAGCAAGTGAAAACAATAAAGAACTTGGGGATTTTAATCTTGTTTGTCAAGTAATGTATCACAGCTGTTTTCCTAAATCTCAAAGATAATCAGCATCCAAGGCAAACACAGGCTGGACTGAACATGAACAATAACATCGTTTTGTTAAACTGTATCTTGTAGTGTCGCAACATGTCAGCTCCTAATAGGCTGCAACAAAAGGTGATATGTTCTCAGTGACCTTATGCAAAGTAACGCATCAAATATTGAAGAGTGGCGTTGTCTTATATTTCTGATAACAAACGCTGTCCCTGTCTATTGGGTCTGTGCTTTTGTGTGTGTGTGTGTGTGTGTGTGTGTGTGTGTGTGTACGTACATGACATAAGCCCAAACCTTAGATCCAAATTCAGACTTTCCTAGAGTTGGATACTTCTGGATTTGGGGGGGGGGGGAAGAGGTTTCCACTTCAGGTCATCACGATGGAGAGAGATAATTACCTCTCTCTAATCAAAGTTGCAATCAGCCTCCATTATACAGTTCAGGAACCTTGGCATTTTGTATGGGAGATTTTTTTTTTCTTTTTTACTCTGATGGGGGCTACTCACATGAATCAGGTTTGTGGAATTGGGCCTCTTAGACTGTAAATTCTTCCAGGCAGAACCATATCATATTATTCCTTCAAATACCATGCACACTGTTGCTGAAATTATATAAACACTCATATCTTAATGCTATTACCATTGAGTGTCACGTTGAGTTAAAAAGGTCCATTACCTTTGAAATAGCATATATGTAACTTGAGCAGGGAGGAACCAGAAAACTGAGATAGGTAAATAGAGTTCTATCAAAAGCAACGGAGAGTCCTGTGGCACCTTTAAGACTAACAGATGTATTGGAGCATAAGCTTTCGTGGGTGAATGCCCACTTTGTCAGAAGCTCTAACGATGGTTGAATGCCAGCTGAGACAACCAAGACAGTTGTCAAGGAAAGCCAAAGGTGTGTAATGCTCGCTATCTGGGGGACCTTTGCTGCCCAAATGGATCCTTTGGGCTCCATTTTCAGAAGTGCTCAGCACTGCAGCTTTAAGTGACATAAGATGTAATTGTGGGTGCTCAAAACTTTGAAAAATCAGGCCCTAGGAGAGCCTCCAGTTGAGCACTCAAAATTCTTGAAAATGTTGTCCTAGGCTATGATCCTACGCACCTGCTTAAAATTAAGCACATGAGAGTTCCCATCAATGTACATGAGTTGCTCATGTGCTTAAAGTTATTTACATGCAAAAATGAATGCAGAATCAGGGATTAGGTCTACATTACGGTAGTGACGTTTAGTGGAAGAGTTGGTCACATGTTCTGTTCTTTAAGGATGAGTCAGGATGGGTTAAAGAAGCTAAAGGTTCCAGAGTTTAGCAGGAGAAATATGTGAAACAATAACTAATGAGAACTGGGAGTTCCTTCTCTTCTCCCAACAACTGGCCATAAAAGAAAGCTCTATAACTAAATAGTATCAAGTAGGGGAATGTTTCCATATTTCTTTTGGTATATTTCTATATAGCTCTGGAACCAGACTGGCAATTCGATAGGAATCTATAAAGTGATTGTGATTATCTTCTTGAAAACCCCTTTTAGTTTCTCTTGTTTAATGCTTGCATGGTTTTTAAAAAAAATTAAGCTGTCTATCATCCAAGTTAGGGAACCTGGCTGCCCAAATAGATTCTTTGTGTGTATTTTTCAGAAGAGTCTCATTGGCTTACCTGACTCATTATAGCTCTGGTAGAGAGAGCAGCAAATGCTACAGATGTGGGACAGATGTGCAGCTACCAGAAGGGAAATGGTTTCAGTCAGAAGCAGAGCTCCTGGATTCTATTGCCTGCACCAGAACCAAGTGACCCTGTGACCTTAAATAAATCATTAACCTCCCCATAGCTTAGTTTACCCATTTGTCAGTTGGATGTAATGATGCTGAAGCTCCTCACAGGAGTGAGCTATAAGGTCAGCCATAAATGGAAGCTGCCCTAGGACTTGTTGGCATCCACATTTCCTCCCCTGACAGTGTATGGATGAACGGTTGCCACTGATACAGCAAGGGTTGGCCCTCGTTACTCAATCCATAGCAGACTAACTTGATCAATAGTGGCATAGCGGTCCCAACTGCATGTGATGTTGCTGAGCTTGAGAAAGTAGTAGCTTTTAAATGATGTGTACTACAATAAACTTGTGCTTTGGCTTTGTTACCATTATAACATTGCAGTATCCTTGCAGAATGAATGAGCTGATGTTGTATTTGACCTCCCCAAACAAGGGTCTCAATTCAGGGAAGCCTTCCCTATTCAGGAAATCACTGAGACTTAAGCATGTGTTTTAAGAGCTTTGCTGAACAGGGATGGACTGAAGCACATGCTTCCCTGGGTTGTTACCTCTGGGCTTAGTGAGAGGCATGGATGCTTATCTGAAATCAGATCCATCTCTGTCATAACCATACAGTTAAGGGTAGCAAAAAAAATCCCTCCTTACCCTGTAAAGGGTTAAGAGGCTCAAGTAACCTGGTTGTTACCTGACCAATAAGGGGAGAAGATACTTTCAAATCTGTGGGGGAAGGTTTTTGTTTTGTGTTCCTTTGTGTTCTCTCTGGGTCAGCGAGGAACCAGGGCAGGGAAAATACATCTCTCTAAGCCATATCTGAACTAAGCATCTAATATTACAGAAATAGTAAGTAATAGCAAGGAAATGCGTTAGATTATCTTTTGTTTTAGCTTGTGAATTTTCCCTGTCGTAAGAGGGAGGTTTATCCCTATTTTTGTAACTTTAAAATATTGCCTAGAGGGGAAATCCTCTGTGTTTTGAATCTGATTACCCTGTAAATTACCTTCCATCCTGATTTTACAGAGGTGCGTCTTTAACTTTTTCTTTATAATAAAGTTCTGTTTTTTTTAAGAATCTGATTGGGGTTTTTAGTGTCCTAAAAACCCAAGGCTCTGGTCTGTGCTCACCTTGGTTACTTTCAAGCCTCCCCAGGAAAGGGGGTGAAGGGGTTTGGAGGGAAATTTTGGGGAAACAGGAACTCCAAGTGGTCCTTTTCCTAAATCTTTGTCTAACTCACTTGGTGGTGGCAGCAATACCGTTCCAAGGGCAAGGAAGAATTTGCCTTGGGGATGTTTTTAACCCAAGCTGGTAGAAATAAGCTTAGGGGATCTTTCAGGCGGGTCCCCAAATCAGTATCCTAGAGTTTAGAGTGGGGAGGGAACCCTGACAATCTCCGTTAATGCATTTTCCAGTTTTCAGCTGAGGGTGCCATTGGTTTCTGTGCCAGCTATATTTTATCACTCTAAAATGCTGTGTAATGCTACATCAATAAATTCTGTATTCGTGAAACCCAGAAAGAAGCAACAGCCTCATCTTAATTAGACAAAATATATGATCGCTGCCACAGATCATACCAGGGGCCAATCAACTCTAACACTGGGGATTTTTTTTTTCTTGCTTGGTACCCTTTAAACAAAAAACCCTATGCCAAAAAAAAAAAAAGGACTTAGGGTACGGGAATTGGCATTGAGGCATCACAATAGCATGGCTAGACTCTGATAGACTGTATAGAAGTGAGAAGTAAACAAAGACAATCAGTCAGTTGCAAGAGCTATTACAGATGAATAATTAAAGTAGGGTGTCCAATGCATTCCTCCACCCCTTGTGCTTTCCCCTTTCAATCTGTTGTGTGGCTTTGCAGGGAATGTATCTCATGTTCCATTGTATAGGTGGCTGTACTTTCATTGGTAGATGAGTGATCCCAATCTATATAAAATCAGTAAGGCACTTGGGGAGGGATTCACAAAGGTTTAAGGTGCCTAACTCATGGATTTCAGTGGGAGCTAGATGCCTAAGTACCTTTGTGAATCTCACCTCTTGTAATTCTTCAGAATGAAAGGTTCTGTCTAAATGCAAGCTATTGCTTAGCATGTGTCTGCGAGGGCATCATTTTCCGAGAGACTCTACAGGTGCATCTCTTTTGTATGTGTGCACATAAACTAGGAACTACACTTCCGCTTTGATTCCTTCATTCAGTTTATTGATTTACAGTAGCCCCTCTGCCTCTGCTTCTCTTATCCTCTCTAACGTTTTTGATTTATATAGGAACTCTGGATGTTTCAGTTTTAAGAAGGAGAGCGAACATGCCCCTAAATCATCCTCAGAGAAGAAGTCAGTATCATCTGAGCACTGACCATTAAAGCCCATCTAACTCCCCACAATTATTTCCTTACTTTGTTGCCCAAGGACCAAACATAGTGGACAACTCCGTCTTTTGATTAGTTTTATTGGATGAGTTTTAACCCTTGACCATCAATAGAGTAATAGAACAGTGTCTATATTCTTTACCTCCTTCCTTCCTGATTTTCCTCCCTCTCTTTGTCAATATCCCTTGAAGTAGGTAGGTATGTAGGGGTGCATGTGTGTAGCTTAGACTTTCGAACTTCCCACCCAAGCTTCAGGAAAGTGTACCTTTGTGTGTTCCTATTCCTGATGTGCTGTGTGAGCTTATGGAAGTCACTTACTGTCTGTTATCTCCACTGTACAAAGGAGATAACACCTCCCTAACTGAGAAGGGGTTGCATTGTATCTTTAATTAATGACACTACTTTGAGTAGTGAAATATTCTGTGTCCCACCCAAGTGGTGGTTCTTGGTCCCTTTGGACCTTTTTTATTTGTGTACATACTATAGAAATTCAGCAAACTTACCATGAAATGGGATACATTACAGTGCGGGCTTTGTACATAGTTCCTTCCATACAGACTGTATTCCCAAATGCCTTACAGGATTAGATAACACTGGTCTACAATTTTTGAGAAGTAGTCTGCTTCAGAGATAAAATGTGCTATTTATTATGTATTTTGATGTGCTGAATTCAAATATGACAATTAAAACACCTGATTGGCTACTGTTTCTAAGATATTTAAGTTTTTACATTTTATGTCTATGTATATTGTGTAGATAGTAGAGTTTTAATCATAAATTGTAAACCTAGGTCTTTTCATGTGTTTATGGTTGCTTCACATAATATTTCACCTGTCCTGTTTATGCAACACTTTAAAAATCAGCAAAAGGGTTATAAAAATAAAAATTATTATGAAACAAAAGGCAAAAACTATTATGTACATAGTTTAGTCCTAGTCAGTGTCTACTCGGCGTTTCTTGGCTTGTCTCTTGTATTCATTAAATGGAGCATCTCTTGTCACCGTCCAGCAATAGTCTGCAAGCGTTGATGGGCTCCATTTGCCCCGATACCGTTTCTCCATTGTTGCAATGTCCTGATGAAATCGCTCGCCATGCTAGTTGCTCACGCAGTTCGGTGGAAAGAAATCTAGTTGAGAGTGCAAAAAATGTATCTTTAGTGACATGTTGCAACCAAGGCTTTTTTATGCCTTGAGGAGGTTTTCCACCAACAACCTGTAGTTGTCTGCCTTGTTGTTTCAGAGAAAATTTATTGACACTAACTGGAAGGCTTTCCATGCCGTCTTCTCCTTGCCACGCAATGCATGGTCAAATGCGTCATCTCGAAGAAGTTCACGAATCTGAGGACCAACAAAGACACCTTCCTTTATCTTAGCTTCACTTTACCTTGGAAATTTTCCACGGAGGTACTTGAAAGCTGCTTGTGTTTTGTCAATGGCCTTGACAAAGTTCTTCATCAGACCCAGCTTGACGTGTAAGGGTGGTAATAAAATCTTCCTTGATTCAACAAGTGGTGGATGCTGAACACTTTTCCTCCCAGGCTCCAATGACTGTCAGAGTGGCCAATCTTTCTTGATGTAGTGGGAATCTCTTGCACGACTATCCCATTCGCAGAGAAAACAGCAGTACTTTGTGTATCCAGTCTGCAGACCAAGCAAGAGAGCAACAACCTTCAAATCGCCACAAAGCTGCCACTGATGTTGGTCATAGTTTATGCACCTCAAAAGTTGTTTCATGTTGTCATAGGTTTCCTTCATATGGACTGCATGACCAACTGGAATTGATGGCAAAACATTGCCATTATGCAGTAAATCAGCTTTAAAGACTCGTCTTCGATGAATCAACGAACAGTCTCCACTCATCTGGATCGTGAACAATGTTGAGGGCTGTCATCACATCATCGATGTTGTTGCAGGCTACAAGATCACCTTCCATGAAGAAGAATGGAACAAGGTCCTTTTGACGCTCACGGAACATGGAAACCCTAACATCACCTGCCAGGAGGTTCCACTGCTGTAGTCTGGAGCCCAACAGCTCTGCCTTACTCTTGGGTAGTTCCAAATCCCTGACAAGGTCATTCAGTTCACCTTGTGCTGTGAGGTGTGGTTCAGAGGAGGAGGATGGGAGAAAAATGTGGGTCCTGTGACACTGATGGTTCAGGACCAGAAGTTTCATCCTCTTCCTCGTCTGACTCAAGTGAGAATGATTCTGGTGCATCAGGAACCGGCAGTCCTTCTCCGTGGGGTACTGGGCGTATAGCTGATGGAATGTTTGGATAATGCACAGTCCACTTTTTCTTCTTTGACACATCTTTCCCAACTGGAGGCACCATGCAGAAGTAACAATTGCTGGTATGATCTGTTGGCTCTCTCCAAATCATTGGCACTGCAAAAGGCATAGATTTCCTTTTCCTGTTCAACCACTGGCGAAGATTTGTTGCACATGTGTGGGGCCCACCTCTTGTCCTGATCTCCAATTTTGCAGCCAAAATAAAGGTGATAGGCTTTCTTAACCATAGTGGTTATACCATGCTTTTGGGATGCAAAAGTCACTTCACCACAAACATAGCAGAAGTTATCTGCACTGTTCACACAAGTACGAGGCATCTCTGCTCACTTTGGCTAAACAGAAATGTGTCCCTTTGCAAAATCAAACACTGACAAATAAGAGAGCACGACACTGTATGATTTCTAGAGCTGGTATCGGGCAATTTGTTCAGCAGAGTGATGTCAGCTTCATTATGATTGCCTCATCCATGACTTCTAGGAATAACATGATGCAATTCATATCATGTATGACGCAATACCAGCTTCAGATTGCATCACTCATTATTTTGCCTAAAAAGCAAGTACTGTCCAAACCCAGTCATAGATTTATTCATAGATCCAGTCAAAGATGTATTTTAGTCATTTCTGGTTTAAATTGAGATCCTTTCCCTTTATAACTCACTTATCCTCCGCCATTCCCAAGTCAAGGGTCGTATCTACTGACCCAATAGCATATCTTGAAAACTAGAGCCAATCAACAATTTTAAGCATCATTTTCATTCTCAGTGACCCAGAATTAAAGTTTGACTACATTTATTTCAGAAGCATTTTGGCTGTAGAGCAGTGTAATATGTAATGGCAAAGGAGAGAGTGGCAATGGAGAAAAAGGAATGCTTTTAATTGCCTACCAATGGATGTGAGATCCAGATGCTAAGCACTGCAGAGGAGAAGGTTCTTGCACCAAGATCAGCTGTGATGAGGGTGTTGGCTGAAGGAGCAGGGCGTGGAATAGAGAGCAACAATGCATTTGATTGGCTGGAAGACGAGTTATGAATGTAGAATTTTGTAGTATCAGTTTGAAATCAAAACACACGGAGCAGAGTGCAAAATTCTCAACAAGGCTTTCAACAACATGTATGCGGGGATGAAAATGAGAGGTTCTGTAAGATTTAGGGAACAGACTGGAGGTGTGTGTGCAGGGGGAGTTGTCCCTTTACACTGTTTGTAAATCTGTACTGACTACATCAACAGAGAGCAGAAGCTGGCCTGGTGCCAAACAGGCTTGATTCTGATCTCACCTGGGTGTAATTCGGGAGTAATTCTGATGTCCGTGTAGCTGCATGAGTGTAAACTGGTGCCAGTGAGATCAGAATTGGGCCTGCTAGCTCCAGTCTTTATACACAATAGGCTCAGTCAGTGCTGGAATAACTATTCTTAATCCTCCCACCCCACAACTCCTACTGGTGCGCTAACTCTCTGTTAGTCATTGTTTCTTGCTAAAATTAGATAGGTGCAGATGGTACCATATTGTTTGGCGGCCACCAAAGATAAGGCATGATGAAATTTCTTCGTTGCTTGTTATTTCTACATCAGTTCTAGTTCTTTTAACATGTTTGGTCAGTGAAGGAGGGAAAAGAAGCCATGGGGCTTTTTTCATTTTAATTTAACAACCTCGCCAGCTCTCTTCTGTTACCATTTAAAATGTAGTTACGGTCAGAAGAGCAACGCCGTGAAAAATAAATGACTTGGTGGGTGTCATAAATTTCTCTCTCTCCATGACACCTGGATCAAATTTGCTCTGCTTACGAGTCCGAAAGATAGCTTTGCTGACTGCCCGTGCTGCAGATTTCACTTTTCGATTTAACAAGGAAGCTGTGTTCTTTCTGGCTCAGGCAGTCACATGGAGCAATTGGCTCTGTATCTGTGTGTATAGGTGACACTGTGCTGGTAGGGGAAGTTGTTGGCCTGCCTGTGTCTTGGCCCCTGGAGCTGGCCCTGTTACCCTATCCCTATAGATGGAGTTTAAAAGCAGCTGCCTGTTTTATTGATTCACATGCAAGAGAGAGAGAAAACTGGCTCCCAATCACATATTGTAGCTCTATTGGCTCATGGGAATTAGGAAGGTTTTTGTGTTAGTAAAGTAAGATCTGCAAGTGATTCAAACATAGATAGGTCCCAATTCAGCAAAGCATGTAAGTACTTGCTTAACTTTAAGCACTCACTTCAGTCCTCTTGGTTTCAGAGGCACGTCTGCACTTTGCTGATTCAAGGCCTTTGAGTGAAATTCACCCCCCTCACAGGGCCAGCAAAATGCCTATGCGTCACTGAAATGGGACTTCATTGATATATGGGTTATATGCTGGCCCTCTCCTTGGGTGGGGATTTCCTTCACCCTTAGTGACTTGATATGTTGAGCACACAGCTGCTTTTCTGACAAGTACTGCATTTTTACACTGACACTGTACGATACTGCAGAAAATCTTATGGACAGTGTGACGGGATGTCTACCCCTCACAAGACCTGAGTGAGTTAAAAGGGCCAATTAAACCTGTGGCAGGTTGCACCTGGAAGAGAATCAAGGCTGATAAGTTGATTGATGATGAAGCCCAGCTGGGCAGGGGCAGGCTGAACTGGCATAAAATCAGGAAGTAAAAAGCAAGAAGGGGTTTCAGGAAGCAACTCTGCAGTCAGTCCCTAGAGCAGAGGGGAGTTGAGATACGGAGTCCTAAGGGGGAGTAAACCCTCGATCCCGGTTGGTAAGAGAGAGGGTGAAGTAGCCACAGGGAGCAGAGGAGGCTGTAGTGGGATAGGCCAGAAGAGAGAGGAAGAAAGGTAGGAAAACCCTAGGGAAACAAAGACAGGGTCTGACATTGGGTAAACCGTGGTCACTGGGGCATAGGGTCCCAGGGCTGGAACCCAGAATAAATGGCTGACCTGGGTTTCCCTACCAGCCACTGGGGAAGTGGCATAGTCTGGTCTGTGGAATGAAAGACTGCCTGAGACAGATCATCCAGTGGGACCTTGATACCCCAGAAAGGGAGAACTGTAGTTACCTGGCCTGAGGGCTAAGCCATGAAGAGAAAGCAGCCTGAGTTACTAAGGGAGCCGTCGACTTGAGAGAGAACGAAACAGGGAGTGTCAGAGTGGTTGAGAGCTAATCCTGAGATGAGCCGCACACAGGTGCCCCAGTGGTGAGTAGTAAACCCCATGATAGGCAGTCCCCCATAGACATTATACAGCAGCTTCCAAGGAATGATTGTCACTGGTGAGTACTACTATTCCTTTTTTAGCGAGTTTGGGTTATAGTATAAAAAGCTCAATAGCAGCCCATGTGATGAATCTGTCTTCTTTTGGGGATGTTCCCTTTTCTTCATTACTTTGAGACTTGGCTTTGTTCCTGACAGACAGAACAGACTGTATTAAGGAGAAAAAACAGAGCAGATTTAATGAGACACTGCAGGGACAAGGTGGTTGTGGGTGTTACATTATAATCCAAATAAAATCCCTGATCAGTGTGCCCAGATAAGAAAGGAATTGCTGGGAAGTTATATGTAGTGGGCATCTCATACCTTTTGTTAAGCTTCTGTCTGACTCAGCCAGAAAAAATAATCTGGCTTTATATACCTAAGTCTCCAAACAAGATACTTGTTTTCCAACACAGTTCAAACATATTTATCCCAAGGCTGACTTTACTGGTTATGTTGTGTAATGGGCAGGAGACTTGGTTTGATTCTCTCGTCAGAAAAATAGAGATGAGCTGTAAAATGGGAAGATAATCCAGTTCCAGAGACAGACATGGGCAAAGATAACTAGTTAGTGTGACTGTAGGGATCGGTTAGGTTTTGATAACAGCTCAGAATAAGCACCAAAATAAGCACCAGGGACCCAAATAAATTGTTGTAGAACCATTTACTTCAACTGAGCTCCAGTGCTTTACACAAGTTGAAGATCTGGCTCCAGGTTTTCTAAGTGTTTAGCAACCACATTTGCAATTTACAGCCAGCTGTTCAAAAGAGTTTAGTATCTAATGTGCTGGCCATTTATATTGGTGCCTAAATGGGGGAGACATGCTTCTGAAAATCCATCCCCAATTATGGGCAATGAGCACTTCTGAAATTTCTGGCTGCACTGAGATAGACATTAGCCAGAACCCTGGGTCAAAACAACCCTTAAACTTTGGGGAAAGTTTATTTGGTCCCTATGTCTCCAAAGGGTTAAAATAAAACCTTGATCTGAACATCTCGAACTTTGGGAAGTTTTTGATTGTGGTTCAGGCCAGTCTCTGCATGTTGCACTGTATCAGATGATGGTAGTTGCAGTATTAATGCTTTGGGATAGATCATTCAGTTCCATTCATCAGATAACAGCACAAAAAGAAGCAGTTTGGACAAAACAAACATTAAAAAATCATGAGTCAGGACCCCCCAGAAGTCCTGAACTTTTAAATAAAATAATACATTGGGGCTTCTTTTTATTTGCTTTATGGTGTTAGAGCCTTTAGGATTCATGTTTTCAAGCTCTTCTCTACAATCATAATGTGAAAACTGAGATTCTCTCATGATTTCAGAAATAGGGATTTTACTAAAAATGCCAAATACCACAAGGCTTGTGATTAAAAAACAAGAGTTGACAACACCAAAAGTTTTAAAAAGAAATGACCATGTTGTCCCAAGAATAAATGCACATGTTCATAGGGTCCCAGTTAATCTGTGATGTAACTGGGAGCAACCAGTATGTCATTTAACAGTTAGTAACATTTACAAAAGCTATTAACATGTAATAGTTGGATAGGCAGCAGAGTCTTCAAAGTTAGTTCATTATCCTTTTTCTAGGAGTCTCCAGGTGCTGGTGTCCATCTTGTGTTAAGTAACTTGCCCAAAGGAAATTGGTGGTGGAGCCTATTCTGAAGCTCTTGACTCCTAGCCTTATGTTAAGACCATTAGACCATATCTTCCTACTGCCTAACTGCCTTTTTTCAGCCTATGAACCATACTACAACTGCAAAAGGTATTCTTGGCCACCATCATGTTCTTGGCATTGATCTCGTTGATCACAAAGGTTAAGGCGCCTCATATTACATTCTTTCATCATTGACTAGGGAAAGAGGGTGTTTTCTTCTAGGCTGAAATATTTATCTTTGAGAGAGTTCTTGCATGTTAAACC
Source organism: Trachemys scripta elegans (assembly GCF_013100865.1). NCBI lineage: Eukaryota > Metazoa > Chordata > Testudines > Emydidae > Trachemys > Trachemys scripta. The sequence goes on from NC_048299.1 coordinate 148,442,432, forward strand.
CATGGAAGGTCTGCTTGCTCTTCTCTTGTGGCTTCTTAAAATAGCTCTCATTCATTATGTTTATTCGAGAACTCTTTAGGGAAAGATGCAGCCCGTTGCATCATTACATATGATTTCATTTACTTTAGCAGTCACAGCTATGAAGGTTTCTGCTGCCGCTCCCCTGTGCTTTTAGCTTAACTTTGCAACATTTTATTACTGTCTGTGTGTGCAACATTTCCCTCTCTGATTTTCTTGAAGAGGACTCTGTTGTGAGTAGTCCATTTTGACATCATCATCATCATGTATGGCTTTTTTCTATCAGATTTGACCCAGTGTTGTCTTCCTTTTGCACCATGACATGATTTCTGGGGAAAACATTTAGTCTGCAGAACATGTGACCACAGGACGCTGTTGAAGTCAAGAATTTAACAGGAGTAAAAAAAAATATTAGAGATTTATATGGATGATGAGAATATGCAGAGTTAGAATAGTAAGGCTAGACAAGAAGAGATTTGAAAAGGTTATATTCTCTCCTGCATCAGAGAATAAACCAACCTCTATCTAACAGGGGTTTGGAAGAAATTGAATCTGCTCCTACGGAATCTTATAATTTGCCTACTGGACAGATCCTTGAGCCTTCTTCTGAAGCAGGTGGTAGTGGCATTTTCCATCATAGGACACTGGACTAGGAGGGCCACTGGTCTGATCCATGCTGGCAATTCTTATGTTCATGATGCCTGATACACATTTCTAAAATATCCAGCTTGTTTACTTAGTTTGTACATTTACTTGGTGGTTACACCATGAGATTCTGAGGAACAGACATAAAAAATAGCTCTCATTCATTATGTTTATACAAGAACTCTTTAGGGAAATATGCAGCCCATAGGCTCACCATCCTTGCATCATTACCTGTGTGACGTCGTCTTGAGATATAGAGGATCTTAATAGCTGAACTTTTTTATATAGAGACATTAACTTTTCCAAACTTTTGAAATTATCTAGCCCATACTTAACGATATCACTGCATCATCTTTTCTTTTTTTAAAGAGAGAGAGAAAATCTTGTGTCTGTTAATTTGAAGAGACATTTAAACTTTTTAATAAGGGCGCTTTCTTAGCATAAGTTAATTAGACTAATTAGTTACTTAGAATATTCTGCTTAGTCTTTGCCAAAGCTAGGAATTTAAGGACTGCAATAAATCTACTGAGATTAATGACATTTTTATGCTGTTGGTAATTCGCTTATATTCTAGTGAGGTGATGTTTGCCATCAGTCCTGTTCTAATCAATTCTGTCCTCTTTTTTCCTAAATGATTAATTGAATTTATCGTAAATATTGTAAGTAGCAAAAGACTGTTCCTTGATCTCCTTAATAGGTAAAATAATTTGTATCTTGTTATTACCCCCCTGTTTCCAAGAACCAATGACCTTTGAAGATGTACTGGTGAATACAAAAGTAAGTAAAAAGTCCCTTTCCTAAGGGAATTACATTGTGCCTGATATTTCTTAGAATCCAAAGACATTTAAATGCCTTCTATGCCCCTGCTTCTGTTTAGTCTTCTGGTTTGTCTTTACTTATCCTGACATCTGCTTTTTGAACAGCAGAGTTTTGGCTACCAGCTATTTTCTCATATACTTGTACTTAGGCCCCTGACATCTCTGGACAGCCAGGCTGGATATGCTTCAGCTCATATCTTATCTCCAATAAATGCTAAGGGAGTGCATGCTAGAGAAACTATTTTTTTGCACAGTGCAAATCTGATGTGCCACCTGCTTTTTCAACATTCATCTTAGGGAAGGCCAGGCAATTTTGGGATCCGTTTTCTATAAAGTCCCTTGTCTTTTTATCAGACCTTGAAGTGATCCCATCTCACGTCCTCGTTAACTCCTTGGGGCTACTTTGCTCTCCTTAAGGGTGATGTTTCTGAATCTACATTCTTGGATGAGTCAGCTGCTGGCCCTAGGTAATCTGTCAATATTTTGCTAGTGGACACAATCTGTTTCCACAAGCTCCACGTGGAATACTAACAGAGAGCATCAACAAAATAATTTTTGCTAGGCGTGTATTCCCATTATAGCCCATGCAATCCTTCTTAAAGGCTAAACAGTCGATAGAGAAGGTATGGGTGGTTTTTTTTTTTTTTCCAAATATGTATGTTTCTTTTGGCAGACAGCCAAGTTTTCCTGCAACCCAGTAAATGACTGTTGCTACTTACAGCAGAAGAATATGTATGAATTCCAGTCGGTTATATATTTTAGCTATTGCTTTCCTCTTTGACAGGTGGTAGTTGTCAGTGTGTGTAGCTGGGTACCACCTGTCTGTGGAAGAGATGTGTAAATATATGCCTCCAGGATTTTCAACAAAATACCAAAGTCATTGTATTCAAATTCTCAGTTTTCCCACAGCATATTATGAACTCTAAAAAGGTTGTCTTCAGTCAAATATTAGCCATATTTAGTGACTTTTTTCTCTTGCAAATGGATCCCTTCTGTGGTACCTAGGTACAAAACCAAGTGTTTCCATTTTGGGTATAAGATGGCTCAAAAATTCTGAATTCAGGAATTGTATGTTAGATGTGAAAACCACTCTTTCCTCAATATTCATGGAAAAGTGCAGAATCTGCGAGCCTGGAATGTAACAGTAAAAGATTTTGGACAAAACTTTGCAGATAATTTAAAAAAAATCAGTGCTGGTGTTCTATAGTGGAGGGAAGATTATGGATACCAAGCTGTGGCCTTGTGTACCTTCTATGGCCATGTTTTCCTCACTGTTCCTCCACTTCCATGCCCATGCAGATGCATCAAAACTAATTATGCCTAGAGATTGGAGCTTCGTTGTGCTAGGCACTGTGCATACACCTAAGAGGCGGTCCATTTCTCTAAGAGCTAAATAGAAAACACAGACCCAAGGAGGTACTATTTTATAGATGAGGAATTTGCAGAAAGATTTAGGGAGAGGTTTTTCAAAGGGAGGTTGGTTACCTAATTGCCAATGGCCACCCAACTGTCTTGTGTAACTCCTTCCCAAAGCGATTTGCCCAATGTCATGCTGGAAGTCTGTAGCACAGCTAGGAATTATACCGTTTTCCCTAGTCAAGTGTCTTGATCCCATAGAGCAGTGTTTATAAATGTTTTCAGATTGGTGACCCCTTGTTTGAAGTTTTTTTCTTAAAAACAAAACAAAGAAACCCACCTTACACTTTTTTCTTATCTTTTATAGTAAATGTATATGTGATAACCCTAATAAGCCTATAATTGTGTGTGTGTGTGTGTGCGCACATCTCAAGAGGTTGATAAATAAGCTTAGAAGGCTTTTTACTGGTAAATGTTGGTAAACATCAACTTCATCACACACATACAAACTGACAAAAAATATCTCCATCGATAATGATCAAAATTCATAGATAGGCAAAGGAAGAAAAATGCAGCTTGAGAACTTAGAGCTTGATCGAAGGATAATTACACTGTATATTTTGAAATGCGAGCCTAGCAATTTGCTTTTAATAATTATAAAGCTTTAACTTTTTGAATCTCAACATCGGTCCATTATTTGACAACTGTGAAAATGTAAATCAATAAAAATAAAAAGCTCACCCAATTTTGTGCGACTGTGAAAATTTAAATTGATAAGAATTGGAAAAATGGCTTACAAATATCAGCAGTATCCATCAATATTATAAAAAGATTAAAATTTAATTCTACCACGCCAAAAGGATAAAAAATACTTGACCTTGAAGGGTAAGGATGTTCAGGGAGTGGGGAAGCAAGATTTTCTTTGCTCTAAACTGTAATAAAATGTTCAAAGTCTCACAGCCCCCCAATTACCTTTGTGACATCTCCTTCTCGAAAGGGTCATGACCCTCACCAGCTGAAAAACACTACCTTACCCCTCCCTTCCTTTCCCTGAGTGATACTGATGTGTAACTGTAATAATGTAGTGGTGAAGCAGACCCTCTATTACACCACCCAAGGGCTTCAGGTTGATGTCTCTCACATAATTACCCAGGTCCTCTGCCATTTTTTAGCTCTCACAGATCCCATTAAACTCCCCACCGCTATTCCTAGCAATGTGAGCTCCAATCTCAAAAGGTGTCATGGGCGGGCAGTTAATATTGATAGATCAGCCTCAGAAGGATGAAAGACAACTGGGAATTAAAAAGGAAGAAGAAGAAAAGAGTTTGTGAGAAGAACTTTGCTATGATCTTATGCCACCTGCTTTGCTCTGTGGGAAGAACTTGCCTCGAGCTGTGTGTAAAATACAGACACAGCTGTCCACCTCTCTCTGAAATCTTTGAATTCTCTTCTCCCAATGGATAACGTTGGAGGTGCCTCAGTCAAATATATTGGAAACTCACAGATGGCATAACCCTGTTGGAAATTTGAAGATGATCATTAGTGAGCATGAATCTGAACTTTTCGCCTCCTTGATCCATAGCCGGCTCTTAATCTGACAGAATTATGTCTGTTTCGGAGGCTTACCAGTGAAAGGAAACAGCACAAGTTCTGCAGTAAGGAGGTTATTTCACCTTTGCTGGTATATGTATGAGGGGGTGCGTGAGAGCATATGTACGCGCACACACACACACACACACACACACACACACACACACACACACCATACAATGTCTAATTTATTATTTACTCTTTGTGTTGCAGCAGCATCGAGGGGGGCGTTAATCATGGGCCAGAGCCCCACTGTGTGAGGTGGTATACTAATATCTATCTGATTCAGTAGCAGGGCCGGCTCCAGGCACCAGCTTACCAAACGAGTGCTTGGGGCGGCCACTCCGGAGAGGGGCAGCACGTCCAGCTGTTCCACGGCAATTCGGCAGACGGTCCATCACTCCTGCTCAGAGCGAAGGACCTTCCACCGAATTGCGGCCGCAGATTGTGATTGCCATCGCAGCTTTTTTTGTTGTTGTTTGGCTGCTTGGGGTGGCCAAAACCCTGGAGCCGGTCCTGTTCAGTAGACCCCCAAATCCATATGTAGTCAAGGTTCTCCTCAGTGTTGTTAGCCAGAAATCAAAACATAAGAAGAAAAGACCCCTAGTCTGGGTCTTCAAGCCTATCAACCCATCCTGGGAGCAGAGCTTTTAACTGGGTTATAGGACTCAGTATAGGCGTAACTGGATGAAACTCTGTAGCCTTTGTTATACAAAAGGTCAGACTAGACAACCTCGTGGTCCCTTCTGGCTTTAAAATCTATACAATTGCCTAGAGTCATTCCCCCTCTCTGCCTCTTAGGTAACCAAATATAGTCTTCATAAAATATTTGGTGTTATGTAATTCTTTTTATCCAGTGGGCTCCAACCACTTCACAAAATAAAGTAAGGTTTATCCCTAATTTTACATAGATTGGAGCAGAGGCTCAGAGAGGGGAAAGTGATTTCCATATAATGTGTCAGAGCAGAGCCAGGAATTCAGCCTTCCAGGAGAAGTGAGGGCAAATCACCTCACTAGTTTTAAGATAGAGCTTGAGAAGTTTCTGAACAGTGTTATGTGACGGGGTTACCTGTGACAGCAGGGGACTGGACCTACTGACCCCAGAGGTCCCTTCCACTCCTATGAATTGAACCCAGTTGTCCTGAGTCCTGATTTAGTGCCCTATCCACTGGACCACATTTTCCTTTCCCCTACCCCTCAACAAGCACATGAATATACCTGTGAAAAGAGACAGTACAGAGTTTTGAGGTTAACCCATTGTTCACTGCAGCTCCTATACCCCATTATAGAAGGTCATATGACTTTCCCCAAAGCTTCATCGTGTTCACTGAGAGAACTAGGAATATAGAATCTGGAACAATGGACTGAGTTAAGGGTAAAGGGACAGGGTTACTGAATCTTATTTTTTTTAATTCAGGGATAATATTTCTTGAGTCCAAAGAGAATATTAAAATACCACATGCTTTTTAAAGCATGCACCGAGCAGAAAAGATTATGAGGGAAAGATCACAGTTATGAATGAATGTAGATATCCCATATATGATAAAGGAAACATATTTCCCCCCACAGATTTTGGGAAAACATAATCTTTAGTAAACATAGATCAGTCTTGCCAATACAAAGCACTGAAATAACACACCTTTTCAAGTACTTCACTTATAAGTTCTAATGAGAATCTCTGAGTCATGAGAACATTTCCTGATTTCAATCTTGTAGTAAAAGAGCAATAAATCAAAAAGATGGGACGAACAGCTTCTTTATGAGAAGTCCCTGCATCACTCATTTAGTCCTCAAGATATTCCGTCTCCCATACAACATTTGCAATAGATCAAATGTTTCTGTTTTATAACAGTAATCAACAAAATTGTGGAAGTAGCTCCTTCTCAAGGAGCTGCGGAATTAGAAAATCAAATAGTCTCGTAACACTGCAGTCTGTTTGCAATAAGTCAAATGAATGCATTAGCAGAATGGATAAAAAAACAAGTTTCCCATTCAAGTCCAAAAATCCCTTGGCAGTTCAGATCTATAGCCTTTCACATCCATCTCATTGACTATTTCAACACAGGTAAGAGCTGGGCAACAGTTGTTACCTCCAGTTGGCTGTTCGGTGGTGGTAATTACTGTTATAACTGGGAACATCTAGGTAGTTATATTACAATAGTTCCTAAAGACTCCAACTGAGATCAGGGTCCCATGTGCTAGGCACTGTACAAACAGTTAAAGAGAGACCATGCCCTGAAGAGCTCACAATTGAAGTACAAGACAGTCAAATAGGAGGCAGGGAAATGGAGACACCGAGGATTTCATGGGGATACATGGGGATAAACAAATTTGCTGGGGCTCAGGCTCTGGGGCTGAATTCCCGGTCCAATGTCCTATAAACTAGATTGTTCTGTGACCAAGTGTTGGCATCACAAAAACCAGCCTAGCAGTTAGCACCCTTGTTGACCTCTCTTCTGAGACTGGCCAGTATTGAATAGGCTAGGGAACTAAATGGTGGTTCCCAGCCCAGTCATCTCTTGGAGATCAGTGAAGGTGCAGGTTCTTCCTGCTTGTGAATTTTACCCTTTGTTTATATGGTGGGTATGAGTGTGAATGAGAGAGAGAGAGAGAGGTTGGGGAATGGAATCTCTGGACCCCATGTTAACAAGTTTGGAATCTATGACTTGGGATGTTGTAAGTTGTTGGCACTAGAAAGAAGGTTGGGACAAAGCCCGAGAGAGAGGTCCATTGCCCCATGGAGAACTGATAAGAGTTCATGCAGCCTGAGAGTCCAATTAACGTTCCACAAGGCTCAGTCTTAGCTTGAACCCTCCCTAGGAATATTAAGGAAGCCCCATATTAAGTGCTCTGTAGGAATGGACCATAGATCTGAAGTGAAGGACCAATACCTCTCATGGGTTTCCCCCCAAGTTCTGTGCATTCTGTGGGGCAAAGGGAGGAGGCAAACACAGCCTTCCCTTATCCAGGCTTTTCCATGGTAATGGGAAGTTGGTACATTTACACAAGTTATAGGCTTATTAGTGTTATCACAGATTCATTTACACCTCTCTGGATCTGAAATGGATCACATTGTGGAATCTTTCCTTGTTACTTCACAAGCAGAAACTGTTCTGTAGATTAATAGATTTTTGTTCTCCAGGGCTGTCAGTCAAGAACTTTAATGGAATACAATGCATTCAAATAGAAAAGATTCAGGGGCAGCATTCTAGTGGATAGATATTTCATCTTCCTGAAAGATGGCAGGCGCCTTTGCCCTCCTTATTCAGACATACAATAGCAGGTTTTGTGTCAAACCAGTTAGGCACCTTCATTCATCCAAACTTTTACAATAGGGAAACTTTTTTCCCCCCTCTTTGCTTGAGCTTTATTTCTGCATTTCACATTCTGTGACATTCACCTGGGTTGATCATTTCAGTTAGTTATTCCTGCTCTGCTGAGCCAGGGCAAGGCGGGGCAGGCTTTCGCTGCCATTAGCCAGTGGAGAGGAAGGACGGATGGTCTTGTGGCTAAGGCACTAGATTAGGACTCCGAAGATCCTCATTTAATTCCTGGCTCTCCCACCAATTTTCTGTGTGACCTTGGGCAAGTCGCCTGATCTTTCCTCGCTTATGAAATTGCTTCCCCTACTTCAATAAAGGGACTACTCTGTGCACAAGAAACACACTTTACTGACCGTCCTGGAGGCTGGGAATGTGTTGCTTGATTCCACTATATACAGATAGAATGTCTTTGGACAGGGAAAGCACACACTAACTAAAATAGGAAATAAGGGAGTCCTGGAGCATGACTGCAACCCATAATACTCTGGGTAACCCAGTTAACTCTTTATTTACCACTTTACTACATCTGCCTCATAGGGATCTTGTGAAGCTTATTGGTTGTTCTGAGGTGCTTGAATGTTCTGTTGATGAGGGCTGTACAAGAGGATAGATGTGTATTTGTGTGGGGAATGGGGAAGGGTCACTTAGCTAATGGCATGTCTGACTTCTTCCCCTCATTTCAGAGATTTTTATTGGAAACCCAGGGCTTGCTTAGCACCAACCTTCTTTATTACAGGGCTACCTGGTCAGATTTGCCAGCATTGTGCAAGCTAATTCACAAGAAGGTGCAAAGTGTAACACGGAGGCGCGCACATCCCGAGACATTGAGGTTTGTGTATAATTTGAATGCAAGTTATCACAGTGTGTACGCCACCACGGGTAGTTGTATACACAACTCACCCACCAGGACTGCAAATGAATCGTAGAGGCGGACAGACTTATCTGTGGCTACAAAGCAAGTGTACGGTGGAGCCAGAGATCCTGATTCCTATTTCTCTGCTTTAACCACTAAAAGGCGTTATTTCTCCTGACTTAATATACCCCACAGCCATTAGTTGGTAGCAGCTGATATCCTGATCTAGATTCAACCTGGGGAAATACAGATAAAAGGCTGCAGCTCCCGTTACCTGTCCCTTTGCCTCTCCAGTCTCCTTAGCCTTGTAAATTGTGTTTGCTTATTCACTATTTTTGTCCCACCTTGATGCACTGTAAAATACCGTTTCTTAGTCTCTTAGGAGACAGAGCAGCATTTTTGTGTGTGAAAGTCTCTGTGATTTTTGGCCGTTCTGGATTTATTAGTTGTGTCCTGTACTTGATATATTTCTCATTTGCAAGGTTTGACTGACATGGTTTCCACTGCCATCTAATCCAAATCTGTCCTCCAGAGGGGGTTATACCAATCACAATAATTTACTGTGGAGATGTGTTGACATTTGAAGGGGAAATACTACCTAGTACAATTTACTCACAAGTAGGAGACAGCAAGCAATTTATAACATCAGCCGCGGCTGCCTTCTTAAAAATTCAGAATATGCTAATCACTGTCAAAAATGAGTTTGCTACTTAACAAAGACTGATTGCAATAAGAATGAGCCGAGTTTGGTAACCTTGGATGAGGTTAAATTGCAGTTCTTAATGTTCGGTCTGTTGAATACGAATGCTGTGTGGCTTGGGGGTACAGAAGGAATTAAGGAATGTGCTAAAAAAGGGGAAGTTCATCTGGCTCGCACCCTGGATTGCCTTGTGCTTTGACTGCTGCAGAACCCCCTAAGCTAAACAGAGTCTGACTGGCTCAGTACTTGTATAAAAGACCCATAAGAACCAACTGCTTGCTGCAAGTACTGTGGGAAGTTCAGAAGCTGGCAATCTTTCCCTGAAATCAGCAGTGAATCAATGCTTCCACTTGTACCAAAGGAATCCTGGTGGCTACCGTCAAGATGACTTTTGTACCAAATCTTCAGCTGGTGTAAACTAGCATAGTTCCAAGGGAGCAAAGGGGCCCATTGGAGCTATGTAGATTTATACCAGCTATAGGCCTGACCCTTAAATCACTAATGGCCATTTTCAGCTCTGTTCTCTCAAAAGAAATAATCAGCCAGAACCTCAGCTGGTGCAAACCACGGCTTATTTAACACCAGATGAGCATCTGTCTCAGTAAATGGAACTTTTTTTTTCAACTATGGTCCTTTGAGGAGCACTTAAGAAACTTTAAAGGGGCTATTTATATAAATCTCCCCCATTGGTTATCATAGGCTTTACAAGCCAACTTGTCAGCATCCAGAGTGCACAGGGAAATGATCCCAACTGCATTTGAATTAGTTGGTGAATCAGCTTGACAGTAGCAGTTGTAACAAGTGGTCCACCTGCTCCATCAGACAGGACCAGTAAGCAACCCACACTGGGAGTAAAACCCGGATGTTGGACAATGGAAGAGAAAAAACAAAAGTAGCTGGAAAGTCACAAGAGATGGTGCCCACAAAACAGAAGTCTGGACAGCTGTTCATAGAGCAAGCAAAGAAACAGGCTGTGGCACTTGCATGTCAACTGAGCTATGAATTAAGATATCGGGAGTGGAACGTCAGTGCTGTATCTTAGTGGGGGAAAGCAACCAAGGTTCCTAATTTCTGGACTCCCATTAGCCTCCCCTCCCTGCAACACACACAATGGAAAAAGAAAGCCTTGTCACTGAATTATGTTTTTTTTAAATGTAGTGTTTGTGACGTGCTGTATTGAGATGATTAAAATCCTCTCTCTGCAGAACCAAGTTCAGCAATGGCAGTGCATTCCAAACTGGTTTTAATTAAATGAATGGGGTCAAGGGCCAACCATGTTGCAGAGCGGAGCTGAGCCCTGAGGGCTTGCCAGAGCGCCACACACTGTTTTGTTTTGTTTTTCTGGATTTTAAATGGTATAGCTCTACTTCATCAGTGTAGTGGGCAATGCCTTTATGTCTGATCTGTACTATGATTGTCCGTTTAGAGGAAAGTTAATTATTAGAGCTGGTCCAAAAAAGGGCTATGTTTTCCATGAGAAAATGTTATGTCAGCCAAACAGATTTTTTTTGCAAAATTGTATCACTTTTGAGATTTTGTTTCAGAGGACCAAATGTTCCATTTCAGCATTATTTTGAAACAATATTTAACTTTGACATTTACTTTATTTTATATAAACAAATGAAAAATGATTTTAATAAAAACAAAACATTTTGACTCTATGGGGAAAAAATTTTCGATTGACCAGAAACCTTGTATATATTTTAAATTTGTAAAAAAAATGCAAACTTTTCTTCCCCATTTCGGACAGCTTTTTTTTTGTTTGGTTGGTTTTTGTTTTTTAAATCTCAAAATTTTTTGTGGGATGGAAAATCTGTTTTCTGGTCAGCTCCAGTAGTTGCATACATTAAGTGCTATATACAGCTAAACCTGTACCAAAGACTCATAATTCTTAACTCAGAGCTATGGGTTAGTTCCTCAGCTGTCTTCACTGGAGTTATGCTGATTTATAGCAGCTGAAGATCTGGCCCATACATTCAATATCAGAATAATCCTAACAGGCCTGAAATACCAAAGTGTTACTCCAGTTTTATGCCAGCACACAAATGAAGTAATTCAGTGGTGAACTGGAAGTTCAGGACTCTATTCATCTAATAGCAGTGTGGTCATGATTGCCACCAAATTCTCTGGCCCTTCATCTAATGCTATATTTGGGTCCCTGTTGGTGATGATTTTCTTCCTTGTCTGTTGTAGTTTGCAGTGAAAGTTCTTCAATTTAGGACAGAGGAAAGATTGTAACCACAACCAAGGATGTTGGTAGCACATTTCAGCATTCAGTGTATGAATGGGCAATTCCACTTGGTTGGTTATCTGGCAAATGCTGAGGGTTATTTGGTCTAGTAATTAAGAAACCCTAAAGGTTAACCTGTGGGGTATTCTGCAAGAATTAATACAGTGATATTTAATTGCTAGTAACTTGTCTTGTTGTTTACCTGGAAGACTGTGTAATTAATTTCCTTGGTAGACGGGTACAATGGTTGCTGTTTAATAAGCATGACAGTTGTGTGATCTGTTGTCTTATTTCCTAGTCTAATGTAGAAACATACGATGGTTTTCTCAGTTACCGCAGCATAGCAACAATTGGCACGTACTGCTTTTTTTTAATGATCATATTAACTTCAGTAAAATGCAGATAAAGGGCAGTCTCCTCAGCTGATGCCCATTGATGTACCTCCATTTAAGTCAATGAAGCTATGCTGATTAGCACCAGCATAAGATCTGGTCCTGGCCTGGGTCTTTTGGGTCATTGAAATATCTTTGTTCAATTCCCCAAATGCTGCCAGGCCTAATTCGGAGCTCACTTTTATAAAGCTAGCATATCTTCATTCATTTCATTCTGCTCTCACCTTCTCTCAGTCAGGAATTACGTTATTGAAGCCCCAGATTTATTTTAGACTGATGTGGTGATAGGCACCAGTAGAACTGATGCTGTGCTCTTCAGGTAGTTGTTACTCTTTACAAGTTTGGTCAATCTTTTAATTCCATGTTACCTAGTCTTATGAGAGGCAGAAGTGCTTCCCTTCTGATGACAGGCTAGGTTCCCAACAGTTCCGCTATAATATCGTCTCATATCAAACTATTTCAAGTGATTGTAGTCTCTTCTCCACAGAGCCTTACTGCATAAAAATTGCTGGATTTGGGATTGGTCCAAAGTCCACTGAAGTCTTTTTTGACTGGCTTCACTGGGCTTTGGAACAAGCCTTTTCTGCAGAACCGTTGAGCATATTTCTAATATAATGTGGGTTCTGGAAATATAATTTTGTAAGAAATACCATTTCTTTGACTAATAATTTCTCCCCTAAAGGCATGGCAACAAAAAGTAGCTGAATTAAAACATATTTCTCTATCATCCAAGTATTATGGATGACCATGGAAGGACAGTATAAAAACAGATTAATAGACTTTCCTTCCCGTAATTTTCTGAAGAACTCCGAGAGATGAATAATCTTTGTAATTAAATATTGGGAACATACAACCATTTTGGACCCAAGTTATGATCCACTTGAGCAATTTCCCAAAGCTAACAATTTTATGTGATATTAAGAGGGCGGAAGAATCTTTCTTCCATATAAATAATCTTCAAAACACAGTTTCATTTGTTCCAGGGAGTCATAAATAAGGAAAACTAGTTATTTTCTCTCTATTGATAGCAATCTGGTAGTACTACACTTGATTCCAGAGTCCTCTTATTCTTACATTTAGAAATTGCATTAACACTTGATTTCATTAGGCTTTTCATGAAAGGGGTGTGTGTTTGTATGGGAAACCCCAGAGACCTGCACGGCAGAAAGTCTTATTCCTGCAAACATGAATACCTGTCGTTTTAGGTAATTCTGTGGCTCTGTGATGGGGTGTCTACCCCACACAGGTGAGCAAAGGCTTAATAATAGTTATGGAGTGCAATTAGCCCACCTGGTTGCACCTGGAGGATGGGCCAGGCCTAATTAATGATGAAACCCAGCTGGGGAGGGTCTGGGTGGTTAACTAAAAAGAGGAAGGTGATGCAGGATGGATCTTTGTAGTCACTCTGCTGATAATAGGGAGCGAAGAGACCTGTATGGAACAAGAAGGCTCTTGCAGGGTGAGGGGCAAGTCCTGGGAAAGGCTTGGTAGGAAGAAATCCAGCAGCAAGGAGCATGTTGAAGTGAACCTTGACTGTCTGTCCTGGGGTCCTTGGACTAAAGCCCAGTGTAGAGCCTGGGCCTGAGTTTCCCTACCAGCCACTGATAAGGTGGCATGTAGCCCCTGAGAAGGGGCTGTGGACTACTGAAAGTCCTGAGAAACAGGTGGATGGACCACTTGGAATAGAATTGAGGGCAGCAGAGCAGATGGCGGGAACAGACACTTGTTTCTGTTGGATTGTCTGGAATGGGTGGAGTTAACCATGACCTGGCTGTAGGGTTGAGTCACAAGAAGGGGCAGATCATTACAGGGCTGAAGTGGCTGCCCACAGAGGGTGACAGCCAGCCTACACCACACCCAGTCACAAGGGGATGTGCTTGCGATGAGTCAACTGAACCACAGGCTCCCCAAACCACAGTATCTGAGCACCACACAGTCTTTAATGTTTTATTTACCTCACAACATCCCTGCAAGGTAGGAAAGTGCTAATGTTCCCTAGAGATGGGGAAGTGAAGCATGGAAGAGACTTAGGGCCATATTTTTAAAGGTATTTAGATGCTGAAAGATGCATGTAGGTTCCTAGTGGGGTTTTCAAACGTGCCTTGGCACCTATGTACACGTTTAGGCACTTAAAAATCTGGCTGTAATTGACTTGCCCAAGGTCACCCTGGAAGTCTGTGGCTGTGCATAGAATGAAATCCCAGTCTAGCATGCGAATCGTTGTATTATCCTTCCTTTTTGTGTACACTCGCCATCATTGCATCTATAATAGCCCATTTCCCTCAGATGGAGGCTTTCCTCAAATGAATTCCAAGCACTTTAGGGATGTTCTTTTCTATGTTTCAGATGGGGAAACAGACACAGAGAGACTAAGTGACGTGCATGACATCACACATCAGATCAGTAGAGGAGATAGGACTAGAAGACACATTTCTTGACATCCTTTTTCGTACTTTTAACCACTAGACTTCTCCCTCACCTCTCTGTTTCTTACTGATTGTTCGAAGCCAGTGGTTTTCAACCTTTTTTTCTATTCCAGGACTCCGGGCCCATGTAGTTGGGACTTCCCGCGCCTCATTTACCAGTATGGAAAAGGCAAGGTTCTGATGTCACCCGGTAGAGCAGTTTACTCTAATCCAGGAGTGGCCAAACTTACTGACCCTCGAAGCTGCATACGATAATCTTCAGAAATTCAAGAGCCAGGCGTGCCTGCTGGGACTTGGGGCTTCAGCCCCATGAGAAGGGGTGGGTCTCAGCTTCAGCCCTGGCTGGTGTGCCCCGTGGGGCTGAAGCCCCACTACCCCATCACAGGGCAGAAGGCCCGACCTCCCTCCCTAGTCTGATAGGCAGAGAATGGGGAGAGGGGCTTAGGTGGGGGGGGTCCGTGAGCTGCACTTCAATTGTAAAAGAGCCACATGTGGCTCGTGCGCCGTGGATTGGCCACCTTTGCTCTATCCATCAGCCTGATTCCCCTATCACAGTGGCTTCCCACCAAACTTGACCACTGACTTGAATGGAGTTAATCACGATTTACACCAGAAGCAAGGCTTCTGATCCAGCAAAACACTGAGCATCTGCTTCTATTTAAACCCAGACCCAAAGAATAGTTCTGTGGAGCTCAAAAATGTCACTTTCACCAACAGAATGTTGGTCTAATGAAAGATATTACCTCATCCCCTGTCTTTTATATTTAAACCCATCAGTAGTCGAGTTGGTTTGAATGGGATCATTGACGTGCTTTGCTCCATCGGGACCTAAGTGAGAAGAATTGAGCTTGTAGATAAATAGATCTCATGGAGAGCTGTGCAGAGGGTAAACACAGGCCTGGCATTGACTTAGTCATCCCCTTTCTTGCTAAATGATCCCCTCCATTTATATCATTTATTTATTAGTATTGCTTATTTCTTCTGCTTATTTGAATCACTCTTTGGAGCTATGCCCATCACTGCTTTAATCCATTATGTTGCTTACTCTTGTTTAGCAAGCCATTAGGGATGCTCAAGTTTTTAAAATAAAACATCCTTCAGACAAAACTTTGAAATACACCATTTTCCTCTAGTACAGGCTCTGATCCTGCAGTGTGATCCGCAAGGGCGAGCTGCAGCAGCCTTACAGAGCCCCATTGGGTCTAATGCCAAGCTGGCAAGGGCATCGGACTGGGTTTCAGGACACAGCAGGTTCTATCGCCAGCCCTGCGTTGTCCTGCTGGGTGATCTGGGGCAGGTCATGTCAAATCTCTGTGCCTCAGTTTCCTCATCTGTGAACTGGGAATAGTGGCTCCTTTGTGATGCACATTGAGATCTAAGGCTGATATGGGCTATACAAAAAAACCTAAATTTTAATATGAGCCCCTCTGTGGCCGCTGCAACTTGGCCCATCAGAGGCTGAAAATGTGAGTTCCCTGCCTTTCAGTGGAAACCCTCTATTTTCAAAGATTTTAATTGTATTCCTGCTGACCTTAAGTGAAATCCTCCCTCTACACCCTTGAATCAGTGCAGCAGATACTACTGACAGCCTGTGTCCTGAAGCTAGAAAACAAAATCTAATCAGGGTATTGATGTGCACTAATGTATGAGCCACTGCATGCTCAATCACTTTCAGAAATGGATATCCTAAACCTCGAAGGGCTGAGGGAATCAGTGTTGCACTTGTGGCCATAATATAATCGACACGGAAACGCTTTAGAGTTACTTGCAGTAGTAATAACTCCTCACTTTTCAGTAGTGATGCTTTAATGCCTTAAACGGGCAGAAAATAATGCAGTGTTTGGGGGTTTTTTTATTTGTTTGTTTTTGTTTTTTTTTCCATGTATCTCTGATGCATCTCTTGGAAAACAAGAACCAGGAGTTAGGAAGAGTGCTGTAGACATCTTTCTCCCCACTCCCCAATTATTTTAAATGGATCAGCTCCTGACCAGCCCCGAAGTATGACACTGAAGGATTTTGTTGGAAATTCCTGGAGAGAAAGGAACATTAAATGTTTTTGAGGTTCAGAGTAGGTCAAATGCAGACACAGTTACCTTATCCTTAACATAGGTGAAAAGGACGAAGTAAGGACCTGCTCTGCTCAAGGTATATAAGCCTCAAGATATCTGATCAGCCATTTGTCTCCACATGTTCCTCTAAGGCTGCCACCCTTGGATCTCTCCCTCCTTAAATTCCAGATGAGATGGGTGTCCTTGTTTCAGGGTTCATGCCTATAGAACTTCCTTCCTGAGCACTTCCATAAAGTTTTTCAAAATCTAGACACCAACCAAAATGGGTAAATGCCATATAATTCCAGTTATCCATATTCCCTTTATCTGAAAATCCTAATTATCCAAATCCATAGTGTGTTCCCCAGGAAGCCCTATGTTTGTCACCTACTAATAACTTTTCCCCCTTGCACTGTTAATACTAATCAATGGCTTTGTATTTGCATAGCAGCTCTGTGCCACTACCTGCAGTTACTTGAGGCCTAATCCCATTTCTACAGCAACAGCAGTTTGCTAGGACTATATCAGAAAAACTGCAGGTCAAACAAGCATTTCCGTTATCTGAGCACCCGGTTATCTGAACGTTTTGGATGTTCCCGAGGCCATTTGGATAAACTGAAGTTTTCTGGGGTTTTTTTTAAGGATTGATTTAAGCCAGAAAGGCATTTAGAATGTGAACCTGAGCCCCTGCCCGGGAGCTCATCTCTTTGAGAAACTCAGTATTGCTCAGTGGAATTTACCCATTAAAACACTATAAACGGAGAGCAGGAAAGTGATTTTTACTTCTGTAGACAACATTGGTGATGCTGACAGAATACTGCATACGTTTCTGGTGTTTGCATTTTAAAAAGCATGTTGAAAAACTGAATAAGGTACCAAAAAGAGCCACAAAAATGATCTGAGGGTTTATTTAGAGCATATGCCCTACAGTAAGACACTTAAAGAGCTGCATCTTTTAACTATCAAAAAGAAAATTGAGAAGTGACATGATCATAGAAGTACCTTCTGTGACACCCTGACACCCCAATATTCACCACTGTCATGTAATTAGGATATGCCTTGTACAAAGTATGCCTTGTGAGATGTCATTCTAAACGTCTTGATCTGCTAGACAGTCATATCTCGTTGGATTGTATGTGCTATCGTCATGCATGAAGTTATGAACTTTGGCTATGTGTGTGTTACTGAAACATGTCATGAGGTTGAAAACACTCACAAGCAGCCTTTCAGGTACGACAGTAAAAAGACCAAACAATGCTAATTGGTTATTGAGAAAATGCAGAAAAGCACAAGGATTACCCCAGGAACTGTGTACAATAGAAATCTCTCAGAGATAGCACTACACAATGGGAACTGCTTGACCCACGTCACAGCAAAATAGCTTTCCAGCAAGTGGGGAGAAGACAGAAAAGGGGGGAAATGACATCATGGGGGGACCTCAGTCTCCCTACAACAATCAACTTGGAAACACCTGAGGAACAAAGATTGAGCTGTGGGAAGTGATGGTCCCAGGCTAGAAGGATTTGTAGCCTGTGTAGGAAAACTTGTGCCTTAAGATTCTGCCAAAAATATTACTCAGGGTGAGAATTTGCTGGTTTATATACTACCTATCTAGTGTGTTAAATCAATCTGTGGTTTTTGTTTATTTATTAAGGTAATCTGCTTTGATCTGTTTGCTATCACTTATAATCACTTAAAATCTATCTTTTGTACTTGTTAAACTTGTTTTGTTTTGTCTCTAAAACCAGTGTGGGGCAGAAACTTGGGGCAGAAAGCTTTTGCATCTCTCTCTCCACGTTGAGGGAGAGGGTGAATTTTATGAGTTTACGCTGCATGGTTCTCTGCGCAGCCCAAAACAATACAATCTTGGGTTTACACTCCAGAGGGGGTGTGCACTTGTGAGCTCAACAATTCCTTAGCTGAGCTCTCCCATGCAGAGCTGATCTCAGCATGTGTGTGAATATAGCTGCAGCTGGGTGTGTTTGCACCTGTCTGTGTGTGTTTGTGTGTGGGTGTGATGGAAGGGGGGTTGAGAGCCTGTCACAGCAGCACAGATGAGGGAAAACCAGGGCGGGCTCAGGGATATCCCAGTTCCAAGTGGCACTCCGGGGGGAACCAGTCACACCTTCATGTAGAGAAAATAACAGGTACTAAAAGAGTCTTTAATCTGCCAAAGAAGGCTTAACAAGAATGAGAGTCTAGAAACTGAAACCAGACAAATTCAAATTAGGAATAAGACCCCCCCACTTTTTGGAGGGGAAGGGGTAACCGTGGGGATGATTAGCCACTGGAACAAACTATCGCGGGAAATAGTGGATTCTCCATTTCTTGATACTTTCAGGTAAAGATTCTATCTTTCTGGGAGGTATACTTTAATAAGACAAATTATTGGGCTCAAAATGGGGGGTAATGGGGTGAAATTCTATGGCCTGTGTTATTCTATTTCAGACTAGATGATCTAATGGCTCTTTTGGGGGACTTAAAGTCTTTGAATCTATGAAACCCTGCAGAGCAGGAGACACTTAGAACCCCTCAGTCACATAATCCTGGAGCACTAAAGCAACCTAAAAGCAGATAAGTGTCCTGTCCCAATTGATTTTTCAATCACCATTGCGTGCCTTTGGGTATGTCTATGCCACAAAGAAAAAACCCTGGGGCTGAGTCTCAGAGCCTGGGTCAATTGCCTCAGGCTTGAGCTGTGGGGCTAAAAATAGCAGTGTAGACATTCAGCCTTGGTTGGGAGCCTAGGCTTCGAGACCCTCCCCCATCACCGGTTTCTGGAGTCCAGGCACCAGCCCAAAGGGAGACTTTTACACTGCTATTTTTAGCCCCATGCACAAGCACCATGAGCATGGGGTCTGGAACTTGGTGCCACAGCTTTTCAAGACATACTCTAAATTCCTTTGAAAATCCAAGCCCATATCTATATCGATATATAAAACACAAAACATTTCCAGCCAAACTGATGCCTGCAGTCCTTGTGACTCAGTGATACATATTGGCGGAGTCACCATAATATAATTTGTAAATGATGTACAATTACTCATTCCCAGTGCACTTTTTGCTGTAAATAGATCTGGTGCTAATTTTCTACAGCTAGCTGTACAGTCCGAAGAACCACTGAAATGTTCAGTTTAATCCTATTCAGTTTAATCCTATTCAGTTAAACTAATGTTTCAGAACATCCTAAATAACACCACATTGCAAGGACAGCTGTCAATATCCTTTATTTAGGTTGAACTCCAAGCGGCTGCTCATTTCACTGGTTTATTGGTTACTTGTAAATATTATTAGCATATATTATCTTCACTTCTGCAGCACAGAAACATTAGCAGCTGCCCAGTCCGGGACTAATAATTGAAAGGAACAGGAGCGCACTGAAGCCAAAGCTGGTTGCTTTAATTTACACCTATTTAAGGCTCCCTTTTAGCAGAGTGGTGTAAAGGGGACTTCATGTAAATGAGAGTCAGGCCCAGCAACGTTCAGTGTAATTATACCAAGTGTTTGGTGGTGTGGGGAGGGGGGGCTCATGTGAGGCCACAAATGTGCCTTTAATTCTGAGTGCTAAACAACATTTTAACAATGCCAGATCATTACCCAGTAGGGGAGTCAAGTATGTCAAAAGCTTTATTTTGGGCTAAACAAAATGAGCACAGTGAGGCCTTCACTGACGGATTTGCTGGCACTGACCTTGTTTTATGTAGGTTCTTGCTGATGAACAAGAAGTGAAAGTTTTTGAAAATGCATGAGGGCTTTCTCTCTGAGGTGTAGCCAACTGAAGAAGTGTGTTCCTTTCCTGGCAAACAAGGCTCCAGATAAGATTACCTACTAAGAGAACGATCTCCCTGGGTTAAAACCACCATGGAGCTTGTATAAGTGCGCTCAAAATGGCCATCCCCTTCTAATTTTTATAATTGCTGTTTGCACATGCCACTAAACCTTCTGAACATCTTGTGCTCAGTGCCGAAATACACTAATGTTCAGCTTGTCAGGATACGAGACCCCTCATTAGCTCGGAGTATTAAATGAAACAGATGAGTTAGTAACCAAATCTACAAAGAACCAGCTGACTGTATGTATGATTAGGGACTTTGTCATCTCGCTCATGGATTAATTATATGGTCCATTATACAGAAATGTGTTCTTGATTTCAAGAATAGTTTTGTTCTTGAGTTTTTGTACTTACCATCTGGTGTAATGTTCCTTATCTTCCTCCCCCAAATAAGTACCAAATTATAGATTTCTTAACTTGTAGAACAAATTTAGAAGGTTTGGGAAAAAAAAAAACTGAACACATACATTCAAAGCTATCAAATTAAAATATATATATATACACACACACACACACACACACACACACACACACTCAGTGGAACAGTGTATGGTGAGCAATCTACAATACAGTAATGGTGTGAGAGCATTCTGAGCCCCAGGGTATCAAGTTAGAGTCCAATACATATTCTCTGTACTGTACTAAGGCCATAGACTAGACCCCAGTAAATTGGTTTTGGTATTGCATGTCTCCTAGGATCAGCTATTTTTTTTTCCATTTTTTTTTAAAGGCTATGGAGGGAAAGCAACATTTAACTATTGTGTGACTATGTTTATAGCTCCACCAGCATCATGTTTTTATATAGAATATAATCCTTAGGCTCCTGAGAAATTATCATCATTCATTAGGATTACTGTATGTATTTGGATTGTAGTTCCTAGAGCCCTCAGCTGAGATCAGGGCCCCTGTATAAGCATGTGCTAAGAAACAGTCCCTGCTGCAGAGATTTTACAGACTGACAAGACAAGACAAAGGGTGAGAGAAAGGGTGTATGATGTCTATTTTACAGATAAGGAACAGAAGCAAAGGTTAGATGACTTGCCCAACATCACACGGGTAATCTGTGGCAGAGCTGGGTATTAAACCAAGGGTGAAACTCACCTGCTAGGACTTAAGTGGTGGTCCTCCGGACAAAAGTGAATCGCTTCCCAAGAGAATGAATTGTATATGAGAAAGCATGGATGTGTATCTTGCAGCTCGTCTCATGACACAGCAGTTTTGAAAAGCAGAATCAGTGGTGACGGTATGGAAAAAAAATAAGAGGATAAATATTTTGACATTTGGAAAAAAAAAAAAGAAAGAAAGAAACAATAGCAGGAAATTGTTGGCTCTCAAGACTGTTGTTTTTCCTGATAATTGATTTTGACAACAGGAAATAGGCTACCCCATACAGAATGAAGTTTGCATTGAATGAAGAAACCATTTGGAGTCTGCTTGTGTTCATCTCATTAATTCTCTTTCTGCCTGTTAACTTCTAAGTAACACTTTCTAGAAAAGGCTGAAGAGTCAGCGGGGGCTGGGAGGATTGGGGGGGAAGTAAAATTCAATAGACTCTGAAAGCCTACAAGAAAATAAATGAATTGTGTAGCTGAGAGAAAGGCATTTGAAGGCTTTTCATCTAGCAGGAGTTCCAAACTAAAAGCCTTTCCTGCTTGCAATGGCAAAACTCCCCTGGACTTAAAAGATGAAGGATGGAGCCTGAAAGGGAAAGTGGTAATGCTCAGTTGCATTACCAAAGAGCCCACAGTAGAGGGTGGTGCCAAAACTTGTTCTCCAAAATCCCACTGGGAAGTACAACTACTCCATCACCACTGAGGAGGGTATATAGTGAGCTTGTGTGAGTTCCTGGAACGGACCTGCTGTATTGATCTCGTGGGAGGCGCTCAGATGCCATGATAGAGGCTGTACACAGTACGTACCTAGACTGTCAAGCCTTGAACAGCACAGCAACTCAAACCCGTGAACTACTGAGTTCCTTCTGTTCCCATTGCCTCCCCAGGAATGGTCTGTTGGGATTGAGCTGCCCATATCTGGTACCTAATGTACTTGTCATTCAGTAAGATCTCTCTCCTCTTTCTTCCCAGCTGCTGGAGAAATAGCTTGACTTACATTGTAGTTATTAGATGTTTTCCTTTAATTCTTCATTGCTCAGCCTCCTGGCCATTTACTGTGTGTTTGCGTGTGCAATTCTGTGTTTTAAGGGTGCAAAATGGAGAGGCAATCCAATTTCAATGCATAATTTTAGAGACCAAAGCAGCTTTTGCCCAAAGATCTAGAGTCCACCAAAATTTCACCCAGTTTCCACCATGCTCGTCGTAGTGAAGGAATGGTCCAGGGTTTAAGGTGCTGTATTAGGACTCAGGGAATTTAATGTGGTTATCCAGCTTCCCTGTGTGACCTTGGGCAGGTGACCTTGAACCCAGATGTGTATTTAAACATTGTAGTACTCAGCAGAGCAGTGCCAAAGTACCTTTAACAATCTGGATCTGAGTCTCTCTGTGCCTCGGTTTTCCCATCAGTAAAATGGGGATAAAACACTTCCCTACCAAGCCAGAGGGATTATGGGGATAAATACATCAAAGACAGTGAGGCGTTCAGATAATATTGTGATAGGAGCCATATAAGTACCTAGATAAACTCATTCGTGTTTGTGGAATGCCAGAAAATTCACTTAGGTAGGGATAAAGAAACTTCAATAACAGTGCTATGGAACAGAAGCCTGAAGATGGTGCATGTATTTTATCTATAGATCTACCTTACTGTGCACATGGAAAAAATAATATTTAGCTTTTAATTAACTTCTTTGCAGACAGTGTCCTTCCAGCCAGGCAGCTTCTAAAACCTATAATTATTCCATATAATTAATAAGTACCAACATAAATCTTGGTTATTACTTGTTCAAAAATTATCAATTACTGCACCAAATCCCTTTTTTTATGGCACATATTAAAGGTTATTGGGTTATAAATGTTATCTGAACCTGGGTTTTTATTTTTGTGTTAATTTTCTTCACATTTAAAAACTAGGAATTGTTATAAGAAAGGTCTGATGATTTAAAAAAAATTGATACAAAATTTGAATCATCTGAAAATCTTCCTGAAACAAGAGATAACATTAGTTGTATTATTCATACACGGCTGGATTTAGCCACTCTTATGCCGGTCAAGTAGTATCTTAGTCCTCAATTAGTTTCATTGATATCGGTGCTATTACTGGTGGAGTAAGTATTTAGGCCCTCAAAATAGGTCTTAAGTGGGTGGCAAGATCAAGACTCTAGTGTGTAAGGGAGGCACAAGGACTTGATTCTATGCTGATTGAAGTCAACGGCAAAGTTTCCATTCACTTTAATGGTGCAAGATCAGGGCTTAAATGAGTACGTATCACTTTCATTTTGTATGGGTCAAGTCTTCAAGTCCTTGTGTAGGCCTGGAGAGCTATGCATTTGGGAATGAGGGTTCCCATAGCATTATCTTGTGGATTCTGTGGAGGGAATATTTCACAGCAGGGTAAATGAAGGTACACCGAGGCAAAGGGACTTGCTATAGACCATGCAGTGACTTGCAGTAGAGCCAGAAACCGAATCCAATGGCCCTAATTTTCAGTCTTCTGCTCTAGCCACTGGAAAACACTCCCCTCTTTCCAGCTTAACCTTTAGCATTGTGCTTCAAACTAGTAGATGCATTTGGGTAGTGTGAGACCTAGGTCACAAAAAATAAGACCACAAGACTGTTGTGGATATTAGGAAAAACTTTTTCACTAGGAGGGTGGTGAAGCACTGGAATGGGTTACCTCGGGAGGTGGGGAAATCTCCATCCTTAGGGGTTTTTAAGGCCCGGCTTGACAAAGCCCTGGCTGGGATGACTTAGTTGGGGATTGATCCTGCTTTGAGCAGGAGATTGGACTAGACGACCTCCTGAGGTCCCTTCCAACCCTGATATTCTATGATTCTAAGGCTGTAATGTACATTAGAAGAATATGTCAGTGGAAAGAGTAACATTTTAAGCTCTTCTTTGAGGAATGGTGTTTGCAGCTTTCCTTCCATTCTCCCTGAATGGCTTCTTACCACTTTTTGCCTGCTGCTCTCAAGATTTGGAAAGCCTCCTTTTTTAGCTTTCCTTTTCATCTCAGTAGGTGTCAGGCTCAGTAGACCGAGCCATGTATCTCGTACTCACAGGGAGAAGTGGATTGAAAATGCCTGTAAATTGCAACCTGAACTTATATGGTAATAAACACCCCTGCTATTTTGTGTTTAAATAAGGACAAAAACAAAATACTCATCTCTGACTGGTTTGGCACTGCATGGTGGGCAGATGTCAGGTGAACTGTGGAAGCATAAAACTGAGATTAGATCCCTTGGCCTGGAACCTGCAGTCTCTTGAGCATCATCACTTCAGATGGATTATGTCTGCTCTTTGAGCTTTCATAGGGGGTATGTTGACACTGGAATAAAAGACTCCTGGCATGCCCATGGCTGGCCCAAGTTAGTTGGCTCAGGCTGTGGGGCTAAACATTTCGGGGAGAAGGGTTGTCCCAAAGCTCAGGCACTAGCTTGAGCTCACATATCTCCATAGCCGTTTTACAGCCTTGCAGCCCGAGCCCTGCCAGTTGTGGGTGCTTAATTGCTGTGTAGACATACCCAGGCTTAATCCAGCCCTGTGTACATGTATATGTATTTTGTTCATTACCGTAGTACTGATGGACCAATCAAGAATGAGGTCTCACTCTGAGAGGTGCTGTACAGAGTAGTAGAACAGTTGTGCAGTATCTGTCATTGGAAAGGAATAAAAGGAGGTTAGTTCTTCAATGCCCTTAGCCCATTCACTGGTCACAATGCCAGTGCTAACCGTGCACATAATTCTATCTATTCATCCATCCTTCCTGCGTCCCATGGTATACGGCTGCCCATCACTGTAGATAGCTTCTGTTCCAATCATCTTTCTTGCAGAAGCACTTTATAGCTCTTGATGCAATTTGTTTTTCACGAAGGGCGTTGGGCAGAAGTGTGGGTGGCTAAACGCGCCGTCACGTGTGAGATTGCCAGCCTCTGCAGCAGTCTCAGAAAGAGGCTGCTGATCTGCCGCCATGTCTGCTGCTTTGACTTCAGGGGGCTTTTCTCCCTGATGCATGTGGGACCCTCTCAGATCCATGTGCAAAGCCTTATTTCACAAGTGGCGAGTGGAATTGTTCTGACTGTCCCTGGTGGTAGCTTTTTTTGTACACAGCTGTGCAGTGAGGACTCTTCTGCTCCAGTTAAGTTGCCAGCACTCAAGAACTAAGTTTACTTTTTTTTTTTTTTTTTAAGTGGCAGTTTAGAGTAACCTACGCAGCCTGTCAATCATCCATTTAGCACAGTGACAGTACATCAGAGATCTTTAAGAACTGGATTCCCTGCTAACTGTGTCACATTTTTGTGGCCTTTTTTTTTTTTTTTTTTGTTAGATGGAATTTGTTCAAATAAATACTTCAAAGATACTGTATAGCTTCATATATTTAATGACAATTGTCTGTTTAAGGCCAACATCCCTCACCACTCAAACTGGTTTTAAAGAAACTACCATTTATTTTGTTTACACAGTGAAGGTCTGATTCCCATCTCACTTTACACAGGGGTGAATCCTGTCAATGCCCTTGATTTCATTAGAGTTACTCCACCTACTCAAATCTACCTAAATCACTTTGGTCTGGCCTGATTATGAGGGCTGGCACAGAAATCCTTGTTTAACACAGAAAACGGTAGCCTTTTCCACAGTTACGTTCCTAATCCATTGTGTATTAAGAGTGTGCATTTATCCAGGACTGTTCATACTGCAAGATCCCAAAGGATCTGATCAGCTACACCTCTACCCCGATATAACGCGGTCCTCCGGAGCGAAAAAATCTTACCGCACTATAGGTGAGACCGCTTTATATCAAACTTAGTTTGGCCTCCCTGCTCCTTGTCCCCTGACCACCCCCTCCAGAGAGCCCCATCCCTAATCACCCCCAGGACCCCACCACCTACCCAACCCTCCTGCTGTCTGTCCCCTGGCTGCCCCGAGCCCTATCCACACACCCCGCCCCCTGACAGGCACTCACCGGTAGCGGCGGGAAGCAGAGCAGTCAGGCCCCAGCCAGCTCCCAGCTGTGGCGCTGCGCTTCCACCACTGCCAGTGAGTGCGGTGAGGTTGGGAAAAGGACGCACCCCGTACTCACCTGTGGTGGGAAGCAGAGCGCCGTGGCCCCAGCCCGCTCCGCTTTCCTTGCCCCAGCCGTGTCGATGGGGGGTGGGGGGATGGGGGTTGGGGAAAGGTCCAGCCAGTGGTGGAAGCAGAGCAGCCTGGCCCCAGCCCACTCCACTCCGCCAGCTGCGGCACTCCACTTCCCACTGCAGGTGAGTACGGGGTGGGGAGGGGTCCTTTTCCCAATCTCCCCACACTCACTGGTGGCAAGAAGCGGAGCGCCGCATCTGGGAGCTGGTGCCCTGATCTGCCGGAGCACTGCTTTACCGCATTGTATGTGAACCCATGTTATATCGGGTCACGTTATATCAGAGTAGAGGTGTATATCCAGCATCAATGAAATGCAGCCAACAAAAATGTATAAGGGTGGGATATGGGGTAATTTTTGGCTGTAGATATCAAGACAACCCCCAGGACTTACACAAAGTGCTGTGAGATATTTAATGCCCATGAAAGCAGGTACCCAGGACTCTTTTAAAGTACAGTCTGGGCTTAATTCTCCTTTCACTTAACGGCAGTGTAACTCCAGTGATTTCAGTGGAGTTACTCTTGATCTACACCAGTGAAATGCAGTCTCTTCTCACTTTTTCTGTGTGCTAAGTATAAAGGGCTCAATAACCTCTGCTTAGAAGGGCCTGTGGGCCTGTATGGGCCTGAGCTCCCCTCCACCCCCCTCCCCCAAGCAATCCCCGTGTATTTGAGACTTAAGCTGGTAAAAATGAGTTCAGAATTGGGCTCTGTGGGCCCGATTCCCCACCTCTTGCATCCGGTAGAGCTATTTACCCCTGTGTAAAATGAGTGGGAAATGCTGCCATGCGGCTCTGATAGCATTTTACACCAGTGCAAATGACCCTATGAGGTGCAGTGGAGAATCAGGCCCTCGGTTTCTTTTAACCTGTATCTCAGGCCACTAGCCCATCCCCTCCAGTTTTATGATGACCTATCATTCCTTCTCCTGCTCCATGGCTGAGCTGTCACATTGAGGTGCCCAACCCCCCTTACATGACCCTGAATCTCAAAGATAGGATCAACCCAAGAAGCTTTATTCTTGCTTTTGCTGTGCACACATTCATTTTCTTGTAGTAATGAGGGAAACTCAATGTCACTCTAACCCCTGCGGCTCCAGGGCAACCATAGCTCAGTGACTGTGCTGCACTGACAATGGAGGCATCTTTTACGGACAGTGCTCTGCCATGCCATGGAAAGTGCCAAGCTGCAATGCCAAGTGGCACATCAGCAGACTCGTACCTCTTCAGAGGTGCTGAATACTCTGGAAAGGTGGATCTTATTCTCTCCCTCCCACACACATGTGGATTGATTTCTCAGACAGTCGGGCCAAATCCTCAAGTAGCATAAAT
The DNA here is from genome assembly GCF_013100865.1 of Trachemys scripta elegans. Classification (NCBI taxonomy): domain Eukaryota; kingdom Metazoa; phylum Chordata; order Testudines; family Emydidae; genus Trachemys; species Trachemys scripta. Next base: position 148,470,239 of record NC_048299.1, read on the forward strand.
GAAGTATTTCCATTAACTCCAATGCTGCAAATGCCGATTTGCTGTAGCTGGGGATCTGGCCCGGTTTCCAAGGAAATGAATGTATTGCAGCCTTCAGAGATTTCTGTAGCTTCTTAATTGCAATTATGGTTTATTCCTGGGTAGTATTTTATCCACAAGACTCTGCTGCCAACTGTTTGAAGGGGGTGGATAGGAGGCTAGGAATAGCTCAGAGCCATTTGAATGGAAGAGACACCAAAGACTGATTCAGGTCGCGCTTACACCAATGTGATTTGGGAGTAACTCCATTGAAGTTAATGGGATTGATTCTTACTATTTTGCATCTAGGATAGTTAACTAAGTCTGTGCAAAGTTAGTTCTAAGTGGTGGAGAATGCTGCCCAATCAGAATAGTAGCATTTACACCCACTTCCCACGTACATTGCACAGGTGCGCATGACTCCATAAGGTAACGGGTAGTGGAAAATTGGGCCCATTATTTAATCACATTTCAAACTCTCCTTTAAAAAAAAAAAAAGAACTAAAATATACAGTGCTGCTTATAAAGCTGAAAACTGTTGTGAAGCTGAGGATATGGCACTGGTGAATGGTGGTTTTTTAAAAAAAGAGTATAGGCTGTTATTTAAAGAAGAGAAGTTAGGAGTTGCAATTTTTATTCTCAGGTGTGATTTTTTTTTTTTTGAGTCACTCTGTGGTTGGGCAAATCACTTGGGATGGGTTTGGGACCACAGTTTTGTTGGGGCTCTCAATGGGAGCTGGGTTCTTAACTCCCTTCACCCTACCAGAAATCACAGCTTTAACCTCGTGGATGCTTTAATTTATGCATCTGTAAAATGGATGGAGTAATCTCTATTATAATAATAGCGATCTTTTAAGATACCTATGGTGATAGACGTGGCAATTTCCTGCAATAATTTTGCGAGATTCTAGTGTACTAAGTTTCTGCATCACTGTGGGCCAGGGATTGCATATAATTCCATGGGGGAGGGTGACCACAGACCATCTAGCAACTAAGAACAATGAGGGGTGATCAGTCAAATTCACCCCAGTTGTAACACCTCCAGAGATGTACCACTTCCTGGAGAGACTCACCTATACTGGTTCAAACTGGAGTCTCCAGAGACCAACAGACAAAGAAAGGTCCAATAGCCTGAGTTTAAATTGACTTGGGGCCTTCTTTCTGATCCAGCAAATGGTCAGGACTTTCTCTTGAAAGTGTGTGTGTGTTGGGGGGGACCAATCCTTCCTTAGGGAAAGATTGGCATCTGTCAAAGCCTGAGGCTGGGGTTGAGGGTGAATTCTGGTAAGATTTTTAGCATGTGTGTCAGACCTGTCATTGTTTTTAATGTTTTCTATGTAATGCTTTCACCTTAAGAATAAATGTGCTTGTTTAGAAAAAGCTGTGTGATAACTTATAATTGCTGGCAATGATGCTGTTCATAGCTTTCGAAGAGTAAGGAGAATGAACACACCTTTAAACACAAACACAACCACTGGCCTGGTTTAGGCAGTCTGCCTTGCTGGGAATATCACAGTGTAGACAAGGAACTATGCAGACTAGAAAAACCCTGGTCAAGAGGGGAAAAGAGGTGGGTCTCCACTCAAGAGAGGTGATAGTTGAAGGTTCAGGAGCCTAAAAGTGGGCATTCTTGCTGGAGCACAAAGGGGGGAATACAGGTGCAGTTGCCGTGAACTGTGACATCTCATCTTTATCCTGTATCTCATCTTTCTTTTGCTATGTTTTTTCTTTCTCTTTCTATAAGAAGTGATGTCCAAAACAGAAAGAAAAGAATAATTCTGCCCATTACCAATTTAGACACAGGCGCCACTTTTTCCTTTGCCTGGGGGTGCTCAACCCCTACTCCGCTCCAAGCCCCACCCCCACTCCACCCCTTCCCCCAAGGCCCCATCCCGCCTTTTCCTGCCCACTTCCACCCCATCCCCTCTCCACCTCAACCCTCCCCCACCCAACGCCTCCTGCATGCCACCCAACAGCTGATCCACAGCGGGCGGGAGGTGCTGGGATGGAGAGGAAGGAGTTGATCGGTGGGGTCACCGGCGGGTGGGAGGCACTGGGGGGGAAGGGACCTGACTGTCAGTGGGTGCTAAGCACCCACTATTTTTTTTCTTTGGATGCTCCAGCCGTAGTGGAGTTGGAGCCTGTGAATTTAAATATTTAATTTCCATCCCAAGGACAGATCCTCAGCTAGGGTAGAATAGCTGAGCTCCACTGAAGTCAGTGGAATTTGCACAGACTTATACCAGCTGAGGAGCTGTCCACTAGTTTAAATATATATAAAATGTATATAGAAAGGGGGGGGGGAACCTACTAAACACCCGGAGGATAATGAATCCACAAGCAATAAACAGTCTTGCGTTATACAGGATAATTATTACTAAGCAAACATACATTTTAAACAGAATTACAAAACAGTGCAGTAGATGTTCATTTTTGCATTTCAGCGAAGCCTTTGATACTGTCGCTCGTTAAATGTTAATTGGAAAATTCATTCAGATTGGTTTGGAGAGGAACACTATGCTGTGGATTGAAAACTAGTAAAAATACTATAAATAACATCTTATCTAACATCCTTAGTAATGATTTGGAACAAAGTGTGGTGTTTCTGAGAAATTCAAATGTGTAGCTTTAATGTGAAAGCCCTGCTTTGTCATCTTGGATCTACTTGTAACAGCATTCCTGCTAGAATCTATTTATATTCTTATCCTGCAGCCAAACAAAGGGGAACTGTTTATATTGTTAATGGTACCAATTAGCCAGTGTAAATATCATTTATAATGCTGTGCTCCCATGCAGGTCAATAGATCAATATACACAAACCAACCAAGATGCCTTAGATTGAAATAATTCTTCTTGAGAGATGGGTTTTATTTTAATAATGGGCTTTTAGGACACAACTGAAAAGGGACATGAATTGTTTTTATTTTTGTAGGGTAGGCTCTTCCAAGCTTTTGATTTATTTTCCATTTTATTTACCTTGTCTTTCTCCTGGCCTGCTTATGTGAAGGACACCACTTGGAGACATTATTAAGGGCATAAGAGGACACTATCCCACTGCATAGGAAAGATAGGACGTATGGAAAAAGACCACCCTGGCTTAACCAGGAGATCTTCGATGTTCTAAATATAGAAAAAGAAGAGTCCTACTAAAAGTGGAAACTCGGTCAAATTACAAAGGATGAATATAAACAAATAACACACGTATGTAGGGACAAAATTAGAAAGGCCAAGGCAGAAAATGAGATCAAGCTAGCCAGAGACATAAAGGGTAACAAGAAAGCATTCTACAAATACATTAGAAGCAAGAGGAAGACCAAGGACAGGGTAGATCCATTACTCAATGAGGGGGGCAAAATAATAACAGAAAATGTGGAAATGGCAGAAGTGCTAAATGATTTTTTTTGTTTTGGTTTTCACCAAGGTTGGTGGTGATTGAACGTCTAACTTAGTGAATACCAGTGAAATTGAGGTAGGATTAGAAGAGGCTAAAATAGGGAAAGAACAAGTTAAAAATTACTTGGACAAATTAGAAGTCTTCAAGTCACCAGGGCCTGATGAAATGTATCCTAGAATACTCAAGGAGCTGACTGAGGAGATATCTGAGTCATTAGCAATTATCTTTGAGAAGTCATGGAAGACTGGAGAGATTCCAGAAGACTGGAAAAGGGCAAATGTAGTGCCCATCTATAAAAAGGGAAATAAGGACAACCCAGGAAATTACAGACCAGTCAGCTTAACTTCTGTACCCAGAAAGATAATGGAGCAAATAATTAAGCAATCAATTTGAAAACATCTAGAAGATAAGGTGATAAGTAACAGTCAGCACGGATTTGTCAAAAACAAATTGTGTCAAACCAACCAGATAGTTTTCTTTGACAGGGTACAAGCCTTGTGGATGGGGGTGGAGTGAGAGACGTGGTATATCTTGACTTTGGTAAAGCTTTTGACACGGTCTCACATGACCTTCTCATAAATAAACTAGGGAAATGCAACCTAGATGGAGCTACTATACCGTGGGAGCAAAACTGGTTGGAAAACCGTTCCCAGAGAGCAGGTATCAGTGGTTCAGTCAGGCTGGAAGGGCATAACGAGTGGGGTCCTGCAGGGATCGGTTCTGAGTCCGGTTCTGTTCAATATCTTCAGCAGTGATTTAGATAATGGCATAGAGAGTACACTTCTTAAGTTTGAGGATGATACCAAACTGGGAGGGTGGAATGGGGTCTCTGCAGGGGCCTCCTGGCTCCTGCCCCCGCTGGGCTGAGAGAGTCACACAGAGACCTTTGGGTGCAGTGCTCACCTGGTGCTTTTATTTACAGGCTGTGCTCCCACCACGTTTCCACCATACACATAGTCCCCTTCTTATAGTCCAGTGGCAGGAGAGAGGGGGCAAACTATCTCTCTCAGCTTCCCCTCACTGCCTTTCCTCTACTGCAGCTTCCCTCTTTCTCCAAACTCCTCCTCTGGCTTCCTTCCCCTGGGGCTCTTATCCAGCCTGATGGGGCAGCAACTATTCCAGCTTCCCCAGTCAGGGCCAGGTAATCTACCCAGCTCCAATTCACCTCCTTTAATTGGAGCTGGAGTGACAGGGGGTTGGCTAAGCATTTTTCTGCTTAGTACCCCATCACAGAGGGGTTGCAAGTGCTTTGGAGGATAGGATTAAAATTCAAAATGATTTGGACAAACTGGAGAAATAGTCTGAAGTAAATAGGATGAAATTCAATAAGGACAAATGCAAAGTCCTCCATTTAGGAAGGAACAATCAGTTGCACGCATACAAAATGGGAAATGACTGCCTAGGAAGGAGTTCTGCAGAAAGGGATCTGGGAGTTGTAGTGGACCACAAGCTAAATATGTGTCAACAGTGTAACACTGTTGCAAAAAAAGCAAACATCATTCTGGGATGTATTAGCAGGAGTGTTGTAAGCAAGGCACGAGAAGAAATTCTTTCGCTCTACTGCACTCTGATTAGGCCTCAACTGGAGCATTGTGTCCAGTTCTGAGCGCCACATTTCAGGAAGGATGTGGACAAATTCAAGAAAGTCCAGAGAAGAGCAACAAAAATGATTAAAGGTCTAGAAAACATGACCTCTGAGGGAGATTGAAAAAAATTGGGTTTGTTTAGTCTGGAGAAGAGAAGACTGAGAGGGGACTTGATAACAGCTTTCAAATATGTAAAAGGTTGTTACAAGGAGGAGGAATCAAAATTGTTTTTTCTTAACCTCTGAGGATAGGACAAGAAGTAATGGGCTTAAATTTCAGCAAGGGAGGTTTAGGTTGGACATTAGGAAAAACTTTCTGTCAGGGTGGTTAAGCACTGGAATAAATTGCTTAGGGAGGCTGTAGAATCTCCATCATTGGAGATTTTTAAGAGCAGGTTAAACAAACACCTGTCAGGGATGGTCTAGATAATTAGTCCTGCCATGAGTGCAGGGGACTGGACTAGATGACCTCTTGAGGTCCCTTCCAGTTCTATTTGAACACTGGGAGAAGCAAGGGACTTCTGCAGTCCTTGAATGCTCTATTGTCTGTACAAACTCTATACTGATTGGTCGATCCATCTGTTTGTCATCTAGGCATCACAGGCCTGTGAAAATATTTGATGTATGTTTGTCTTTAACTTTATTTAGGAAACTTGTGCAAAATTGCAATGAAACAGGAAACTTTGGTGTGGAAATGAATTTTCATCAGAATGAAATTTTTGAAACTTCTAAAATTTAAAAGCTTTTTGCCCAGAAATAGCATTGATACAAAAGCTGGCTTCAATTTTGGCTGCTGAATGCAAATAAGTTGTGTGTTAGACCCCTTTCTTCTCCCTCCCCTCCCCCCCAACCCACCCCCAGAAGAAGAGGAGCAAAAGGGAGGAGGTTTTTCTCCTACAATCTGGCTTCTAAGATCATCACTAGAATTGGTATTCCACATCCCTGCATGGCAAGAGGGGCAGAAGAGTATTCTGGAATGGTGCCTAGGTACTGAGGGAGTATGGGTCAGCTGTTGGAAAATTCCCAGTCAAAATGGTTTTTGTTGAAAAATGCTCATTTGTCAAACCACACACTGTTCAGGTTCAGTTTTGATAAAATGCATCATTTGGCTTAAAAGGTTTTGAAATTGTTGAACCAGAAAGTGGTTTGTTTTTTTTGGGAGGGTTTTTTTTTTTTTAGTTGAAATGACTTTTGGTTTGAAGTTTTGGTAAATTTTCACTAAATAAAGGAAAAATGGTCAAAATCAAAACAAAATGTTCTGAGTTTCAGCTCATAAACATTTTTGAGACATCAACTTTTTGTCCCAGTTAGTGAAGGTGAAACAAATTTGAAATCTCAAACATTCCCATGGGATGGGGAAAACGTTTGCCCTCCAGCTCTAGAGTAATCTGGCTTTAACTGCAGGAGGTATATGGAAGTGAAGATCTTCCTCCCACCAAAACAAAAGGTTAGGATGTCTGGCTGCAGAACAGCTCCTCCTCCATTTGGCTTCTGCTCCTGTCTCTGGACCAGTGTTGTAGCTACAACTCCTCTCCTCCCATTGTGCAGGGAGTTAGATGCAAATCACTGGGCCCTCTCTCCGGGCCCCTGATGAATGCAGGATAAATACCTAGGTAGCCAGATCTGGAGACAGACTCTGCAGCATTCAAGGGATGCAACGTTCCTTTTTACAGCCATTCTGATGTTATCCCACCCCACCACTGAGTTTAAATGATGCTAAGACCCTTGCATTGGCGTTCTGCACCAAGGTGCATTCTGCCCAATGATGATGATCTGTGTGGTGTGTCTGTGCATTGTGCCACTGCTAACACACTTAGGGGTGACCAAGGCTGGAAATGTGACATGGGGCAGGGAGGGCCAGGGCCCTCAGCTGGCACTGAGCATTCAGGTGCTTGGCTAACTTTGTTCTTGCTCACAGGTTCAGGGTCTAACTATCCTCATATGTGGGGTGAGGAAGGAATTTTCCTCCAGGTCAGATTGGCAGTGACCTTGGGGAGGGAGGGGTTTCACCTTCCTCTGCAGCATGTGGATGAGGGCCAGGATTATCTGGGTCTCTCTCACGTAACCATTTCCCTGCCATTGCGGGGACCTTGGGCACTGGCGTCCGTTGGTCCCTCCTATTCTCTGCCTGCAGCACATCATAGTCTAGTCTCCTGTGGGCTGTAATACTAGGTCTCATTTTGGTGGTTGGGTTTAGTGCAGGTGCTGAGTGGCATTGCTGGCCTGTGGTATAAAGGCGGTCAGACTAGACGATTTAGGGATCCCTTAAACTGCCCGTGATTTGCTAAGAGCCTATCCATGTCCACTAGAATGAGTGGGCAGACTCCTGTTGACTTCAGAGGGCTTTGGATTAGGCCCTTACCACTACTGTGTCACCTGCCAAAGCAGTACTCTAGCTCTGTCTACTCAGGACAAAGTACCTTGAGTCAATAAAGGAAAAACACCAAGACTATGCTAATGCTACCATTACCTGTGTCCAAGACTTAAATAGCCACTTTAGTGAGTGAACTCGTATTTATTCACTTCTCGCTAATGTTTGTTTTTTTCATTTCTTTTAACAAATGCGAGCATAGACATCTTCAGAATAGGGCTTCACATGGAGGGTTTTTGACCAAATAAACTTGCAAGATGCAAGTCGGCCTCAATTAAAAGTAATGGGGGTTTCTATTTGCTAATAACCACTCAAAACTTTCCCTGATATGTTTTCATCATTAGCTGAGGGTGCAGAAAAAGCCACCCTGTGTCTTTACCCACTAATTAGATTTTTCTTTGGAATTGCTTTTTTTGTTGTTTCAGGTCTTCCTTGCTGGCACTTTTGTGGCTTAGACGCGTGATGGCTCATCTTATGCTAAGTGTAATGAACTGGGTGTAACGGGGATATGTTTAGAAACTGGGGAGAGGAGGAAGAGCATAGCATTTCCCAGGAGCACCTTGTTTTATACCTTGGCTGGGATTGGCTGACTGGCCCAAAGTATTGATTCAGATCAACCAATATTCGATAGTACCCTTCCCAGAAGGAGGGGTGGGCCCAGAACTGCGCCAACCCCCTCCCTTCCCCCCAGTTTCTGAGACTAATCTTTTGAATTTTAAATGAATTTACATAGGGGGGCTCCTTCCTCTTTGGGGTTCGGTTATCAGCTAGGCTATCAGAGGGCGGCCTCATTAAGATACAAGGCTATGTCTCAAGAATTCCAGGTTCAATTTCTAGCTCGTGCAGACTTCCATAGTCCTCTTAGGCAAATGCTGACCCACATACTTAGCTTGAGGCATGCAGGCAGTCTCACTGACTTCATGTGAATAAAGCTACAGGTGTGCATTGCGCTTGCAGGATTATAGCCCTAAATCCCTGCGTCTCAGCTGCCCATCTGTAAACTGGGAAGAATAGTCCCTAAATCTCAGGAATGCTATGAGGATAAATTTATTTATTGTTTTGAGGAGCTTAGATACTATGATGATGAGAGTGTTTATAAATACCAGGAGATAGATGCTTATTCACCCCCTGTGCAGCGAGTCAGAAGCTATAAGTATTTAATTGCCATCTAAAATGTCAAAATAAGACATAAGTGGTGCATACACCATATCTTGGGGTGAAATTCACCTTTCTACCAGCTGAGTTTGCTAACAGGAATGATCACAGAGCAGCCTATTAAGCGAATCGGCCAAATGTTTGTAGGTAGACAGAATGTAACTATCCAAATTAGAGAGTGGACAAAACAGTAATCCCAGTTCATACCCACTAATCCTACTTCTCCCTCCTCCTCTTTGTTTTTATCCATTGGCTTATTCATCAGCTGTGAAATTCCATGTTGCTTCTGTTTGCGGAGCAATATAGATTGGCTTCCAGGTGTCTTTCTTTAAAAAAAGTTCATCTAAACAAAACAAATTCTGGATTGCATGCAGATAGTTTCCCTCCCTCCCCCTTCTGTTATCACCGCATCACTGATCCTTTCACATTCCTTCATACAAGATGTAACACTTCTTTCATACAACTAGACACATTACAAAAAAGCCAGTATATTGGAGAGACTGAATATTCTCCTTCAATAAGCTTTTAGGTGTCAGACCTTTAGGGAGATGACTGTGTTCTCCAATGGTTACAAATGCGGGTGGGGAAATCATGAATTTTCCAATAAGAGCCAACATCTGCTTATTCTTTTTTTTTTATCTGCTGTTTTTAGAAAAATGCTGCAAGTCCAGGATCTATACATGCACCTATATATATATGAGAATGGGTGTGAAAAATGCAGATAAAGAATAACTAGATGGAATTCTATCTAGTACTAGTCTGGCTTTCATCCCCATGATATCTGAGTATCTCAATAATTAATGGTTTTTATCCTAACAGCGTTTAATGGTTAGGAAACTGAGAATCCCAGGTTGGCTGGCCCTCTAAGGGGAGGTGGGTCCAGCATCACCTGTGATGTATCATCTACATCCTAGCTGAGGCCGATCAGCTCAGGATCAGGTGATTATAAGCGCCTGCAAGTAGCCCAGCTGGGGAGAGGGCTGCAGGGAACAGAAAAGCTTCTGCAGGAGATGCTGGGGTGAAGGGGCTTGTGTAAGCCCTACAGGGAGCAGGTTGGCTCCTGTGGCAGGAGGCGTCCCAGGCAAATGTTCTGTGGGAGGACTGGACAAGAGCTGCTAGGAGCAGCAAGGTTCTGGCAGGAAGCCCCACTGTCAGGGAAGAAAAGTGCAGTTTGTGAATGACTCAGGCAGGTGGCCTGTAGAGTGGAAACCTCAATGCAATAGATAGATCCCTGCAGAAGCCCCCTGGTTAAGGAAGAGGGACAACTGATGTGGAGTTGGTTACCAGTTTTTAAGTGGAAGAAATCTAAGGTGAAGCCCGGGGGGGAAAAGCTTGAATCAGACACTGGGTGTAGTGTCAGTCCTTCCTGGGCTGGGGAAACAGGCCAGCAGCCTACAGAAACACCGAGATACAGACCTGGCTGAGAACTGTGCCCTTTCCACCAGATCATCCTTCCCTTAGGGAGACTAGAGTCTCCCTTCCTGAATATAAGCAACCTCCATTGCATCTACAAGAATATGTACATATATATTGTGTATGGATATGTACATATGGGTCAAATCCTGCCCTAGGCTGAGGAATGTAAATAGTTGTTCAAGATCAACCACATGGCAAAAGGGCAAAATGTCAGTGGAGTTACACCGCCGTAAAACTATATCCACAGTGTTGAGTCAGGCCCATAAAGCACTAAGTGTTATCGAAGATGTATCTCATCTTGCTGCTGGTTAATACTGGAGGCGCGATCCGTTGCTGCCCTGGGCCCCCGTTTTGCTCAAAGGTGCAGTACTGCAGCAGGTACAAGGCCCTCAGAGGAATAATCCTGTGACCCAAGCTGCTCCAGCTGGGCAAAGGAGAGGGGGCAGATTCAGACCAGAGATGCCTCATGGTCAGGCGGTGGGAGGGGAGGATTTATAATGTGTTGGGAGGGCCATGACTGGGGGGCAAACCTGTGATTCCTGCAAAGCCCTATGGAGACCACTAAAGCACAGGTATCTCCTACTAATTCTTCACCGGGAAGAATTAGTAGGGGAAGCAAAAGTGGATGGGAACCTGGGAGGCAATGACCATGAGATGGTTGAGTTCAGGATCCTGACAAAAGGAAGAAAGGAGAGCAGCAGAATACGGACTCTGGACTTCAGAAAAGCAGACTTTGACTCCCTCAGGGAACTGATGGGCAGGATCCCCTGGGAGAATAACATGAGGGAGAAAGGAGTCCAGGAGAGCTGGCTGCATTTTAACGAATCTTTATTGATGTTGCAGGAAAAAACCATCCTGATGTGTAGAAAGAACAGTAAATATGGCAGGCAATCAGCTTGGCTTAACAGTGAAATCCTTGCTGATCTTTAACGCAAAAAAGAAGCTTACAAGAAGTGGAAGATTGGACAAAAGATCAGGGAGGAGTATAAAAATATGGCTCAGGCATGCAGGAGTGAAATCAGGAAGGCCAAATCACACTTGGAGTTGCAGTTAGCCAGAGATGTTAAGAGTAACAAGAAGGATTTCTACAGGTATGTTAGCAACAAGAAGAAAGTCAAGGAAAGTGTGGGTCCCTTACAAAATGAGGGAGGCAACCTAGTGACCGAGGATGTGGGAAAAGCTAATGTACTCAATGTTTTCTTTGCCTCTGTCTTCACGAACAAGGTCAGCTCCCAGACTGCTGCACTTGGCAGCACAGTATGAGGAGAAGGTGACCAGCCCTCTGTGGAGAAAGAAGTGGTTCTGGACTATTTTGAAAAACTGGACGAGCACAAGTCCATGGGGCTGGATGTGCTGTATCCAAGGGTGCTAAAGGAGTTGGCGGATGTGATTGCAGAGTCATTGGCCATTATCTTTGAAAACTCATGGAGATCGGAGGAGGTCCCGGATGACTGGAAAAAGGCTAATGTAGTGCCCATCTTTAAAAAAGGGAAGAAGGAGGATCCTGGGAACTACAGGCCAGTCAGCCTCACCTCAGTCCCTGGAAAAATCATGGAGCAGGTCCTCAAGGAATCAATTCTGAAGCACTTAGAGGAAAGGAAAGTGAACAGGAACAGTCAGCATGGATTCACCAAGGGCAAGTCATGCCTGACTAACCTAATTGCTTTCTATGATGAGAACTGGCTCTGTGGATGAGCAGTGGATGTGTTATTCCTTGACTTTAGCAAAGCTTTTGATACGGTCTCCCACAGTATTCTTGCTAGCAAGTTAAATAATATGGGCTGGATGAATGGACTATAAGGTGGATAGAAAGCTGGCTAGATTGATGGACTCAACGGGTAGTGATCAATGGCTCCATGTCTAGTTGGCAGCCGGTTTCAAGTGGAGTGCCCCAAGGGTCGGTCCTGGGGCCGGTTTTGTTCAATATCTTCATTAATGATCTGGAGGATGGCGTGGACTGCACTCTCAGCAAGTTTGCAGATGACACTAAACTGGGAGGAGTGGTAGATATGCTGGAGGGTAGGGATAGGATACAGAGGGACCTAGACAAATTAGAGGATTGGGCCAAAAGAAACCTGATGAGGTTCAACAAGGAAAAGTGCAGAGTCCTGCACTTAGGACAGAAGAATCTCATTCACTGTTACAGACTAGGGACCGAATGGCTAGGAAGCAGTTCTGTAGAAAAGGACCTAGGGGTTACAGTGGACACAAAGCTGGATATGAGTCAACAGTGTGCCCTTGTTGCCAAGAAGGCTAACCACATTTTGGGCTGTATAAGTAGGGGCATTGCCAGCAGATCGAGGGACGTGATCATTCCCCTCTATTCGACATTGACGAGGTCTCATCTGGAGTAGTGTGTCCAGTTTTCGGCCCCACACTACAAGAAGGATGTGGAAAAATTGGAAAGAGTCCAGCGGAGGGCAACAAAAATGATTAGGAGTCTGGAACACATGACTTATGAGGAGAGGCCGAGGGAACTGGGATTGTTTAGTCTGCAGAAGAGAAGAATGAGGGGGGATTTGATAGCTGCTTTCAACTACCTGAAAGGGGGTTCCAAAGATGATGGATCTAGACTGTTCTCAGTGGTACCTGATGACAGAACAAGGAGTAATGGTCTCAAGTTGCCCTAGGGGGAGGTTTAGGTTGGATATTAGGAAAAACTTTTTCACTGGGAGGGTGGTGAAGCACTGGAATGGGTTATCTAGGGCGGTGGTGGAATCTCCTTCCTTAGAGGTTTTTAAGGTCAGGCTTGACAAAGCCTTGGCTGGGATGATTTAGTTGGGAATTGGTCCTGCTTTGAGCAGGGGGTTGGACTAGATGACCTCCTGAGGTCCCTTCCAACTCTGATATTCTATGATTCTATGATCACTTAGGGTCTCACCAGCCCTTGGCTGATGCTGGGTAGGGAAGGTGCAATATGCCTCTATCCCTGCTTTGGTCTACCAATTATTTTTCCCCTAGGAAATCAGGGCCATGTGTGCTGCCTTCAGTTAACACATGGGTTTCCCATTGATTTCAGTAAGCAAGTGGGCACTGATCAAGTGCAATTTAGAGTATGGGGGTTTCTGCTGAGCATACTGCTATCCACACAGCTTTTGCCCATCTTCTGAATTTCTGCTTTCTCTTCCAAAGGTCAGGCTGCTTCTCTGCTGTTTCCCCCACCCCACCCCCAGCTGACCAGCTGCAACTGATCATAGATTGTCTGGACTGCTCCATAAACTCAATTGCTTATCTAAATTGTATTAGTGTTATCTTCCAATTGCCCCAGTGCCTTGTTAAGCACATCCATGTCGTTTGTGATGTCTTCAGTGAAGCAGAAAGTTCTGTATTGAAACCCAGGAGCAAATTTTTGCCTTCTGACTCCTCTTGCTGAACCCCTCTAGCAATTATCTGCTACCTATTTACATTGGTGTCTAGTCTGTTCTATCCAGGTTGTTACATGACATTCATCACTGTCGCATCTGAGTGCATTAAGCAAGGTGATTGACCTGTCTCGTGTTTGGTTGTTCTTTCTTATCCTCCCCCCCTGGGGATGATTATATGCAGTGGAGCCTCTTGTTTCAGTAGGGTTTTTTATTTATTTTTTTTTAAACAAATTTTATAGAATCATAGAATATTAGGGTTGGAAGAGACCTCAGGAGGTCATCTAGTCCAACCCCCTGATCAAAGCAGGACCAACACTAACTATATGGGAAGCTGGTGTTTAGGTTGGCTTGTATGTATACAGTGCTTGGTGGTTTTTATTAAGTGAAGTCAAGACCAAAGAAGTTAGCCTCTCTAGATTAGATTAATCTATAACCAATGGACTCATCACCAATTAATAATAATAATAATAAATGGAGATATACCTATCTCATAGAACAGGCAGGGACCTTGAAAGGTCATCAATTCCAGCCCCCTGCCTTCACTAGCAGGACCAAGTACTGATTTTGCCCCAGATCCCTAAGTGACCCCCTCAAGGATTGAACTCACAACCCTGGGTTTAGCAGGCCAATGCTCAAACCATTGAGCTATCCGTCCCGCCCAGTCACACCTTAACCTTCTCTTTGTTAGACGGAAGGAGCTCTATTTAGCTTAACATGGTAAGGCATGTTTTCTAATCCTTTAATCATTCTTGTGTCTATTCTTGGTCCAGAACCCTCTCCAGTGTATCAACATCCTTCCTCACCTCTGGGCACCAGAACTGGATACAGTATTCCAGGAGCGGTTGCACCAGTGCCAAATACACAGGTGGCACCAAAATTTCCCATTTTTTGGGAACTTTCATGATTTCAAAGTTACACCAAAATTGCCTATGGAATATTATGAAGAAATTTGTGGCCATCAAAACATCTCTTTCTGAGCTTGACATTTAAAAAAAATCAATGTTTTTGTTTCAAAAACGACTTTTCATTTTGAATAGTTTGAATTATTTAAACTTTCCAATAACATTGAAGCAGAACCTTTCAGCGCCATTGTAATGGTACATTTTGATTTTTTTTAAATGTCATTGAAATCGCCATGGTGCTGTGAAACATCTTGGTGTCGATGAAATAGCATTTCTACAGAAAACGGTTCCATCAAAATTTTCCCACGCAGATTTAAATTGGGTGCTGTAGGATCTCAGATCCTCTGCGAAAGCTGCATTTGGTTTCATCTTTTAATCATCCTTTGAAATTGCAGAAACATCCCTAGACTGTGTGGTAATATATGCTACATCCTACAGCTTCCGTCGTAGCTTCAATAAATCCTCATTTGGATGCATCCAGGAAGGACTGAATCTCCTCTTACATATATTTAACTCCACTGACTTCAGTGGCTTTACTCCTGATTTATAGTAGGCAAATTGGAGGAGCAAATGCTGGGCTGGATTCTCCTGCGGCTGGCCTCTGCTCAGTGCAGGACAGTAGGAATGGGGTGCATGTCAGGGAGAGATTCTGACTCCCTGATTCTCAGGGCCAGTTTCCTTGCAGCTCTAATTTATGTCACTGAGCCCTACAACCGTGGAGCATAGACATAGTGGAGCTCTGCCATGTCCACTGCCTGCCTCCTGTTTGTTCCTCACATTCCCCTTTTGCCAACTGCAAAGGCACAGGGCTCAGATCCCGCATGTGCACGTTAGCAGGTAGTTCCATTTTGACAGGGGAATTCTCTGCTAACCAGTTCCCAGCCTCTTTGAGACTTCTGAGAGCAGCAAAGGGCTGGATCTCATTACAGACTGTGGTCTAACATCGATGGAGCATAGCCCTGGTATGCCACCTGCCCTTCTGACGATGCGGTGTGAGGCTTTTAAACTGAGCCCCCCACTTCCGTACCTGGAGCCATCTAGAAACAGACAGATTATTTTGGCCCCAATCCAGCAAAATCTTACACGTGGGAGCTGTCATTGCTCACATGGCAGCTCTCAATGAAGCTTGACAGGACTTGGCATATGCCAGGCTTGCAGAGATTTGGCCGTTGTTTTGTTCAGTATCAGTGGAATGTGGTGGTCTATACTCTATCCATTGACGTACAGATCAATAGTTACCATGTAGATACACTTAATGTCCTGTTTTGGTTAATCCACCAAGTGTATTTTACAAAAAAAAAAAAAAAAAAAGAGTGGTTTGCAATAAATCCCTTCACTGAGTAAGATCTGAGCTCTTGGAGTCTCTGATGAGAGAAGGAGAATACCCAAAACACAGCAATTGGATTTTTCTCTCTCGTTTTCAGACACAGTCAACCGAACGCTCACTGTTGTTTTTACCCTTCAAAAACAGATCCACAGTGTCAGATCAGAAGGATATCTGCTCCCAGCAGCAGGGAGGGCAGTCCCTCCACTCTGTTGCTGGACTGTAGTGTGAAGTCTTACATGATAAGCTCAAGTCTTGCTTCAGAATAGAATCAAATGGCCTCCTGGTGCAAACAATCGCTGTACTACACCAAACTGCACATGATCAATGCAGACATCTTTCCATGGCCTGACCTTCATTTACTCAGCATGTTAGTAATGTGCAGCTGCATATCGAAGTGCTGGCTCTAGTAATGTTTAAAGGAGGGTGCAGATAATAACTGATGCTATTTCTATCCACAGCTTCTCAGTACATTTCTTTTTTGTGACGATATTAGCCAACAAATACAGTATCTTATTTTAATTTGATCTGGAATACTAATGCCATGGGCCTTGAGGTGCAGGGTAACCTGGATTCATAGATTCCATGGCTAGAGGGCAGCATTGTGATCATCTAGTCTGACCTCCTGGATAACACAGGCCAGAGAACTGCCCACAACAATCCCTAGAACAGCTCTTTTAGAAAAACATCCCCTGTTGATTTAAAAATTGTCAGTGATGGAGAATCCACAATAATCCTCAGTAAATTGTTCCAGAGATTAATTACATTCACTGTTAAAAATTCATGCTTTATTTCCGGTCTGGATATGTCTAACTCCACCTTCCAGCCATTGGATACCTTTCTCCGACTCTGAAGAGCCCATTATTAAATATTTGTTCCCCATGTAAGTACTTATAGACTGTAATCAACTCACCCCTTAACCTTCTCTTTGTTAAGCTAAATAGAGCTCCTGGAATCTATCCTATAAGACGTTTTCTAATCCTTTCATCATTCTCGTGGCTCTTCTGTTAACCCTCTCCAATGTATTAACATCTTTCTTAAACTGTGGGCACCAGAACTGGATCCACTATTACAGCAGCAGTTGTACCAGTGCCAAATTCAGAGGCAAAATAACCTCTCTGCTCCTACACAAGATTCGCCTCTTTATTCATCCGAAGATCACATTAGCCCTCTTGGCCACAGTGTCACACCAGGAGGTCATGGCCATTGGTTCTGTCCCCATTTTTGCCACTGCTTTGGTCTTAGGTTCTATTCCCAACTTTGCTCTGACCTTGGGTGAGTCTCTTCAGCTGTCAAGTTCAAAAGAGGCTCATGACGATAAGTACCTCAATTTTTTGGGTGCCCATCTTGTGTAGGTGCAGATGTGAGAGCAACCCAAGATTGTGCATCACCTCAAGGACAGAAGATGAGGGAGAGGATGAGGTCATCCTCAGTAAATAATGAGGCTGTCTGTTCCTCAAAGTTACCTCATACTGTGGCACCAAGATCACTTCTAACTGTGACTGAGCTGGGAACACCTACTTTTCACCCAGATGTGTATTTGTTTGATGTCAGAATAGGTCAGTATTGGCATTGCCTGTGTTTTCACATGGAAAAGTATGTTTGAGGACCCTATCTAAGGTACTTACATGGACCTAGCTCCATAATACCTGAGTGCCTCAGAATCTTGAATGTTTTTATCCTCACAACACCTCTGTGTGGCACAGCAGTGCTATTTTCCCCATTTTATAAATGAAGTTTTGCAATGTAAAATTTTGAAATTACAATAAATATTTTCATTTCATGTGGAGTGGCAAAACAAAAACAAAAATTTGGCTTCAAATTGCAACTAAACAAATTTTGATTCAGAATGGGGAAACTGGAAATTTGCTGTAAATTTTTTGGGGGGAAGGTTTTTAATTGTTCAGCGTGGGGGAAAAATGTGTTTCCTGTGGCTGGTTGAAGGGAATTGAGGGCTTGACAGAGTCACTGGGTAGCACCTTGCAGAACTAGGCCTTGAGAAAGGAGATCGACAAAAGATAGCTATTCAGGGAAAGTAACCATATCTTATCATGACCCTCCAAGATCTATGCAAACTGAACAAGTGAAATTGGCTTAATGCGACTCTGTCCAGCCCTGCAAGGGCCGATAAGTGAGTACTGTAGTAGCACTTTGTGATGGACGATGTCATATATCTGTCTGTGTCTTGGTGCTCTGTAATAACTCCTTTTGATACTTTCCTTAGTGCTTGACGGAATTGCTGAGTTCATAAGAATTTTTTTTTATTTACTGTTTGGGAAATTCTAACAACCATTGACCTGTGGTTTCCAGTACTTAAAATGACCCAAACAATGCACGAGAGCATTTTAAAAAAGCAGAACGAGACAGGTGGGGGAGCCCTTCCAGAAATGTGTCATAAAATCTTATGAGCTCAGCAATTCCATCCAGCCATTAAGAAGAGTAGCTGTGGAGTTTTCCAAAGCTTGATTTATAGGTATTCCTGGTCACATCCAAATAGAAAACTAGTTTTGTGGCTGTTTAGTTTCAAGTCAAGGTAATCAAATAGCTAAAATTCTGCACACCTAAAGAAAATGGACCTGATTCCCATTCCCTCCACTGGTGTAACTCCATTGACTTCAATGAAGTCACTCCAGAATGATATCGGTGTGAAACAAAAATCATACCCAGTGAGATCTGCGTGGGTGTGTGCTGGAGTGGTGAACACAGTGCCACAGTGGCAAAAAGTGACTGGCAAATTTAGGGCTTGTCAAAAAATTTCTGTCAGCTGTTTTTTGGTGGCAAGCTGGGTTTCTGGAAGAACATGATTGATCATGAAAAGTGGTCCCCATGGAAAACCTTGATTTCTCCTCCCCTCCCCCGGGAAAATATCAATTTGGATATGCTGTCACTGCGCATCAGAGGAGATGTAGTTTGGTTGCCTCATGTCCTCATTCCTCTCTGTGGGCGACCCTCCCTGACTGGACTACATTTCCCATGATGCACCACAGCCAGAGCCTCCTATGAACTACCACTCCTCTCTCCAAGAAAAATCAACATTTTCCTGGTTGGGGAGGAACCATTTGTAGCCAACTCGAGTCAAATTCTTTCCAGTCACATGTGAGTTCATAGAGCAATACCTGGCAGGCTAGAACTATGCTCTGTTTCATGCACTCTTGTTGTGTACTCTCCATGGATATTGGTAGAAAGTTTTGCACAGGGAACGAGTGCAGTATATGTACTTGCATATGCAGATCCATAGTGCATATTTAAGAAGGGATTTTTTGCCCCTTGTTGGTAGACTAAAGAGCCTGATTTTTAATTATTTCAGCTTTATACCAGTACTAGGACACTGGCCTAGCAGTTGGAAGACCAGGGGTCAAGTCTCTCCTCTGCCACAGACTTGTTGTGGGACCTTGGGCCAGTCACTAAGCCTCAGTTCCCCTGTGTAAAATAGAGATAATGGCACTGCCCTGCTTCACGGGGATGTTGTGTGAATAAATACATTATCTGCATAAGTACCTAAGAGAGACTGATCGATTAAAAAAACCCTCATAACAGAGAGATAAAAAACAATACAATGGAATTGAGGGGTTTAAGTTAACCTCTTGGTTGAAGTGGTTCAAGGAACAGGAGTCATCAAGTCATTACCTTGATCTTAGTGAAGTTCCCAGCTCTGCTACACACTTGTTGCATGATCTATAGTAAAGTCATTTAATCTCTCTTTGTCTCCATTCCCCATCTGTAAAATGGCAATACCACCATTATCCTACCTCTCAGGGGGGTCGTGTGTGTCTGAGTTCATTAATGTTGGTAAAGCCCATTCGGATCTGCAAATAAGAACCATGATGGGAATGGCAAGCGTTGGAATGCGCAGTGGAAATTGCCACTTACTCTATAATGGAGCTGAACGTGACTTTCCCAGCACTGCAGGATCATTCAGTTAAAAAACCCCAACACAACACCCTATGAATCTTCCCTTTGATGCCAGCCTGTACTGTGGAGACCACTGGGGTTCTGTGGCTCTTTGAATATTTATAGGCCCGATTCACTCCCCTTCATACCTGTGAATCTCATTGGCTTTAACAGAGTTACTCCTGATTTATACCGATGGGAGAGAAGACTCAAACTTTATATGTTCTGCCTTTTCCCTTTATTGCCTTCCCTGAACTCTGGCTAGCAGCATTCTGTGCAAACTGGGGACAGTCAAACGGCATCCTTATTGAAATAGAGATAGGAGCCAGTAATGAGCTGAAACTAAGGGACAGAACAACAGGCAAATGTTAAGAGCAGAGGCTCTGCACGTTTTTTCAGCCCACCTCCCAACAGCTAACTTCAGATAATGGAGGGCTGCATTATACCGGACATATTCTCAGGCAAGGAAATCGCCTCGTATATTTGTCAAGGAGGACTAAAATCACGGTCTAGGTCGTATTTCCAAAATAATCTTCCAAAAAGACATCTCCTCCGATACCAAAACTGGCCTGTTAAATAGGGCCTATTGCCCCTTGTTAATGCATTCCTCCGACTTCTATCAAAAGTGTGTTCTCCATTGACAATGGTGTAGCTTTCACAATGGCTATGATTCTTCCTCCTTCCCTCCCCGCCAAGGGAAATAACATAATTAAGCATTTTTGTGGTGTCAGGCATCGTATCAGGGCTATACTCTTGCATGAAAATAATAAACAGATTAGGAATGTTGCCCAGAGGAGATTTACAGTATCATCTCCAATAAGCTTTTCCAAAGCCAACCAAGCAACAATGGAAAAGGATTATCCTTGAAGAAGAACACCAGTTAAAAATGACACAATTAGTTGCTTCCAATCAGCTTATCCCTTCACAAAGCTGCCAATTGACGCAGTGTGGTCCAAGAAATAGGGTACTATTTAGATTAATAAGCTCTTTAGAACCGGGAGGGTTTCTTACTGTGTGTTTTTTATCGTGCCTAGAACAGTGGGGTCCTGATCTCAGTGGGGGTTTCTATGCACTACTGTAATATAAATAATTAAGAATAGAGCCTCATGAATTTTGCAGAATGTTTTCAAGGCTTTTTATTTACTCGTATGGATTTTCCCCCCCCTCCAGTTGTGCTTGCGCCCTGTCTGGGTTTAATTCACCCCAGTGCAGAGGGTCCTATTCCCTCTTTAAGCACCATGGTAGAGGATTAAGAAGGATTTAAGTGGTGCATGGAGTCTTGTGCTCCAATATGGGAGTAGAAGGATTTAAGCTGTGTGAAGGGGCTGTGGTGAGTTTTGTTCTTAAATCACTGTAATACATAAATAAATAACATTAACTTGAAGCCACTGTGAGGGTTTATTTTAGTTTCGTTTGCTTCACTTGGGCTCCCTGTGAAATTTCTGTGCCACTCTCAGACCTTGTTACCTCCAGGCTAAACTGTAAGAATGCATTCTCCTTAAGGCTACCTTTGAACAACACTTGGAAACTTTGGCCACACAGATTGCATGTTTGCCTGGCTACCTCTGAGACTGCCACTTTTCTGGCTGCTTGCAATGCTCCTGCTGGGTAGCCCCAGGGAAGAACTCTGGATGCCCTCTTTATCAATAGCTGTCTTCTGGTGAGATGAGGGGAGTTCATAACTTGCTGCCTTTCCTCCCCCTCCCAGGATAATCAGGGCATGGGCAGATCCAGTTACTCCAGGGACGTGAGGCAGCCGGGTTTATTTATTTTTTGCTGAACCCTCTTACTCTCCTCCTGCCAAATCTTCCCCACACAATTCTTGCAGCAGCAGCAGCAGCCTGGCTGGAACATTTGTCCTCCCACTCCTGCCTCTGGCCCTTTCACTGCAGGGCTAGGAGATGCCCAAGAGCAGAGATTCTCAACCTAGGCATCACACCGAAGTATCCTCCTGCCCTTCCCATGTTGTTAAATGGAGCAGAGTTCTGGCTAGATCTTGGCTACATGAGAAATGGACCCACAAATGGACTCTGCATGGAAAAGGGGGACCCAGTTCAGAACCCATGATCCTAGAGTGCTTTGAGAAAATCCTCCATGTGCCCCGTGCATGGTTATATCCAATTCTACCGAAATACAGGGGAACAGCGTGGGCCTCGTACACCGCTTACATTCCCCTTAAACTCAGTGGGGCTTAAGTGATGCATAGGCTTTGCCCTAGCCCCCTGAACAGGGAACATTTCTGCCTTGCTGTGAAACTTTCATAAGAACCAAATTCACTGACCATTTCCTAAAATATTCTTCTGGCCTCTTTCTCTCCCCCCTGTGCTCCCAATTCCCTGTTCTCTCATCTTGAAAGCAATTTCTTGATTGTTCTTTCCAACACAGAGTTATAAATTTAGTTTAAAGGAAAGAAAAAAAATCTTTCTTCTCTCTTGTTTCTTGGCCTTCTCTCGCCTGAGTGCTGCTGTTTTCAGTCATTCAGCCTGATCTCTCTGTTTATGTCCTTCAGCAGGGTTTCTAGTATGCTGACCAGAAGAAAAAAAAATACACTTTCACTTGAAGTTACTCACTAACTTTTCCTTCCTGAGCTTCAGATATTTTTCCTAATGGTGCAGGGAGCCTCCTGGAGTACAAGATTGTATGCATTCAGTTGCAGCTTTTTTCTTGGGAGACTAAAAACCAGATTGACATCATAGAGAACCCTCTCCTCTTCCCCCTCCCCCCGTGTAATTTTAAACCCAGTTGTTTCCAAAGGTGACTTGATAATCTACTAGTAATGCCCTGGGCTTTTTAGCTAAGGCGGAATCTGTGCTACAAATTAGGGATAGAACCAGCCCCTTCCTCCAGAGCAAGGCTTCCACAAGTTGGTGCACAATATATGGTAGAACTAATGGGCTCAATTCTATTCTTGATGACATCCGTGCGAATCAGAAATAACATGATTTGACGTCAATGGGCCAGCTTCTCTTCCACCATCTGCCTCCTTTGTGCTGCTTACAGCTCAGGTATTGGCTCTCTGAAAACTGCTCCAGCTCCTATGCCATTCCCCCATCCAGCATGACTTCTGTGTAGGGAGGGTGTAGGAGAAGTGGCTGGACCATCGCTGCACTCCAGTATTTCCCTGTGGGTGAACAGGCCCTTACGCCAGAGGGCAATGGTCCTTAAGTTAGAGCAGCCCAAAGAATGCAACACCAGGTCTGGGGCTGGAGATGGAGCTGCTCAGGACAGAAGATCAGGCAGCCATCAGGGCTAACCCACGTCCTGCACTGGAATATCTTGGTTCAGGAGAGACTGCTATTGCAAATTAGAGACATCAGATCTCACTGTATTCCTTGCCTTTTTTCATAATATCTCCAGGTCTCTGTTCTACTCATTGCATAGTTTTAATCCTATTTTTTCCTCTCCCTCTTCTTTTTACAGATTCCAAACCAAGGCAACAACAGCAGTGCTTCCTTAGTGTCTTAAAAGTGGGTCTGATATTAAACCAAAAGAGGTTTCTGAAATCCCAGTTCTCTCAAAAGATGTAGATTTACAGGCCTGACCCTCTGTTGGTGTAAATTAGCATAGCTCCATTGACTACGTCGGTTTGCTCCAGCTGAGAGGTTGGCCCTGTGTTTGTACCCTTTAGGTTTCATGAGATATTGGACCATAATCTGCCAGTGTTCCAGGACTGAATATTGCCAGTACTGAACCTCAGGCCTGTATACTATTCTTATTATCCAGGGTTACACGTGATCCATATTTGAAGGGAAGAGGAAGAAGAAAAATGCTTTTGTAGTTGGTTCTTTTTAAGCAAAAGGACCACTCTTTGGTAGTAAGGGCTGAGGATGTTAGGAGTAGTCTCACCAAGCACAGTTTAGTGGACAGAGTGCAGGGGAGGATGTGAAAGGTACACAATGCATATAATTTGTCCTATGGCTCTTAGTCCATAGTTACAACCACATGTCCTGGCTGAGCTGTTTGTGTTCCCTGCACGTACACTTTTTCTCTCTGTGATTTGTAACTCAGTAGGAGAAAATGGATCTTTGCCCTCCTTTAGTAGCTTGGCCACATGAAAAGGATAAGAGTCTACTACAGCTGCTTCATAATGAAGTTACTCCTTCAGAGCATGCAGTTAGAAACTTTGCTTTTAGTACTGTTGGTCCCACAGGTCAATCCTTGCTGATCACCCATGGGGAATGGGAGTTGGGAATCATTACTCGAGTTGTGTGAATAACCAGTTTGACCACCAAACTGAAATATTGGGATGGGGGGGGGGAGGGATAATTAATTTGGGGGCTACCGGAAACAATTTTTTTGTGAATTTAAGGGATAACCAAAAATGTCAAAAAAAAAAAAAAAATGGGTTGAATGAAATGTTTTCCTCAACCCCCAAAATAAATCTTGTTTCATTTTTGAGGTTTTTTTTACAAATTGAAGTACAAAATTAAATGAAAAGTCATTTGGAAAATGTCAAAACAAAACTTTTTTTTTTGGAATTTGGAGAGAGAGGGGTTGATTGAAACCATTTTGGCAAATTTGACATGAATTCGAAAAATGTTGCAGTCAACCCAACTCCGCATTTTTCAGCAAAAAAAGTTGTATCTGAAATTTTTTGCTACATTCTACTCATTACATGATGTCATAGGCGGTGTTCTGTGGAGATCAGTGAAGGTGCTTGAGATAGAGTCCCTTCCAATTTCCAACCCACTTAACATACGTTTACATGGAGGTGGCTGTTGGAAGTCTGTATTTTGTGCAAGGGACTGGACCCTACAGCTTGTTCCCTGCCTCTGTCCACCAGATCCAGGATTGGTTACATTTCCAGGCACTCTGCAGAACCTGCCATTTTTCCTCTAGGTGTTTGAGAAAAGAATGGAAGGAGAGTTGATGGTGATTCCATTTTTTGAGGTAGAAGTTTTCAGTATGAGGGACTGGGTCAAACACTTGGCTGCTGTTTCCTCTTGAGGATTTTATTTTTTATCATTGTATGATGCCTATGGTCTTCATAAATCACAATTAACTTCATATACAAGCGTGTGTGTGTGTGTGTGTGTGTGTGTGTGTGTGTATTAATGGAAATTGTGTGTAGATACATAGGTCCGGCTTCTGATCTCACTTACACTTGAACATATCCAGGGTAATGATGATGAATTCAGTGCATTTACTCTGGATTTACAGGGGTGTGGCTGAGATCAGAGTTTGGCCCTGACTCATGCAATGCATCAGATTATTGATTTTTTTCTTTTCTTTTCCTTCCTTCCTATTTGTCAAGTACACTGCCATTTGGGCCCTAGTGCGGCACTGGAATTTTTAGCATAGACCCTTGTTCCCATACAGATTCCCATTGTAAGACACCGGGGTCATAAGGTGTTCCTGAGCACTGATGGATTAGGAAGGTGCAGAAGCTGATAAACTCTCTTACAAAACACTTGTAAAAATGAAGCTATGCATATATATTTAGAAATCCATTTAGGTTTCACCATCTTGCTCAAAACGGAATTGGATAATAATATCTGGCTGTGCAATACAGTTAATGAAAAGTACCCAAAGTGAAAGTTACCAGATGTAAAAGCTGAATTTTTAATGTGTGCTTTCCTTTTCCAGTAAGCTTTTAAACCCCTATTCTCATTTTAAGCAATCTGATATATTTAACAAATGTCAAGATGAAATGCTTTTGCAGAGATCAAAAAGACTGAGGGTTTTATTGTACTACTCTTGCAGCACTGATAGCCTGTACTGAACTTTCATGCTAAGGATCAATAGGTTTATTTGATCAAATATGGTGAACTATCAAAGATATCTGGCTGTACCTAAAGGACACTTCAGATTGAGCTGTCTCCCTAGAGTGTGCTAGGACTCCTGAATCTGTGCTTTGATATTTGCTTGTGTCCCTACTATTTTGAAATGGGATTTTTTTTTACATGAGGATTATTGTATATGTAGAAGTGTCTTCCATGCCCTAGCTGGGCATGTGCTAATACAAGCCACCACTGATCACTGGAGGACTAGGGCTAGCATTAGTAAGATGTCCCAGCTCATCTCAGCAACATATTGTTATGTTCCCCCACCCACCCACCCCAAAAAAACCCAAACACACACAACCCACAGCTCTACATAAAAAAAAGATTTTTAAGGTTGCAAAGTCAAATACTGAAAAGTTAGGAAATGCCAGAAACATGTTTGCCCATGCAACCTTTAATTCAGCTTCTTTAAGCATTATGATACTGTCTTTTTTGCCATAATCACACAGTTTTTTCCCCACAGGAACTTTATGCTCTCTGGTTTTAAATACACACGCTCACACACACATGCGTGCACACACACACATACACCAGTATATGAATAGGGAAAACTAGCTTGGCAGATCTTTAGCTTTGGGGGCCTTCAGAAAACATATGTCGAGCAAATTATGTATCCACTACTCCAGTCGCTGTAGATGACCAAGATCCAGAATAATGGCTAAACTGTCTGTGCTGATGTATACAGAGAGGGTGAGAGAAAGCCAGACGTGCATCTCATAAATTAACCACTGCTCAATTTGCCCTGATTAAACCTCAATCTAGTGTTTTGGAGGGAAAGGTTTGCAACTTACAATAACAGGTTAAAAAATTCTTTGCTGATAGATCAAGTCAGAACATTAGTGTTTATTTTGCTAGCACTGCTGTCAGAGGGAAAGAGGCGCGTGTGAAGATGAAAGGAATGCTAGCCCACAGATCTAAATATTTGAACTGTGCTTTGGACTTCATGCCAGAATACCCTGAATAAAGCTGTTCTCATTTGACATGCTGTGCAGATGGATTGACAGCAATTCTTAATTAGTTGCTGCTTGGATACATCTTGCAAAAAAGCATTGACGAAAAGAACCCCATCAATGGACGTCATTGGTGGCCTGGAAGGTCCACCTCGAGGGATGGAAAGGTCTCTGAGACCATTCAGCCTTTGCCTTCTCCAATGTATGTTGGCTTCTCCACTTCTGCCAACGTACAGTACTGTATTTGCATTGCATGGTGCTATATGCTCACAGTGCAAATTGAAGTGTGCACAGGAGGACGTGGCAATTGACACATGCTGTCCAAGGAAAGCCATAGGTCAGCATAGACAGAGGAATCCCTAAGAGGAGAGGCCAGCCCACCATACTAATAAGAAGAGACAACAATACCTATTTAGTCCAGCAGAGTGAAATTGGGGACTGGGCTTATTGCTGAGACAGGAGAAAGGATGTCACTGTGTCTCTGCTGGGGTATATTCCAGGTTTATCTGGCCTCAAAAGAGTTTTAGTAAATCTGGCTATTGTTCAAGCCTAAGCATCACCCCAGGGATGATGAACTGAAAGTAGGGGAGAGGGTCCTGCCAGCCAGCTGCTGTAACTCATTGATACTGGGCCAGCCTATGATGTGCTGCTGATGAAAAGATTTTGATGACAGGAGATCAGAATGCAATGGGAAGTTGTGGTCCATAGGAGATCAGCCAAGAATGCCAGTCATCACAGACTGGTCAGCTGGCTGTCACACAAACCCTTTCTGTCAATGCCAGTCACTGGGAAGTGCCCAGCTTAATGGAAAATGTGGCTCTTTGTGTCCTTTATCAGCAAACAACGCCGTGTTACTATCACATCCAGCAAGAGGAAACCAGGAGCATCACAGTTCAGAACCACAGACCGGGACCTGACTATCTCCCACTGAATTCAGTAGGAGCCTTCCCATTAGATTGGCTTGGGCCATCTGGTCACTAAACAATTAAAATATCCACTAATTTGGGTACTAAATTTTGAGGCACCTGGAGTCTGATTTTTTTCAGAGAGGCTGAGCACCTGGAGCTCCTACTAACTTCAACTGGTGGTACTGGCACTAAAATCGGCACCCTGAGATAGTGGTACACAGAATTAGTGAGTGCTTTTGAAAATGGTGGATTCCAGTTACCAGAGCTGGGCCTGAGCTACAAAGTTTATCTCCATATGTGAATTGCTCCAAAGTTCAGAGGGCTTTGGATCAGGGGCTTTGGTTTGGGCCCCAGCAGAGGTCAAGCCATCTGTAACATTCAGGTTCAGTTTCTAACTGAAAGCTCCTCAGGGCTTGAATTGGCAGGGTAGGGAAGAAGGGAGATTGATTCAAGCCCATCTCTGATATTTCTAGAACCAATATAGACAATGTATACTTGCTGCTGTGAAGCTCTGCTAAGGCATCATCTGGCCTACAGTAAACTGCAGCATTTCTCAAAGTTTAAATTTCAGTTCAAGAGGTGGGAATTTCCTGCTCAGGCCTGGGCAGCATTGGAGAGGTACAAAGTACCGGTATCGAAGAGTTTGATGCATGGAGGGAGATGGAGCTAGATGAGGCAGAGGCCCCATTGCTCTCCGGTGAAGAGGCTGCTTTCTGAAGCTGTTCAGGGACCATGGTCAGCTGCATCTTGCATTGCGCCCGATTCCAATCCAAGGGTGGGGTCAATACTGCACCAGGCATAGAGAGTGACTCCATTGGTGCTTGAAAAGGATATTGCTGAGATGGAAACAAGGGAGAAGTGTGGGTAACCACTGATGCTCAATATCGTGTGGGAAAGTGAAGGATGTGTGGTACCTCAATGAGTCATCATGGGTAATGAATGACTCATGAAGACCGGGCAGTGAGTGACATTTATTTTCTTGTGGAGAAGAAATCACAAAATTTCAAGGAATCAGACTAGAATGAGTGAAGGGAATTGTAGCGTTTGCCAAACTAGCCCCATAAGGTTGCACTGCAGCATAATCAGGCTGTAATTAAAGGCAGCACCGAGGACTTTGCTTGACAATGCAAGGCTTTTTGTTGTTAGTTGGTAGACCCCAAAAGAGGCAGAATAGGGAACTTTTTTATGGAACATTTTTCATTGGAAAATGCTGATTCATTGGAATTGAAATGTCATGGGAAAGGGACAATTTTGACTTATTTCTTGTTTTGAAATAAAAATTGAAGAAATTTTGAAATTGTCAAAACATCTCATTTTGACATTTTTCTGAATAAAAAAAAAAATCCATGTTTCAGGTAGAAACAATTTTGTTTTGGAATGTAAGGTATAGTTTTGATATTTTTTTTTAAACATTTTTTTTTCTACTATCAGAATGATAGGCCAGGCCAGGTAACAGTGCCGACAGTATTAGCTACCCCTTTGCATGTGTTCCCAGGCACTTGCAGATAAATCAAGGTAGCCTCGAATATTGGCGGCTGGACGTATATGAATGAAGGGGTGTCTAGTCTCTATCCCTCCCCTCTGGTGCTCCTATGTAGAACTAGCCATACTTTGGCCAATTTAAGGGCTTGAGAAGAAGGATGCCCTAGACTAGGGCAAATTTTGGGTGACATTTTTTGACTGAAACTTTCTTCTGGCAACATAAAACTGTTTTGCAATTCCTGTCAGTTTCATCATATTCTTAGTATTGGAAAAACAAACACATAAATTCCAAAAAATGAAGCATTCTGTTTTGACATTTTTGAAACAAAATATTTTGATTTTTCATTTCAAAACGACATTTTGTTTCAAAATTTCCCTTAATTTTATTGAAAAAGAACTCCAAATAAGCAAATTCAGAACTCTTTGAAATTTTCATTTCAATTCTGAGCTTTTTATTCTGGGTCAAACAAAACATTTTATTCTACCTAAAAATGTTTTTTCTTTTTCATTTGCCAATTTTTAATTTTTTTTTGCTTTTATCTATTTATTTGTGGTTTGACCCAATTTTTTCGCCCCAGATTTTTCAAATAATCAGCAAACTGAAAATTTGGTTATTCATACAGCTCTTACTAGGACACCAGTGTTCAATTCCCAGCTTTGCCACAAATTCCTTGTCTGATGGCAAATCACTTAATCTCTCCATGACTCCATCTCCTCATCTGTAAAATGGGGATACTAATGCCCATTTCTCCCAATCTTTGCCTCTATTGTTTAGACAGACTGTAAGTCTTTGGAGCAGGAACTTGCTCTTATTCTGTTTGTACAGCACCTAGCACAATGGGCCCTTGATCTCAATTGTCACTACCTTGATACCAATAAATGACCATGTGAAGTTGATGGGAGTCTTTCCATTGACTTCAGTGGGCTTTGGATCAGGTCCTGTGTTGGTAAGGGGGAAAAGCAAAAGGGAACTTTGAGCCAGTTGCATTGGGAGCATCAGAAGGAAGCTGCATTCTGACTGGAGATTTATTCATTTTGTGGAGGGAGGCAATGTGGCTTAACTTATTAAGCAAACTGAAGTTAAAAACCTAACCAGAGCTGGTCAGAAGACTCTCCTCTCCTATTTGCCTTCCTCTCCCCTCCTCCCCACTTTGAATTTATGTTCAGTTCCTGCCAACACAAGGCCATCAATTTCACTGCACTCCCTTGGCTCCAGACACTATGTAATAGGCCCGCCTCTAACTGTAGACATGGGCTGACACTGCCTGATTATTTCTTTCATTATTTGGTGGCAGAGCAAGCGATTTAGGGGGTATTGTTTAAATGCACAATGCAATTAGCCACTTTTAAAGTCATTTATTAGTTTTTGTAAAGAGAAGCAAGGGAAAAACACAGACAAACATCCTTTGTAGAGTGTTGGCACAAGCTCCTATGCACCATTTAAGCTCTCAAAATAGGACCTATGTGGAACATAGGAGCTTTTGCTGGACCTCTGTACAGGGATGAATTTCACCCTATGGGAATGGCCCTGTGTAGTGGGCTGAGATACGCCGCAATGGGGAAGTGTGCACTGGGGAAATACAATGTCAAACTGGCAGAGAATTAATATAGAAGATTGTGTGTGTATCCATCCATGTTATGCATGTGTAATTTTATTAGTGTATCCACAGTCCTTCCTACTCCTCAGTGTGTTGTTGCATTGTGTGTGCAACTAATTTGCAAATATACTGACCCCTTACTTTCAATTATGTCATCTGCAAGTTTGAATCCTGAACCTTCTGCACCAAAGCACAGACCTTTACTTCTTGAGTTTAAGGAGGAACTCTACCAGCTGGCACCAGTAGTTGGTTGTTATCTAGTGTGTGGGCTGGCCATTAAAAGGGGACATGACACACATATTACTCTTCAGGGAGGGAACCCGATAAACTAATTTGTGAGGGAGCTAGCACATTTCTGGGAGCTATTAGCTAGCAATTATTATGTCCCTTGATGTATTTTGTCAGTATCTACAAACTGAACATGAGTTGGGAGGAAGAAATGGTATAAACTACTCTGTGTTAATGTGTTACAGAAGTAAGAACTTTTTCTTCCTTTAAGTAGCATATGCTTGGAGGAGAAATAATACTGCAATCTCCAACTGTGAGAGGTAGCTGAAAAGAGCCATGGCAAGGCGTTTTCTTATAAAAGACTCTCTTCTTTTTACAGCTGAACTACAAAGTTAGACACTTGGCTGACAAGTAGATTTTAACCTGTTAAGTCTCAGGCTTTACCACCTCTCATGTTTGGCATGGCCATCTCCTTGCAAATGAGTGGGAATGATTTTAATGACATTATCTGCCAATGAGAATAATATCTCCAGCTTTATGCTTGGCCTTTGTTTTCCAGAAGCTGTGTTGCTGGAAGATGAAACTGACTTTTTACCTTGACACAGAGCTCACGGCCTCCGTGACCAGGAAGATTTGGCTATGTGGAGACACAGTGCCACCTTGGAAATATGTGGAGAGGATGTGTATGGTGGGAAAAGAGACATAAGAGAAGGTCACAGTGCTGTGCTTGAGGTTACGAGGTGGACTCTTTGTTATTCTAGCAGGATTAGGCCTATACTCATACGACAGAAAAGGACCACCGAGTGAGTTTCTAGCTCTAAAAAGAGGAAGCCAGAGAGAAGTCTAAATGAAAACCTGCAAAGCTCTCCCCCCAAAAAGCAGACTTCAATCTTGTCAGTTGTTTCATGATATAGCTCCCTACACAGTGGAACACGTTCAAACAAAAGTAGAGCTATGGGGCTTTCATGACCGGGATTGGTAAGAACCTTCACCTTGCATTTTATGCAAAAGGGCACAGAAGCACAGCGACTCTGTGCTGAATTAGAGGGAAGAGCATCACTTGCTGAATCACCAATCCCACTTCCCTGAAGCACCTGCCAGTTGCCCAGCCATGTACTGAATAAGCATAGGCCTGCTTAGCTTGCGAGAAGCATACCTCAAAGTGGTAAGTCCGTTGGCTTTACATTCAGATGAGATTTATATTTTTGCAATGTAAAACTATGACAAGGGAGATCGCTTTAAGAAAAAAAAATGGTTGTTTATCTAATAAATGTTCGTACAGCACTTTGAAATTTAAAGTCCAATATAAGTACACCTCTATCCCAATAGAACGCTGTCCTCAGGAGCCAAAAAATCTTACCGCGTTATAGGTGAAACCGCGTTATATCGAACTTGCTTTGATCGGCTGGAATGCGCAGCCCCACCCCCCCTGGAACACTGCTTTACCACGTTATATCCGAATTAGTGTTATCTCAGGTCATGTTATATCGGGGTAGAGGTGTACTCAGTATTGTTACATACGCTTAGTGTGTCCTGCAGGTGTTCAGTTGAACCAACTCTTGCAATGAACTCTACGCGTCCCCTTTAAACTCCTGAAGTTTGCTTTGAACTAATAACACATTTTAAAAGCCCTTTAATGGGGGCTAATTAGATTGTGTATGGGGACATCATTTGAATGCCCAATGTCGAATAAGATCACATAGTCAGATATGGTGAAAAGTTTGGGGGTTATCTGCTTTCTGACCTTAAAATTGAACACTGATTGAATTACAATGATTCAGGGATGCTAAGGAGAGGTCTGACTGAACATGAGCGTGGAGAGGATTAGGAAGATAATTCTGCTCTTACACAAGCGGTGACTCTGCTGATTTCCTCAGAGTTACCACTCCTAATTCTCACTGGGATGAGTGAGAGCAGAATCCGGCCCATCTGGCCACTCCTTTTAGCTACTGAAGGAACAATCCTAGAGCCTGAATCTACATTGTCTTGCATCTTGTGTAGTGGTAAGAGAAAGGGTTGTTTCAGTAAGATATTTTAATAAAAAGAGGATGACATCCCAGTCTTTGTGACATAATGTATTGCTGCATTGACTTCTTATTTATTATTTGCAAAGTGAAAACAAGGAGTCCAATCACAAAACATATGTAAAGTATAAACATTGCAAATGAAAATCCCCCTTCATTGTCCGACCCATATGATTCTTCGTTCATTCGTTTCATCACAGGGGTGTATTTGTATAAAGAATCTTATTTTATAGCCTTTGTGTAATCAGAAACATAATTGCTTTAATGCTTTATCTATCTTCTGGTATTTGACAGACAAACATCTTTGCACGTGCACATGAGTTCTAATATACGTTCAGATCTATCATCCTGAGTGCAGGAGTGTCAAAATAAAACAAAATAATATATAGTTCTTCTAGGCAGCTCTTCCTCCAGGGAGCTTATTGGTGTTGTCAGTTGTTACGTGCTGAAATCCACAAACTGCACACTGTATATTCACTTTTCTTGGGATTATCAGGAAGCAGATATTCAATAGCTGGTGTAAGTTACTGTTGTGATTGTCAGAACAAAGTAATATATTGTCAGTTCTCATTTGCTGCTGTTTTCCTGCAATGTGCTGAGAAACTTCTATGAGGTGCTAACAAAACAAAATTCCCATTGAAGCACTGGGTTTGCATCAGTGGTGAATTTGGCCTATTGTCCTCAGGCTCCCTTAGTAAACGCATCCTGAAAATGCATTACAAAAAGATATAGCACTCTTCTAATGTGTGTATGTGTAAAACTGGCAAATTGAAACTATAACATTAAAACTACTAAACTGTGGGGTTTTTTTTTTTTTTTTTTTTTTACAAACTTGGCTTAATATTTAAGTTTTAGTCTGAACATGAGATTTTAAAAGATGCCAAGTTTGAGGTTACGAGGTGGACTCTTTGTTATTCTAGCAGGATTAGGCCTATACTCATACGACAGAAAAGGACCACCGAGTGAGTTTCTAGCTCTAAAAAGAGCTAGCCTCAACTCCTTTTCATTAGGATCCAGTCCTGCACCATTCAAGTCAGTTAACAAGAATTTCATTGTGCAGCATCATGGCCTTGCGTTATTATTGATTATAGGGCTGAGATTCAACTGTGTAAATCTATGTACTGTAGCTCCACTGAGGTACATGGAATTATGTTGTATGCAGTGTTGCTGTAGCTGGGCTGGTCCCAGGATATTAGAGACACCAAGTGGGTGAGGTAATATCTTTTATTGGTCCAACTGCTATTGGTGAGAGAGACAAGCTTGTGTGTTTACAAGGACCTGAAGAAGAGTCTTAGATCCCTATGATATCTGTCTAAACTGTTTTCCCCTAATATCTAACCTCAATCTCCCTTGCTGCAGATTAAGACCATTATTTCTTGTCCAACCTTCAGTGGACATGGGCAACAATTGGTCACGGTCCTCTTTATAACAGCACTTAACATAGCTGAAGACTGTTGTCAAGTCTCCCCTCAGTCATCTTCTTGTCTCAAGACTAAACATGGCATTTTTGGAAGCCTTTTCTGATAGGTCAGATTTTCAAAATCTTTTTAGTTGCTCTCCTCTGGTCCCTTCAATTTGTCTGCATCTTTCCTGAAGTGTGGTGCCCAAAACTGGACATAATACTCCAGTCAAGGCTTCACCAGTGCTGTGTAGATTGGGACAGTTACTTCCTGTCCGACAAGCCCGAAATGTGGATTAACGTGCCTAGGTGTAGGCACTCACGTTTTGAAAAAAATGTGGCTCTGGTCAAAATGGGTGTATATTTGTTTATGTACTTCTACTCCACTGATTTATTTCATGGTAAGTAGCAGAACTATAGAATGAAAATGATTTGAAGAAGGAGGTGATTAAGGAAAGATCTGAAAGAGTAGGGGAGCTGGAAGATGGAAAGGTGAAAATGGAAGATGCTGACTGATGCCAGTAATTTCTTCGTGACAGTTACTTATTCATAAACATGAAGGGATAAGTACTCAAGGGAAAAAAAGGATTAAATTATAAACAATTCAGGCAAAATTGCCTCATACAAAGAGTTCTTTAAACAAAGCTCATAGGCAAAGGCAGCAATAGAGGTAAAACAGTGTTTGAGAGGGAGCTGACACAAATTTTATGGAAATGGAGAGATCCTAAATATACTGACAAAAACTACATTATTTAAAATGGAAGGCACTTAGGCTGATCTGTACAGCATTTCCGAGGGTTAATAAAGGTAAGTCTTGATGGATCACAAGGCTTTTCTGGAGCTTTCAGTTATATCTGTGTTCATGTTTAACATAAGAATACAGTACCTGAAAACAGCTTAAAGAGGTTTTTGGATTGTATACAACAGCGTGATGACAAGACAACGTAACAGCGGAACAAGCTAAGAGATTATGGAAAATAGGTTGACTGGGGGGATTTGATTTGAGATGGAGTCATTTGAATGGCCCCTGCTGTTGTGTAATTTACAGTGGGATTGACACAGGTCACTTAGCATAAACTCTATTTAATTTTGTCAACATGGCTGCTCATGTTCTGAAGACATTGTTAACAGGCAGAGTATACAATACTTCAGGGAACTAGAGATCTGAGATTGGGGAGCTTGGATGAGGTACTTTTTGCACTGTAAGAGGACATGATTATCACTAAGGTTTCTTAAACAAGATAGCCGACAATGCAGCACTGATATATGTCAGTGGTGGGGTTATTATTCTGTAGTATTTTGCAGTAGCACCTACAGGCCCCAGCTTTGATCTGTGTCCTGTTGTACTAGGTAGTCAGGCACAGGCCATGTCTACAGTAAGAGCACTTTACAGGGATAGGAATAGTCGTATACTACACCGGCAAAGTGCTTCTTGGACAGATGCAGCTATGCCGGCAAAACTGCACGTTGCACCATATGATAACCCTCCCCCCTAGCCCCCGAAGCAAAACAAGCTATACTGGTAAAAGTACAGCTTTGCTGCTATAGTTGTGTCCACACTAGAAGCTGCTGCTGGCACAGCTGTGTTGGTCGGGGATCACACCTTTTTACACCCCTGGTAGAAGTCTGCAGTGTAGACATGGCTTTAATAAAAACTGTCCCTGCCTCAAAGAGCTTACAATTTAAATACACAGCACAGACAAAAGATGGGAGAAAGGGAACATTATTGTGCCCATTTCACAGAAGGAAACTGAGGCATGGAGAGATCAAGTAATTTGTCCAAGGTTGAACAGGAAGTCTCTGGCAGAGCTGAAAATTGAAACCAAATCACCATAACCCCAGACCAGTGTTTTAACCACAAGAACAGCCTTGCTATCCTATTCACATGCCAATTAAAATAAATAAATAAATAAAATTGGGGCAGGAAAAAACAAAGCTGGAAGGAAATGGCTTTTTTTACTTCTCAGACCTGTGTGTGGATTTATTAGCAACTTCCTTTCTTAAATAATTAAATAACTAATTAACTATGAATATTAGAAGGGCTCAGAGACTCACTTCAGGGATCCAGGACCTGTCTCAATTGTTTAAAATTTTTGTGTTTTGATCTGTGGATTTTTCCAACTCCAACAAACCTTAAATGATGGTAAGATCCATAGCTGCATGATGGTTCTTGAAAAGGCAAAAAAAGGCAGAGTGGTAGGCCTGTTTAATTTAAATGTAACTTGTTAAATCTAAAGCTCTATCACTTTAGTGTCCAGGCAGTTCAGCCACGTAGCACAGTTACTGGAGAGAAAAGATAATTCAGAACAGGCATGGGTTTAGATTCAGGTAATTTGAATTGGCATAGTGGTTTAGCATGCGAGGGCATTTTTGTACTGATCTCACTGAACTCAAAGGCGATGAAGTGAAACCCAGAACTGATTTTAGTGCTTTGAAATTACAGCGTAGCCGGCACATTTCCCACATCTCCCCAGGATCTAGGAAAAAGGTTACGTAGCAGGGCAGTCTCTCCCCAGAGAAGAAAGAACAATGACGGGGTGTGTGTGAGAGAGAGAGAGAGAGAAGTTGGGTTATGACGATAATAAATAGGCCAATAAAGTGCAGTCCTGCCTCTGACAGTGTTTGTTCTGGGCCGAGGCCATGGTGCTGAGCCATGCAAATAATGGACTTTTTAGTCCTCGTCAAGATGAAAAGGAAACGAACTGCTGCGAGCCACAGAAATCTTTAGATGCTTAAACGTTTCAAAATAGGATTGAAAAACTCATTGGGGAAGAGATTCTTTCTTTCTTTCTTTCTTTCTCCTGCAGATAATAGAGTGAGACATATTTATGTTAAGGTTTTAAACAAAACCTCTCCCTGCACACACGTTCAGTGACCACATAGAGAAAAACGATGGAATGTGATAATTCTCTGTAACAGGCTGAGGAGGAAGAACAAAGATGGTACTTACATTGTAAACTCTTTAGAGGCAGGGACTCTGTTTGTATAACACCTAGCACAATGGGGCCTTTATCCATGACATAGGCTCCTGGATGTTACCACAATAGGTCATTAATAATGGTAACCATGATAATAACAAAAGGTCCATCTATGGTTTGGTTAGAGTCTCGGTATTTGATATGGTCAGGCCAATAATCCAGAATCTTCCATCGCAACACTGATTTTCGGGAAAGCATCCCTCTTTGGGAAAGTGCTTAAGTGTCATTGACTTCAGTGGGACTTAAAGTTAATTAGGTGTTTAAATGTTTTCCAGAACTAGGAGGGCAAAGTTTGGTCCTGAATACTTGGGTGACATTAGTGATTTTGGCCAACTTTATTTGGATGACCACTAAGAGAAAAGGAACGGATTCAGATGATGTCTTCTGAGAACTTGAATCATTGTTAAATCTACACTTTATTTATTTATTGAGGCTCTGATGTGTTTGAATAGGAATGAGGAGGAATGTGAATATATGTATGTGTATGGCAAGGTGGCCTAGTGCATATGTAACACAAACTAACCCCAGTTGTCGGCGGGCAGAATTGAACCTGGAACCTCTGGAGCTAAATGCATGAGCCTCTACTGCATGAACTAAAAGTCATATGGCTATTAGATCAGGCTGTAGAGCAGACTCATTAATCTCTCTCTAAGTGGTCTTGGTGCCACTAGATGGAACAGAGCACCAAACCCTGGAGGTATGTGGGTTACATATAGAATACTGGACTGGGACTCAGGAGAACTGTATTCTATTTTCAGATCTGCCCTTGGCCTGATCCGTGATTGAGGGCAAGTCATTTAACCTCGCTGTACCTCTGTTTCCATGACCGTAAAGTGGGGATAATGATACTGATCTTTGTGAAGTGCTTTGAGACCTACTGATTAAAAGAGTGGGCTATTACTGTTAGTCCTATCCCATGTCTAGTTGGGTCTAGAAGCAGAGTTGCTGATGCACCATGAGACAATGTAGTCTTGCAGCAGCAATTCCAGGTGGGATCGGGAATGGATGTGCAGGAAATCTCATGGGAATGCCTACTTTCAGATAATTTCTAGCTTGGATCAAAATCCCCATGAATCTAAAGGGAACCCCACATGCCCTACTCTCTCCAACCGTTAGTCACTGATCAAAGCCAGCTCAGACATGCTGCTAAACATGCCACCCCTTCAAATCCCTAGATGCTCGAAAACCTTATCCCCACCAGTCAAGGGCAATTTAAAATGCTAGCATGAGGTTCACCGCTTTCTGAAGGCTTGGTCCAGTTAATGCCTATTGAAGCCAATGGGAATCTTACAGGATTGAAAAAAATGTCCTGGGGAAAATAATTTTTAACCTTGCTGCATTCTGAGATATGGAGTAATAATTGGTTGTTGATGTTGCTCTTCTGTTACCTGGGCCAGATACATAATGACCTAAATCCCAATCTACTTTACCGGCAGCATCATAGAAGCAGAGAATTAAACTGGATTGTAAGGTGTGAGTTGATCTTGTTGGCCAGTGAGGAAAGTAACACTGTGGTGAGACAACATAAGTAGTGGGAAGTCCACAAACAAAATAGTATTAGCAACAGCTTTCTTTTCTCTTGGTCTTTTCTTAGGGAATAGATACTCCCTCCCTAGATAGCATTTTTACAATAGCTGCTATTATATAGACACTTTTAAGTACGTAAATAACTAGTTTGGTGCTAGGTTATTTTTTAGGGGGAGCGAGAGAGACAATTCCCCCCCCCCCCCCTTAGCATTACAGTGCTGCCCATTAAGTGCATTTACAAAGCACTTACTGACAAGAAAATTGTTTGATGGACTCATCCCATGTAATGAGATGTTTCAACAACTGTATTTTTCTACAATAAGTTAGTAACAAAAACTAAAAGGAGGAGGGAAGAATATGGACAGGCATTTAGACAAGCTCAATTGACCCTCCCAATGTCCCTGTAAAAATAACAGTATGGGGAATTTGCTTTAAAAATAAATTCTTGTTGTTGTGTGTATTTTGAGCAAAAACATTTACATAGTATATAGAAATGTAGGGCTGGAAGGGACCTCGAGAGGTCATCTAGTCCATTCCCCTCTGTTGAGGCTGTATCAAGTATATCTATGCCAACTCTGACAGGTGTTTGTCTAATCTGCTCTTAAAAACCTCCAAACTACCTTGGAAGTCTATTCCAGAGTTTAGCTACTTCTAGTTAGAAAGTTTACCCCTAAAAATCGACCCTTGCTGCAGATGAAGTCCATTGTTACAATTGGTCATCGTCCTTTTTTTAACAGCCTTTAACATATTTGAAGACTGTTATCAAGACTCTCCTCAGTCTCCTTGTCTCAAGATTACACATACCCAGTTTTCTTAACCTTTCCTCATAGGTCATGTTTTCTAAGCCTTTTATAATTTTTGTTGCTCTCCTCTGGATACGCTTTTCAGTTTGTCCACAGCCTTTTTAAAGTGTGCCCACCAGAATTGGAACCAGTACTCCAGATGAAGCCTGACTGGTGCTGAGTACAGCAGGACAATTATCGCCTGTCTCTTACATATGACACTCCAGTTAATACACTCAGAATGATGATATCCTTTTTTATGACTGCATCAATTTTTGACTCTTATTCAATTTGTGATCCACTAGAAGCCCCAGATCCTT
The DNA here is from genome assembly GCF_013100865.1 of Trachemys scripta elegans. Lineage (NCBI taxonomy): Eukaryota > Metazoa > Chordata > Testudines > Emydidae > Trachemys > Trachemys scripta. Next base: position 148,509,639 of record NC_048299.1, read on the forward strand.
TTCTTCAGTACTACCACCTAGTTAGTTTTTTTCCCCATTTTGTGGTTGTGCATTTTTATTTTTTCCTTCATGACTGGAGTATTTTTGTGCTTGTCTGCACTGAATTTCTTCTTGTTGATTAAAGACCAATTCCCCAATCTGCCAAGTTTTTTTTTAATTCTTATGCTGTCCTCCAAAGTGCTAGCAACCCCTATCAGCTTGGTGTCAACTGCAGATTTTATGAGCATACTTTCCATTCTGTTATCCAAGTCATTAATGAAAATATTGAATAGTACCAGACCCAGGACAGGCCTCTGAGGGACTCCACTAGATATGTCCCCCAAGTTTGAAATTGAACCATTGATAACTACTCTTTGAGTATGGTCTTTGAACCCATTTGTACACCCACTTTATAGTAATTTCACATCGACCACATTTTCCTAATTTGCTTATGAGAATATCACATGGAACTGTGTCAAAAGCCTTATTATCATGTCTACTGCTTCTCCCCATCCACTAGGCCAGCAACCTGGTCAAAGGAGGAAATTTTGTCAGTTTGGCATGATTTGTGCAGTGGGTCTGGTGCCTAGAATAGAATTTGCTCCTTAGGCTGCAATCCTGCATTACTTATGCATGTGGGTTACCAGATTGAAGTCAATGGGGGTTGCTTTGTTGCATAAAGTTATGCCTGTGCATAGGTATTTGCAAATTTCAAGTCAATCCACTGACCTCAGTTGTGTTTGGATCAGAGCATTAGGATCCTTCTCACTCTCAATTGCGGAGGCAGGCTTTAAAAATAACCTTTCATTTCCCATTGTTCTGGGTCAGAGCTGCTGCATGTGAAGCTCTTTTCCAATTCTGGCCACTAATGTCTGAGTCCAATTCTGAGCCCTCTGACACCAGTATAAATCAGAAGAATCGCTCCTAAAGTCAGAGGAGTTACACCACGATCCAGCAATGTTTCTGATATCAGAATCTGGCCCTATCATTTCATTAAAGGAACACCTCCTACGGATTGGAGATTTTCTGTTTCTTTCATTATTTTGTAAGGGACCTGGTGTGAAGTATCTTTCTTATCAAACTCAATGTTTTTTTAAACAGATCCCCTCCCCCACAAAGTTCTATTTAATACATTAACGAGAGAGATTGTCATTAAGCACTTGAAAATGAAGTACTGACTTGTTATTCTGCAGTTCATCTTTAATTGTGTCATGTTAATTAAGTCTATTAAAGCAAATGTTAATATTCTGACTAATTCAGAAATGTCTTCCCAGTATAATTGTTATGCCCAGGTTAGGTAAGATGCCACAGCATTGGTGCAAAAAGCAGTTAAGTTAGGCCTATACATGTAAATGAGTTGTTTTTCAAGAGTGCAAGTCAAAGTTATGACTGAGCAGAGCAACTCTGGAATAATCAGAAGCCCTGAATGCAAAGTCAAACACTGAAGAATTTAATATGGGAGTGGCGTGGAAGACTAAAATTGAAAAGTTGTGCTCCCCTTTGGTCATTCTTTAAAACAAAAAAATCTGTGTGTTTATTGTTAGTTATTATTTCTATTTAGGGTGACCAAATGTCTCGATTTTATAGGGACAGTCTCGATTTTTAGGTCTTTTTCTTATATAGCCTCCTATTACCCCCCATCCCAATTTTTCACACTTACTGTCTGGTCACCCTATTTCTATTGTGTGGATGGCCAAGGATGCCAAAATGTCCAACTGTATTAGGTGCTCTGTGCAATCAAGGAATTCAAAGACAATCTCTGCACCAAAGAGACCACAATCTAGGATCTCATTAATACATGAGCTGGGCCCAACCTGACTGAAGTCAATTGCTAGCCCTGAGTGTTCACCAAACATGAGTCAGGCCCCCAAACATCAGGCAATTGGCTTTAAAAGAATGACATTTCTGAAAAAAATAATTAGGTTTAAAGTTCTTTTTATTTGCCTTTTGGTTTCTTAGACTTTGTTGTGCTCAAGTTTCTCTCCACAACTATGAGAGCCAGAATCTTTTTTTAAATGGAAGCTGAGATTCTCAGGTTGTTATGCAGACAAAACTACACAGGACATTTCAGGGGGCAAGGCAAAGATACCACATTTATTATGATAACACAATTTGATTTATGACCAATAACTAATACCTTAATACTTATATATACACACACACACACACACACACACACCCCAAATGTTCTGCAGCTGCTGGATAGTTACCAGTCCTGAATGTAGCTTGAGTTCGTGGCTTGAGTTCGCAGCTTGGGATCGTAGCTTGTGCCTGCTAACTGGCCAGGAAAGCTGGATATGAGGAAGGGCTGTGTCTGCCCTCCCATGTTGGCAGCAGAACGTTACCCCTCCAAAGTCTTCCATCTCACCAGGGCCGCCCGGGGGGGGGGGGCAAGTGGGGCAATTTGCCCCAGGCCCAGGGCCCCACAGAGGCCCCCACGAGAATGTTGGAGGCTCCCCCCCCGCCTCCGCCTTCGCTTTCCCCCGGCACCTCAGCGCGCCGCTTCCAGGAGCAACCCTGGACAGCGCTGCAGCCGCATGGCCTGAGCTCCTCCCGCTTGGAGCTGTGTGGTAAGGAGGCAGGGCTCCGAGCTCTGGGCCAAGTGGCGGGTGCTCAGGTCCTGTGGAGCCATGCCGCTGCAGCGCTGTCCAGGGCCGCTCCTGAACGCGGCACGCTGAGGTTCTGGGAGAGGAGGGAGGCGGGTGTAAGCAACATGGTAAGCCCCTCTGAGCTGGACACCCCCTGACTCCACCCAGGGCCGGCTCTAGGCACCAGCAAAACAAGCTGGTGCTTGGGGTGGCACGTTTTTAGGGGCGGCATTCTGGCGCGGGCCATGCTGCCCCTAAAAATGTGCCCCGGCTGCCCTAACTCACCTCCGCTGCTGCTGCTCGCGCGCCGCTGCTCGCCCTCCTTCCCAGGCTCTCAAACCCGGGAGGGACGGGGAGATCCCGAGCGGCTGCGGCACGCGAAACAGCTGATTCGCGCACTGCGGCCGCTCGGGATCTCCCCCTCCCTCCCGGGTTTGAGAGCCTGGGAGGGAGTGGGAGCAACGGCGCGCAAATCAGCTGTTCCGCGCGCTGGGGCCACTCGGGATCTCCCCCTCCCTCCTGGGGTTGAGAGCCTGGGAGGGAGGGGGAGCAGCGGTGCACGAATCAGCTGATTTGCGCGCCGCGCCGCTCAGGATCTCCCCCTCCCTCCCGGGTTTGAAAGCCTGGGAGGGAGGGGGAGACCCTGAGTGGCCGCGGCGCACACGCTGCTTCTCCCTCTCCCTCTCTCCCTCCCTCCTAGGCTTGAGAGCCTGGGGGGAGGAGGCAGGGCTGGGGATTTGGGGAAGGGGCGGAGTTGAGGCAGGGCTGGGGGTAGGGTAAGAAAAAAACGGGGGGGGGGGCAGCCAAAATTGTTTTTGCTTGGGGCGGCAAAAATCCTAGAGCCAGCCCTGACCCCCCCCCCACAGCCCTGACCCCCAACTCCGAGCCCAGCCCCTCTGAGCCAGGCGCCCCCCTGACCCCATCCCCCCACAGCCCTGAGCCCAGCCCCTGTGAGCCGGGCACCCCCCTACCCCATCCCCCCACAGCCCTGACCCCCAGCTCTGAGCCCGGACCCCTGTGAGCCGGGCACCCCCCGACCCAGAGCCCAGCTCCCCACCCAGCCCTGGGCAACAGTAGCGCCACCCCCAGGCAGCGACAGCCCATTGGCACCAACCATCACCATCACCCAGTGACAGCCCATTATGTAATTGCAGATGTATACATCCCATTAAAGCATTTATTGTTTTTAAACAATGTATTTTGTGTATAATTTTCAAATTATGAAAAATTAATTTTTGAATGTATTTCACTGGTTATTTTTTACATTTCCAAATACATGTTACTATAGTATTGCAACTTTTTTTTATGTAAGGGGGCCCCGAAATTGCTTTGCCCCAGGCCCCCTGAATCCTCTGGGCAGCCTTGCATCTCACCCATCCTTTTTGTAGGCTTTAGTTTGAATCCAGAGTCTATAGGTCTTGCTGAGTTACGCTGCCTCTGGGTTCGGTGTAATTGGTCACCCGTCAATTGCAGATGTGACTTTCGGCCTCGGACCTGGCGTTGATCTTCCTTCTTTGTACCATTGTTCTTTTCTTCTTAGGCTGGACTCTTCTTACTTTGTTAGGCCTGTTGTCTGCATCTTCAGCCGTTGGTGTTTGAACTCTATTTCATCAGGACAGGCTGGTGCTGGAGGTTGATTCCATCGTCCATACATACCTCATTCACACATCTAAACTAAACTAATAAGATTACAGCAGGGTTTTGCAAAAATGAAGGTTGCAGCAGGCTTTTCCAAAATGGAGTGAGCATTTAAAATGGAGTTTGAATTACAATATGGACAAGTATCAGAGGGGTAGCCGTGTTAGTCTGAATCTGTAAAAAGCAACAGAGGGTCCTGTGGCACCTTTGAGACTAACAGAAGTACTGGGAGCATAAGCTTTCGTGGGTAAGAACCTCACTTCTTCAGATGCAAGTAATGGAAATCTCCAGAGGCAGGTATATATCAGTGTAGAGATAACGAGGTTAGTTCAATCAGGGAGGATGAGGTGCTCTGCTAGCAGTTGAGGTGTGAACACCAAGGGAGGAGAAACTGTTTCTGTAGTTGGATAGCCATTCACAGTCTTTGTTTAATCCTGATCTGATGGTGTCAAATTTGCAAATGAACTGGAGCTCAGCAGTTTCTCTTTGGAGTCTGGTCCTGAAGTTTTTTTGCTGTAAGATGGCAACCTTTACATCTGCTATTGTGTGGCCAGGGAGGTTGAAGTGTTCTCCTACAGGTTTTTGTATATTGCCATTCCTGATATCTGACTTGTGTCCATTTATCCTCTTGCGTAGTGACTGTCCAGTTTGGCCAATGTACATAGCAGAGGGGCATTGCTGGCATATGATGGCATATATAACATTGGTGGACGTGCAGGTGAATGAGCCGGTGATGTTGTAGCTGATCTGGTTAGGTCCAGTGATGGTGTTGCTGGTGTAGATATGTGGGCAGAGTTGGCATCGAGGTTTGTTGCATGGGTTGGTTCCTGAGTTAGAGTTGTTATGGTGCGGTGCGTGGTTGCTGGTGAGAATATGCTTAAGGTTGGCAGGTTGTCTGTGGGCGAGGACTGGCCTGCCTCCCAAGGTCTGTGAAAGTGAGGCATCATTGTCCAGGATGGGTTGTAGATCACTGATGATGCGTTGGAGAGGTTTAAGCTGAGGACTGTAGGTGATGGCCAGTGGAGTTCTGTTGGTTTCTCTTCTGGGCCTGTCTTGTAGCAGGAGGTTTCTGGGTACACGTCTGGCTCTGTTGATTTGTTTCTTTATTTCCTTGTGTGGGTATCGTAGTTTTGAGAATGCTTGGTGAAGATCTTGTAGGTGTTGGTCTCTGTCTGAGGGGTTGGAGCAGATGCGATTGTACCTCAGTGCTTGGCTGTAGACGATGGATCGTGTGGTGTGACCGGGGTGGAAGCTGGAGGCATGAAGGTAGGCGTAGCGGTCGGTGGGTTTTCGGTATAGGGTGGTGTTAATGTGGCCATCGCTTATTTGTACGGTGGTGTCCAGGAAGTGGACCTCCCGTGTAGATTGGTCCAGGCTGAGGTTGATGGTGGGGACAAGTGTAAGGAATGATAAAAAGTGAACAGAAGCTGCAATGTAGACAAGTATAATGAATGGCAAACAGTGAGCAGAAGTTACAAAGTTGAAACAAAAACAACAAGGAGTCTGGTGGCACCTTAAAGACTAACAGATTTATTTGGGCATAAGCTTTCGTGGGTAAAAACCTCACTTCTTCAGATGCATCTAAATGCAAATAAATCTGTTAGTCTTTAAGGTGCCACCAGACTCCTTGTTGTTTTTGTAGATACAGACTAACACAGCTACCCCCTGAATGTTGAAACAGTTCAAGTTTCAGTGAGTTAAGCAGGAATTGGATTGACAGTGAAACTTACAAGGGCAACTGGCCGAATAGCTATGACTCTTAACAAGCATCTTAACTGTCAATTTGCCAGTTACTGGGGTAACCGGTTTTATGGATGAATGTTGTTTCACTCATAAAACTTTACTTATGAAGTTACGTTAATAAAGTGAACAGTTAAAAACAATTTCATTCATCAGTTCTACAAGGTGTTCATATGAATCCAGGAATGGAGCTTTATGAAAACCATGAAATAGTGCTAGACTTGTATGAAAGTTGGCAGTACGGGCATAGAAAGGTTCTCATGGAATTCAGGGCCTTTGGATCAGGCTCCAAGTGTACATACAGACGAATGAGGGCTGGCAGGACAAACAGTAGACAAAGGTTACATTGGGCTCTGTCACAGGGGATCACCAGCCTAACCAAGGCCAGTAGCCTTGTGAAAGGCTATTAAAGAGATGTCTGGCAAAATTGAGTTAAACAGATAGGATAAAGGAGCTATTGTCAGTCGGTGGTCTTTGGAGGAGAGGGGAACTCAGAGGTGACTCAGTGTGGTGATGTGCACAGTTCTGAAGGGGATTGAGAGGACAAATGCTCCAAGGCTTGCTATGGTTGTGTCAAATATAGAGAGGAAAAGGCATAAAGTGAAGTTTAGGCAGGTTCATGTCCTCAAGGAATCGATGGAGAATTTCATTACACATAAGAAGCAGATTATCAACAGTATCTAGCATAACTGTAAACAGCCACTTAGGCATTTCTAAGAAGCAAGGGTTATATGGAGTCCAGTGCCTAACCGAACATCAATGGCGATGGTACTAATAATTTCATAGGTTTCCTGTCCACGAGAGACTTGGCTGGAGAAAAGCATTTGATAGCCTCTGCTTCCACAATGTGAACAAGAGACTGCAGTGGAGTTGGCTTTTTTTTTTTTTTTTTTTTTTTTTTAAGGATTGTTTTCCACGGGGGGGGGGGGGGAAACGTTTTAACAGACAAAGCAAAGCACAGGAGAGAAATAAAACACAAAGGAATGTGACTTACAGCAGACTGGACAAACAAATCACTGTACTGACAATAAACACTCTGGAGTTCTGCAGCCATATAAAAATGTGAGGCTGATATGGGCGCTCATTAAAAGACAGAATTCTGCCCACTATGTTGCTGTGGGTAAGGCTGGTGGGGTAGTCTGGTGCCTACAGTACTGCCTCCTGGTCAGTTCTCACCATCGTAAGGCATGACCCTTTAAGAGTATTTGGTATCGGTTACTTAACAAAGCCTGTTTACAATGTGACTTATCACTGTACAGTGCCACAGCAGTGACCTCCATGATGAGAAATTGGCCGAAGTATAAAGAATGAGGAAAGCAGACGTCTACCCATCTAACACACACAACTTGCTTGCTTCATTCTTAGCAGTTTTGCCAGTTTCTCATTATGAATAATCAGACAGGGTCAGTGTGTAGAGTATCAGTATTGATAATGGACAGACCAGTTGATTAACTAGTGACTTATCATGAGGGCGCTGCTAAAGTTAAGCCTCATTTTGTTTGACTAATTGTCCTGTTTGTTCTTAATTCTCTTGTTCTACCTTGTTTTGTCTCTGTCTTCCAGTGTATAACTGAGTCCTCACTTCAGTTAGTAGCTGTTGAGCTCTCATGGTCGGTTCTAACAGCTGCCAGCAATTTATAATACTTCTTTACACTTAGACTATATTAGCACCCTCTCATCCAAATATCTCAGCATTTTTATTAATATAAAGAAACGAGGCATTGCAACATCCACAGGGTATGTAGAATAGGTAAGTGGCATTTTTATATGCTGGAGAAAAATCCTGGCTCATGACTGGCCATAAACAGTCATGTAGCAGGACAAGTTTCTCTTTTCCCTTATTGATGGAGTAAAACTGATGCCTGGGACAATGCCAACCAATCCGATCATTACAGCAGTTCCCAAAGTACTCAAGGAGTCTCTACAGCATGGACTGCATGTGAAGGGAAAGGAAGCTTTGGCTATGTCCCCTCCCCCCACCCCTTTTTTTCTGGCCCACCCCACTACGTCATCAATAGGGGAATAGAAGCTGCTACACCAACTCCCTGAGCCTAGAGATTTCTGCTGTAACTGGTCATGTTAACGTAGGAGACTTCGGGTGTTGGGTTCAGTGTGCAGGTTCTGGGTAGGGGTGGTGGCCTGTGATATACAGGAGCTCAGAGTAGACGATCTGGTGGTTCCTTCTGGCCTTCAACTCTGTCTTTGTGCAGCACAGGATCTGGCCCATTGTGGTCTAGCAAATTTAGCACTGTTTTTTCTAGTATGGGAGCATTCATATGTCCCTAGCATCTGTTTGTTGGAAGCTGAGAACGGGCAACAAATGATGTATCATTCGATTACCTGTTCGGTTCATTCCTTCTGAAGCACCTGGCATTGACCATTGTTGGAAGACAGGATACTGGGCTAGACGGATACTTGGTCTGACCCAGTATGGCCGTTCTTATATTCATAATGAGGCCCTGATCTCAATTGAGGCCTACTGTCCCTGCCCATCCTGGCTAATAGTCATTGATGGACCTACCCTATGCTATGTTTACTTATACCAATAGTAAGAGCAACTTTGCCAATGCTCACAGTTTTATTGCGAATCTTGTGGTATTGTTTTTTTTTCTAAATTCACAGCTGCTGGAATCAAAAGTTTTTGCATAAGGATCTTCCCTTTTTTAACGAAAATTTCAAGCCTAACAGTTTCACCCAAGTTAATTGTGAAGGCCCCAAAACCAGCAGACAAAGAAAAAGAACCTAAAATTTATTTTAAAAATACCTCATGATATTCAGTCGCATGAGTGTGGGGATGCTGCCTCCTGATTTGGAAGACTTGAAACTGGCAATACCAGAAGAGGCAGATCCTTCCTCAAAAAGCTGGCAATGCAGATGTAAAAGCAGACAAACGGTGGGAAGGGAAACAGTGATGAGGTTATGGAGCAGTTCACTGGAAGAGCTGAGAACAGACCAGAGTCTCCTGAGTCCCAGTCCAGCATGCTCTCCACCATACCACACTGCTAAAATATGCGAGGATGTTGAATTTTGGATTGGTCAAAGCTTCCACCGAAGAGTTTGTCCCAGCCCCGCCTCATATGCTTGAGTCACTTTTCTTTTTTCCTTCTCAGAAGTTTCATACTGAATTTTCTTCTAACACCTTCCACTTACTACATTTCTAACCTTGTTATATTTCACCTGCCATAGGCGCTGAGTTTTATTTTTCCCTGGGGTGCTCCGCCCGGAGGCCCACTCCACCCCCTCCCCTGAGGTGCTGCCCTCACTCCGCCTCTTCCTGCCCCTGCCTGCCCGCCTCCCCGAGGCCCCTGCTTGCTTGCTGCTCTCTGCCCTCTCCTAAACCCCTCCCTGAGCCACCAAACAGCTGTTTGGCAGTGCCTCCAGTCAGCTTTGGCTGGTGGGTGCTGAGAACCCACTATTTTTTTTCCGTGGATGCTCCAGCCCTGGAGCACCCACGGAGTCAGCGCCTATGTCACCTGCCACTGTGCACTAGTATTAGGAGTGCTATTATCAAGTGGGAATCAAATCTTTTTTGGTCTTGCAATGTTTTCTCTTTCTGGCGAGTCTAGTCATTACACAACAAATATCAGGCGCGGGCACATCAGGGCAACTGCTTTATTAGTTGGATGACTGCTCATTCACTTAATATGTTAAGAAGTTCTGTGACCTGCATCCCAAAGATAGAACAGGTAAAGTAATGTACATGACTTCATTCATCTAAAAGAGAACTACACCGCTACCTCGATATAACGCGACCCGATATAACACGAATTCGGATACAGCGCGGTAAAGCAGTGCTCCGGGGGGGTGGGGGGGGGAGGGCTGCGCACTCCGGTGGATCAAAGCAAGTTCAATATAACATGGTTTCACCTATAATGCAGTAAGATTTTTTTGGCTCCCGAGGACAGCGTTATATCGAGGTAGAGGTGTATTTGGAAAGCTTACTCAGAGGATCCAAAGACGCAATACATTGAGTATGTCTTAAAACTTGTTTTACAGAATTTTTTTTTCTTTCATCTCAGCAGTAGAATTATCATTATTTGCTGTTATAATAGGGGCCAGATCCCCAGCTGGTATAAATCTGTGCAGCTCCATTGACATCAAGGGAGCTATGCTGATTTACACCAGCTGAGCAGCTGACCCTGTGGCTTGATTATTTTGCTAGGGAAATGCTGCAAGATTGGTTCACACAACAAAAATCCAGGGCAAAGGGAGGAAAAAGTTAATAAAATAGAGCTGTTATTGTGATGTTTTAAGTAGACTCAAGCACAGGACTGATTGTAAATCCAATCCACTTGCAGTAGCTCTCCTAAAGATATTGCTTGCAGTGCAATATAGTTTACAACAATCATTTGCATATTTCATAGCATGTTATGTTTTGCTTTTTGCGAAAAGGCAGTTCACACCATGTAGTGTTATGGGTCAAAGTCATTCCTCTGCAGAGAGACCAGGCACATGGCTTTGCATCGTGTTAGTGCTTGCGCCTGGTCTCTCTGCACAGGGATGAATTCTAATTGCCAATGTAGAGGGCCAGCACAAAGTACAATGTTCACCATAACAAAGCACGTAAATTCACTACTGCAATCACCTGCGTCTTATATTTCAGTCAACATTTTCAAAAGTAACTAGTGATTTTCAGTCCCCAAGATGCAACACCTGATTTTAAGTAAGTGTTGCGTATGTGCCCTCTCGAAATCAGACTGCTGTAAAGTGTATCAAGTTAGGTGCCCCAAATCATCAATCGTTCTTTGTAATCTGGCTGTCACGTTAACTTCCGCAAGATGTTTATACTGTACTAGGGCTGGTTGGGAACTAGAATTTCAGTCCAGAAACTTCCATTTAAAAAAAAAAAGTTCCAATTCAGAAGAAAAAGTTGAAATTTCTTATAAACTGAAAAATCTGAGAAATGTTGATTTAGGACCACTAAAAATGTGTTTTGACAGTATTCGGATTAATTTTCTATGGGTGTCTATATTGCTTTCAAATATTAAATATACATTATAGATGCACAATATTAAATCATTGATTCTAAATAAAATGTGCAAAGACTATTTTAGTATAATATGCAACAAAGAGTCCTGTGGCACCTTATAGACTAACAGATGTATTGGAGCATAAACTTTCATGGGTGAATACCCACTTCGTCAGATACAGCGTCCAATACATCTGTTAGTCTATAAGGTGCCACAGGACTCTTTGTTGCTTTTTACAGATCCAAACTAACAGGGCTACCCCTCTGATACTTAGTATAATATAAAAATCTCAATGAAATTAACAAAGTTTCAACAGTAACTAAATGAAAAGCATTGATACTAACTAAACAAAATGTTTTGACACTATTGAAATGAAAAGTGTTGGCTTTTTCCCATTAATAATTTCTACAAAATAGTGACAATCCTTCAAAAAGTTTGATTTCGACGAAACTGTATTTTTTGATGGAAAACCATTCCATTGAAAAAATTTTGACCAGCTTTATGCTGTATCATGGTGAAGACCACCAGAGTGGGAGCCTAGTTTACCAAAGGTGCTGAGCAACCATGACTCACATTTAATTCAATTAAAGCTTTAAAGGCTCAGAAACCCTGGAAAATCAGGATGTGAGATTCTTTGGCTGTTAATCCAGTGCAGGGAATGCAGAGCTCTCAACATTAGTGAGAGTTCCCACAGACACTGAATACTATACAGTTGGCAGAGAGTGTGGGGTACAGTGCCATAGGCAATTACAGCCCTCCCTAAATATGAAATGCTTGTTTAAGAAAATAATTAAAGCTACCCCCATAAACAGGCTTCTACACAGCTTGTATTCCAGTTTTGTCCCTTTTATTTACCGTGAACCAAATCCCATCTGGAACTCTTTACCACACAGACATCTACTGGTTCAATAATATATTGCAAATAAACATCATTACAGGGGGTACCTGCTCATTTAATTACAACTTCCTAAGACAAAGAGTCCTGGATTTCATCAAATGCCACTTGAAAAATCAGTAGCTCCTAAAGTAAAAGTTATTTTCAGAAATGTTGAGCACTCTCACCTGCACTTGAAGCTAAGTGGGAACTATAATTGTTCAGCACCTCTAAATATTGGGTCCTAAATTTTCCCTTATTGTTTCCCCTCCTTGAGAAAAATCATTCTCTTTCATAAAGGAGATTTACTAATTTGTATGACATTCCCCCCACAGCCATGTCATGCTTTCCCCATGTTAATATCCCTGAGATGTTTGGAATCAGTCCACGTTTGTCAAAATCCTGTCAACGTTTTAGCTCAGCAATATTCATGCAGGTGTAATTCCACCTGCAAAATGTGAATTATCATGTTGCTGCATCTGTGCAATATCGTTAAGCCTGTGAGAGAAAGAATTGGATAAAAGGAAGACACCTGCTAGCACACAGTTGTTTTGAACTGGACAGTAATGAAACGTGTTTGCTTGACAGCCCCATTCCTGACATATCAATCACAGTTTATGTCAAGAATTGGAAGGAGTCTTTCAACCTGTTAGCCTCTAGCTCAAGGCCAGCTTGTGGAGTTTTTACCCTGCTGAGATGTCACTCTGGCAAGTAGACCCATTGGGAATATTTGTGTGAGTATATGTTTGCCAGCATGAATAAGGGCCCTCTATGAATATAGATTCCGTTTCCTTTTAGGGAATACTGCCAGACCTTAGTCTTTGAGGCAAGGTATTTAAGCACATGTCTGACTTTAAATACATGAATGGGCCCAGTGACTACTCACATGCTTAAAATTAGGCACGCGCCATGCTTCATTACTTTGCTGAATTGAAGTCTGGAAAAGCTTTTCCATCAGAATGAGAGTGCTTTTATCAAGACCCTTCCTTCCTCCTCACCCCAGCTTTTCAAAATAAAACCCTACTCCAAAAAAAGTGTCCCCTAAGTACACCAGGAGGAAGAGCTGCAGAGTTCACATAGTCCATTAGGGAACTGGCTTTGCTAGTCTTTTGTTGGAGGTATTCAGTTGCTGCAGTCCACAGTATCCAGCATTCCATGATAAACACAAGTTGTAGCCATCTTGATGGCTTTATTGATACATATAAGTTGGGCCACAGGAGCTGTACGGGTATAGTTTAAACCGTACACCCTCCTAGTGTAGATTCAGTTATGTCAGTATAAATGTGCTTGTACTGGTATAGCTTATTCCCATATGGGAAGGGAAATAAGCTATACTAGTATTACAGCGCAGAAAATTTCCTATTTAACATTATTTAGCTTATTTAGCTTATTTTGATTTTTAATATTAAGCATCTTTTTGTTTTGAAATTTCTTTTAGAGGTGTGACAGGGTGGTACTCACCACTCCAGCGCTTCCTCATGGCCAAGACGGGAATTAGCTCTGGTAGCCAGTGCGCCTTGCTCTGGTGATGTTCCACCCATCACCTCTTTCTGCTCCAGGGACCATGTCACTCCTAGGACCGTGGCGTCTTCTTCATGACCCAGCCCTCTGGCTGCGCCACATTCTGTGATCCCCCCTTCTGAGGGACAGTATCACAGTCCCTCAGTCCAGCCACTTCCTCAGTGGGGATAGAGGGACACAGCCCACCCACTACTCTAGATTCCAGTCCAAGGACCCTGTAGATGGCCTCTTGCTTCATCCCCTCAGACTCTTCAGTTTATATCCCTGGGCCACTTTCCCACAGCCCCCAGCACCTTCTTCGCCCTTGCCTCAGGGCTTTAGCCTGCCAGTCTTAGCAGCTAGCCAGGAGCTCCCTTTAGCTCCCATGGTCCCTGCTGGCAGCACTGCTCTGACCAGGGTGCTGGCACTCCTTCCTCCTGCTAGGAGCCTGGTCCTCCCTCCTCGAGCTCGAGGCAGCTACTCTAGCTAGTCTGCCCTGCAGATCTTCTTATATGGGCCTGCCTGGCCCGGATTGGCTGCTCCTTGCAGCCCCTCTCCTATTGGCTGCTTTCTGCGCAGCCTCCCCAGGCTCAATTAACCCCTTACTGGACAGTGTGGGGTAGACACCCCATCACAAAAGAATAAAAAATGAAACACATGAAAAGAAAAGTTGTAATTGAAACAAAATATTTTCAAAAACTGTTTCATGGAAAATTTTGAAATTCTTTCATTTTATTCCAATTCAAAGAAAAAATAACCAAATTCAAAACTGAGGAATGTTTCACAGATCAGAAATTCTGGGGCCCTACACACCACAAACTTTATACCAGCTTTATTAGACTATAATTACATCCACATTACTGGTTATACTGGTATAACAGTTTTAACCAATATATATACAAACACACACGTGTACACATACAAAAATAATGTATAGGCCAGGCCTAGACTGTAAATTCTTTGGGGCAGGGATAATCTTTTTGGTGTGTGTGTGTGTGTGTGTGTGTGTGTGTGTGTGTGTGTGTGTACACCACCTAGCACACACTGGCCCTCACCACTACTCATGATGATGAGGTAGCTGAAATTTCTGAAGTGTTCATTCTTCCAAGCTCATAGCAATGGGGAAACGTAGAGCATTTTTCTGATTTATTACGTAAATGTCATTGGATGCCATCCACAAAATATTTTTAGCACTAAGGTTGGATGCTTCATGTATAATTAAAGATCCTGTCCCCTAAGAAATGACCGATGGAATGTTAACTCTTACTGGTAATCAATCTGAAACAATGTGGTAGCAGGTCACTAGCAAATATGTGGACTTTGTGTCTGCCCAATGCTGTTTTGGAAGACTTCCAGGTTCTTCTTAGTGCAATTTATCTCTCTCCCAGAATAAAGGGAAGCAACAACTCAGTGGAACAGATATAAATCCATCAAATTCTAAAGGGTATGTAACCAATTAAATAATTACCTTAACTTGATTTTAGCCTTAGAACTGTGTTTTATCATCACTGCTTCCATTCAACCAGTCTTGCAAAGGCTATCGTGTATTCTCGAGTTATCTCTTGGTAAATAAAAGTGATGGAATGCTCTGTCAAATATAGTAACTTGACTATCTAAATCCTAGCTCTCACAAAGCAATGTGCGTTTATGCAGGACTTACAATCCTTCAATTTCTTCCAAAGCCAAGATGCTCCTGTAAATCTGTGTATATGAGAACCTGTGTCACAGTTCAGAGCAACTGCACCTGAATTCCTGCTCTGTGCTCCGGAAAGGACACCCACACTAGGCTCCCAGCTCCTCAGCAGTCACCCTTGTGGGTGGAGACCTGTGTCTTTTTTCCTCCTGACCAGGGTTTTTTCCAGACTGCACAGTTCCCTGCCTAAACTCTGAGTTCCACAGCAACTCAGGCTGCCTCAACGGGCCTGCTTTTCTTTGTCTTCAGAGGCTATAAACCACATAATTGCCAGCAGTTAAAAGTTACCACACAGTCCTTTCTAAGAAAGCCCGTTTATTTGTAAGATGAAAGCCTTACAGAGAAAACATATTTGAAAAAATAAAAGAACATACATGCATTCTAATAAACTTATCAGATATCACCCCCAACTCCAACAAGGACTCTGGTAGGGGGTTTTCTGTGGTTACAAATTCATAACAGCTGTAAGGCCAGAACAAATAGCCCCACGAATTTGAGAATCACTCCTTTATTCTTTCAGGGCCTTTGATGTTGGACCCTGGAAACAGATAATTAGCAGACAGAGAACTCTCTTCAGGGCAAAGCTTCAAAAGGCTCAGTTCTTGCATAATCAGAAAAGGTATAGCTGCATACACCTCCCCCTAGAGATTTTTCTCGTCCATTCTTGCTTGGTACATTGGTTCAAACAGTCCTTGGCAGCTCATAACATTCTCCAGGGTTTACTTTGGTCACATCTCCTCTCTATAGAAGTTACATACAATTCCCCAATAATACACACTCTTTGTATTTATAATACAATGGACTCCAAAGCTAGTTAAACTTAATTCAATGAGGTTTTTCAAGGATATTGCAGGAAATTGCCATATCTGTTATAGGGTAAACAAGAAAAAATTCCACCACTAGCCTTACTCACCCAGAAGTAGATTGAATTCATTAGTTTGGTTGGGTTCACGCAGGTATAGTACCCTAAAGTGGATGGTAGTTTATTCTGGGATTCTTTAGAAAGATCAGGAGCTCACACATTTAGGAATTCTTTATTGAGAGACAGAGTTTTCTGGATGTATTCTCCCTAATTTCACATGCTATATTCAGACGGCTTGCGGAAGAAACTTCCAGAAACTCATTCTCAACTAAACAGAACGCTCCCATTAGGTGATTGACAACTTGCTTACAGGTACAGCATGCTAGATGCTCCAAAGGCGAATTCATGCTTCCTCCCAAGCATCAATGGCAGTATGGAAGAAACTCTTTGTAACCATCTGCAAAGCTATTTCATGGTCCTCCTTAAAACTCTTCTTTGCTATGATGCCTACACAACCAAACACACCTTGGGCTGGTCCACACTAACCCCCCAGTTCGAACTAAGATACGCAACTTCAGCTACGTGAATAACGTAGCCGAAGTCGAAGTATTTTATTTCGAACTTAAAGGTACTTACCGCGGGTCCACATGCGGCAGGCAGGCTCCCCCGTCGACTCTGCGTACTCCTCTCGAGCAGGAGTACTGGCGTCGACGGCGAGCACTTCCGGGATCGATTTATCGCGTCTAGACAAAACGTGATAAATCGATCCCAGAAGATCGATTGCTTACCGACGGACCAGCGAGTAAGTATAGACATACCCCTTGACTAGTGTTCCCAGGCACTACCTTAAATGCAAATAATAAATAATAGTAATTGTGTAGTAATATAAACCAGCATGAAGTGCTAGGTGACACTGTATCAGGTCAGAACAATGTCTCACAATACGGGGGTGTGATTCTTTACCCAATAAATGAAAAGATGCTTAGAATCATAGAATATCAGGGTTGGAAGGGACCTCAGGAGGTCATCTAGTCCAACCCCCAGCTCAAAGCAGGACCAATTCCCAACTAAATCATCCCAGCCAGGGCTTTGTCAAGCCTGACCTTAAAAACCTCTAAGGAAGGCGATTCCACCACCTCCCTAGGTAACCCATTCCAGTGCTTCACCACCCTCCTAGTGAAAAAGTTTTTCCTAATATCCAACCTAAACCTCCCCCCAGGTGCTTTTCTGCACCAAGGCGCTTACAATCTGACACTGACATAACAGTAGCGTTGACAATGCAGGAGAGAATATGGATAGGACAAGGGCTGCAAACTGTAACTGACAATGTGGATATTTTGGCATCAGATTTACAGTATATGGGAGGAAGTTGAAATTATTGTGCCAATGCAAATATGTCTAAGGGCCATAGATATGAATGGCCTATTACAAAAGAGTTACTTATCCTTATATCAGGATTGCTTACCAGCCAATAACAATTTTGTTTTGTCATTGTGATGCTAGATTGTGTTTCATTGATTAGGTTGGTTGGTTATGACTTGAGATCCTGCTTGTGAGGATGTGAAAGTGGATGTTTTTGGTATATAAATCTGAGCTGTTTTCCATGGGATGGAATTACAGAAGAGCTCCGCTCCCAAATAAGCATCAAAAGAAGTGGCCAGGTTTTCAAAAGAGCTCAACTTGTTGGCTGCACATCTCTTTTGAAAATCTGTCTGTAAGCAGAAATGGGTCGTATTTGCAAAAGCAGCTTGTACAAGAGTTTGCCGGGACTCGACCCTTTCCGGGTGGCGGGGAGCCACACTGGCTCACTACCCACTGGTGCTTGGGTACTTTGTCCGGCTGCAGGGTCTCCCTCGGCAGCCCTTGCAATCCTGGAAGACACAGTAAGCCCGACCCTGGCTCATAGTTCCAATGCTATGTCAGGGCTCAGACCCTCAGTCAGGGCTGAGCAACAATAGTACAAGGATTTAAGCCCAGGCCCTGGGTCAGGGTGGGGCAACAAACGCTGAGTCAGAAGCTCAGGCCCTCAGTCAGGGCTGAGCAACAATAGTAGGCCTAAGCCTCAAAAGGACTGGGAGAGGGGGAGACTGCCAGCCACGGGTTGGGTGGCAGGGGGGACACAGGCCCTCCCACTCCACTGCGTCCCAGCCTGGGGCCCTAGTCGAAGAGGTTTCCGAGCCCTGAGCTAGGCTGGAGATGTCTGGACTCTCCAGCGGCTGGGGCCTGACTGAGTTCTGAAGGCCAGCCTTTGTACTTCCAGGTCGCTGCCTGACCCCCTGAGGGGCGGGCTCAGAGCTCCCTAGCTCCGCCCACTCCGGCCTCCGGATGGGCTCTTCCCCCTCTGGGGTGACGGGGAGCCACACCGATTCACTACACAGCTAAATAACCTAGTCACTTTTGAAAGTTTTACCCATGCTGGAAGCTGCTGCAGTGTTGTAAATTCTTGCGCTTGATGATTTCCTTTTTTCTTTCTTGATGAACTTTTCTATTTTTAGAAAGAAACAATGAAAAGTACAAAAAGGCAAATGACCTATACATTGTATATGGTCCCAAACCCGGCATGCTTCACCAATAGAATTAAGCAATATTATGACTCATCAAAGCGGCAACACCAGATAATAGGTAGACGTAAACACACATTAGGGTTGGAGTTACAATAATAAAATAGGAAAAAATGTACATAAATTGGAAAAGGAGGAGAGCACAGAGGGGAGGGAAAAGAAGGAGCGGGTCAGCTCCTGGATCCTGTGATTACCTGCAAATCTGAGCTATTAATTTTAAAAGGCCAGTAAGTTTCTATCCCTTGTCGCTACAGAAAAAAGCCTGGGAATATGACCTAAGTGCACCCTAAAGGCTCAGAAACCAGGAGGTAAATAAAAAGAACCTTAAATTATTATTTGGCTTTAAAAAGCACAGATATTTTTAAATAATATTGTGATGTTTTTGGGGGTGCCAGACTCACGATTTTTGAATGCATTGTGTTGGCAATATTTCCTTGGAAAATCCACCCATCATTTAGGTGCCTTAAGGAGAGCTGAGCTCATTTAAGAAAATCTGCTTCCAACTGAGAGGTGCTGAGTGCTTGTAAATCTGGCTCTAAACTCTTTTGAAACTCTGGTCATATAGCTTGGCCAAGAGTCTTTCTGAGGGTACGTCTGCACTGGAGCTGGAGATGTAATTTCCAGCTTGGATAGACGTACAGATGCTAGATTTTATTGAGTGAGAATGCTAGAAACAGCAGCATAGTTGCTGCTGCATGGGTGCAAGATGGGCTAACCACTCTCAATACCATCCCATCTGAAACCCTGTGTATGTTCTGGGAGTGGCTAATCCATCTCGCTGCCATGGCTACACTGCTGTTTTTCGTGTGATCACTAGTGTGGGTACTCAAGCTGGAAATTCCTCCAATATAGATGTCGCTTGAGTTGAGTTTTCAAAAGCGCTTGTATCATGATCAGTGGAATTGGAGTCAGAGGGACTCCCTGAAGGGACTGTTACTGAGCTGACACCAGAAAAAACAGGGAACGTGGGGTGTTAGGTTAGAAGCAAGTGAGCCAAATGAACAGAGTAGTGCACAGGTTTAATAAAATTCAACTTAACCTGCATTCAGCTTCGCTCTTTGCTAATGAAACAGCGCTCAACCTTGCCCTATCTCTGCTCCCGTTGAAGTCAGTATTTAAATTTCCAGGAGAGCAGAGCTAGGTCAATGCGTATTGTAGTTAAAAATGCCACTCACCTTCCCTCTCTCTCTCCCTCCACTCCCTTTTTGTGTCATTGAATAAAAGTTCTTTTGCTTTAAAAAGCAATTATTTTGTAACATTTTTTCCCCCTGGCCCTTGATAACTTGTTAATGCAAAGCGCAATGCCTGGAAGCACAGGTTTGACTTGCAAAATGCGCTTATTTGTTTATATTAAACTCTACCCACCAAACCTGCAGAGATCAAATAAAAACCATTCAAAGTAGCATAATGGCTGGAACAATTACATTTAAAACGGGGGACTTGGAAGAGGGGAGGAATCAGAACTTCGCCTTAAAATTACAGGAAGCTTGAAAGGAAAATCGAAGCCGTAGTGATCATCATTGATTGACCTGTCATTATTTTAACAGAGAATACCTAAAACGGTAAGAAGTTGAATTGATGACCTGGAACATAAACGCAGATTAAGAAATATCATGTTGATGATGTTACTGGATGCTTGAAGACAAGGAAAGTTGAGCTATTTCCTCCCCCACCCCCATTGGATTAGGAACGAGACTTGAGGATGGATAACTTCTAACTGTCTCTGTAGTGTGTCAAATTGCCTTCTGCCCTTGAGAGGGGGGTGTACTGAGTAAACAACATGGTGAATAACGCTGGTAGGGTGAGTGACTGAAAACCAAAGGATCTGGCTTCCTCCTCCCCACCACATGAGTCTGTCTGCTGTGTATGAGAGAACATGATTCTATGCTGAGAAACTGCCCAGTTCTCTAGTGTTGGGAGATGTTTGGTTGTTTTTAAGGGCAGGCTTTACTGAATAGGGCCTGGCTGCTGATTGAAAGCATGGCATATGGGCAGTCATTGAATGGTTGGATGTGTTGGGCCTGATTGTCAGCCATTCCATACCTGTGCTTGGAGCAGAGATGGAGTCGGGATCAAAGTTGGCTTTGAGACAACTCTGTTTCCTGTCTTCTAGATCCATGGAAGGACTTGATGTCACCTGATGTAAATCAGTGCAGCCTCAGGGTTGTTCCGACTTACACTCTGCTTCCCAAGAGCCTTCAGGGAAGCAAAGGCTAGCCAGAGTGTAGAGTTATTTATGGTCACATCCCCAATACACCCCCAATTTCCTCCATACTCCCCAGGAACTGGGATCAGGGCCAACTAGGCTGTTACATCAGTTTTATTGGGAATTGCCTGGGGAGTATTTTTGCTCACTTCAGGGCTGTCTGAATGGCATAAAGGGACCTCAGTGTAATGGAAAAGAAGCCCCATTGTTTGTATGTCTTACCATCATCCCCATCCAATCCCCCAGCTTTGACTGTATAACTTTTCTGGGCTCAAATATTCATACTGTGAGGACTTCATCTCCATAATGTAGGCTTTGAGCTGTTGGGTTGGTTTTTCTTGCTTTCCTTCTTTAGCAAAGTTCACAGTCACTTAGTTTTAAGGCAGGAAGTAGGGTCCAGTTTTTCCAGCATGGAACTGGAGACTGGACTCCTGAGTGCTTTTTATATTTTTTTCTGGTTCTTGCACTGATTCAGTGTGTCTTTGGGCAAGTCGCCTACCCTATCTTTGACACAGCTTTCCTGACTGTAAAATGGCCAGTGGTACTTACCTCACAAGGATGTTCTAAGCCTTTTTAAATTAATACTTGTAAAGCACTTGGATGGTTTGGATGGAAGGAACAACCAGTCTGATTTAACTCTCTGAAGTCAATGTCAAAACTCCTGTTGAGTATAATGGGAGATGGAGCAATCCCCTATAAATACATTGAGGATTGGTTGATTACTAATTTGTCCCACATTTTATTTTAAACACCGATTTTTAGATCAGAAATGAAGGTACAGGAGCTAGCTAATCAGTTCCCTGTATCGTATTCACTCTCTCTAGAGCCTTTTATATTTAGCATTATATGCAAATTGCCAGCGCTGCAATGATGGGAATAGGAAATGAGAAATCTGGATTTTGTTTTCCTTTTCCCTTTTTTTTTTTTTTTTTTTTTTTTTTAGGCAAAGTATAAAACATAAATGCTTCAGTGGCAGAATTAACTCTAACTGCTCTATGTGTCAGGGCTGCGATAACGGGCAGAATATTGGGCTTGAGAAAGATTATGCTGGAGCTATGGGTGGTGGTCAGGGATTTGGCCACCGAATTTGCAGGCAAGACCCAGTATTTCCTTGAGTTCCTATTTTTGGAATTCCTTTTGTATGAAAAGCCCAAGCTAATCCAAACTGGGTTTGTCTCCTGACATGTATCATTGCAGTGGAAAATCCCCTGCTCATAAGAACGGCCAGACTGGATCAGACCAAAGGGCCATCTAGCCCAGTATCCTGTCTTCCGACAGTGGCCAATACCAGGTGCCCCAGAGAGAATGAACAGAACAGGGGATCATCAAGTGATCCATTCTCTGTTGCCCATTCCCAGCTTCTGGCAAACAGAGGCTAGAGACACCATCGCTGTCCATCTTGGCTAATAGCCATTGAATTTATCCTCCATGAACTTATCTAGTTCCTTTTTGAACCCTGTAGCAGTACATCAAAGCTCACGAAGGAATTTTTAGCATGCAATAGCAGGGTCCGCGTGGCCACTTGGTGCACTGTATATTCCCACCCCAGCTGATGGTGCACCAAGTCTCTGTGTAATCAAGCCCTGAGCTTCTCTGTGCCTCATCTGTAAAAACTGGAATAACAGCATTTCCCTCCTTCTTGCAGGTGTTGTTTGTAAAGATAAATATATGAGGTGGTCAGATACTGCAGTGATGGGCGGCCACATGTGTACCCAAGATAGATCAGAATAATTGGTCCCCCAGCATTTAGAAATAATGAGTCAGGCCCCCAAAAAATCGCTGAGGTTTTTTGAGGGGTTGGGGTGGTATTTGACTTCTGATGTCACAGCATCTGTGAATGTTTTCAAGCATTTTTCCTCACTCATTAAACTTTCTAGTAACTTAAAAAAAAAATCTCAGTGATGATTGAATCTTTAAGAAAACCACTAAATAGCATGCGATACAATTTTGAGAGTTGGAGACAGTGGGGGTGCCCTAAGCTTCCTTTTTAATTAGCTGCGCCTTTGTTCTCTGTGTGCTGCACTTTGAAATCTCTAAAGAGAGACAGGCAGTCATTTGGTGTTGGGTTTAGTGCAGATTGTCTTAATCAAGACTAATGCTCTGTGCTCTCTCCAGGAGACTTTCCCTTTGGTCTTGCTTGTTTGTTTTGTCATCAAAACTTATTTTTTTTCACTGATGGTATGTGGGTTATTCTGTGTCTGGGAAAAATACAACCCCAGGAGTATACCCCAGTTAGCTACTAATTAAAGATGGGTTCAGACCTTTTTCTGAAGTCCTCACCCCTTGAACTTCAGTTGCTCGGATAGAATGCAACACTGCTCCAAACTATCCTTGGGTTTGTGTCTGCCTTTACAAATCAGATCTCAGCCAAGACATTTGCCCAGCTAGTCTCCTCAGACTGTTTTTATCACTCTAACCCCTTAAGATTGTTTTATGCTCCATTTTGTATCTTTGTAACTGCCAAAATTGTCACAGGAGAACAGATTAGGAAAAGAGCCTAGGGTCAGACTTTCAAGGGCTCAGCCCTCACAGTTGGGGGCAGGTTTTTAAAAGCGGTCAGTTCAGATTTAGGCACCTAAGTAAGGGCCAGATTTTCAAAAGTGTTCAGCATCCGGTAACTCCCTTTGTAACACTTTATGACCAAATTTTGAACCTGCTCAAGCCTGGCCATTTATTTTGGTGACCAACTGGGAGCTGAGCTCTTTTTTTGAAAACCTGCTCTGTAATATAACAGCTTTTCTGGTTCATTAGCAATTTCAAAAAAGGGTTTTTTAAAAAAAAGTCAAGTGAAATGTTTCATTTGCAGAAAATCATAGCGTTTTGTTTTGATTTTGACCATTTTTATGTTTTTGTTTTTACTGAAACTAAAGGACATTTTTAAATAGTCACTAAAAACTGAAAAATTGAAACGTGTGATTTTGAAAATGTCAAAACAAAACATTCTGATGTTGCCAAATCTGCATTTTTCGCCAGGCCAGGGGAGAAGCTGTGTGTGGAAAAACTTAACCCAGCCCTAATAATATACAGTTTTGAATGGCCTCATTTCTCAGGAGTCTCTGATAACCCTTCATTTCCCCCTCTCCCCCATTCCTTTTCTTTCTCTGTGCTTCTGTGTGTAGGGAGAGAAGGAATGTTGTCCTCTTTTCCTTTTGGAATTTATGGTCATTTCACCAGTGCGTTTCTCGGTGACTTTGAAAAAAATGTGCAGCATTCTTATACAGATTACTTTTCAAACCATCTCAGATATGACATATTTATGCGAACACAACTGCAGCACTTTTTTTAAAAAGTAGCACCCTAGAGTTAGGGCTCCTATGGGTAGAGTATTTCGAGATAGGGTTAGGGTTCCTATGGGCTTTTTTTCTGGTAAGGAGAGCAGGTGCTCCTTTCGGGAAAGCACTGTCCATGATGTATTGCATAAAGCTGGCCAGTACGTTTAGTTAGGATGATTTATATGGACCCACACATATAACTTTTTTCTTCCTCTCCCAAAGAAACCTGCTTGTTACAGTGCTAGGAAGGCTGTAAACAAATCATTGACCTTTTCCGTTGAACTCAAGGGCTAGTCAGTTTGATGGATCCCATAGTTCCCAGCAGTACACAGGATGTTTTGAGAGGAAGACGAGTGATTTTTGTGCCCATGCTGTTCCTGTATGTGAGGACTGCTTACCTGGTATTACCTACTCAGGATATTGGCATCCTCCTACTTCCCTCTCCACTGCCCACAAAATCTGAGTCTCTTTCTGAAATGAATTTCATATTCACCATCCACCAATACAGAGAGAGGAAGCGGTTATTGCATGTCAGAGACTTGCTGTTGACACAGTAATTCTTTTTAGTACTGAAGAATACTGTTAGCGGTTGGGGATAAATGCCAACTTTCATTTAAGACAGTTCTAAGAAACAGTGAAACTACCAGGGAGTGGAACCAGGGAGTTGATATGATAGCAGCCTCCACCCCACGCACATATCACCACCCAACACCAAGGTACAGAGGTTTTGCTTTTGCTGGAAAGGTTTTGCTGGCTATTGTTTTGTGAAGATTGTTTTCAGTCTGTGAAAGAGAAGAGGGAACAGTAAAGGACACAGTCGGAGCAAAAACTTGGGAAGCGGGCCTGAGAAAAGCCAAGAGAGAGAGCTTTTGGGTGAGTGCTGACTAGAAAAGGGACTTGTTTGATTTCTGCTGTGTTCACGGAAACAGGACTTAGTATATTCTTTGTAAATAAAAACCCATTGCCGCAAAGAACCACCTGACTTCATCATCAATTTCTCCTCCTAACTGGAACAAGCTGCAAGAACCCAGATTTTTAGCTAGCTACTTGACTCAAGAGGGGTAACAGTACTTTTCATCCGTACACCTCAAAGCACTTGACAAAGGAAGGTCAATGTCACTATCACTGTTTTACAGAGAGGTGAAGCAACCTGTCCAAGGTCGCTCAGCTGGTCACAGCTGAAAACAGCACCCAGGTCTCCTGACTGCCAAACTAAAGACATAGCCACTGGCTCAGGGCAGTTCATTCAGCATTCCAGCTGCACAATAGGCTGGGTGGAGCAGAGCCACTGGCATCATAGGGAGAACCAGGATGAAAAGGTCTGTGGCCCAGATCAGCAAAATCATTTAGGCTCTTAATGTCCATTGAAATCAATGAAAGTTAAGAGCCTAAAAACCTTTTGTGGATCCAAGCCTATGTCAGAAGTGAATCTGAAGATGGATTGGAAATACTGGGCCAGATATTTTGGAAGGCTTCAATACCCAAAGCTTCAATTGAACTTAGTGGGAGCTATAGATTTTCAGCTCCTCAGAAAATGAGGCCCATTGTGCATTACAAATGCCATCAACATAACAGTTGATTCCTGGCTAAGTTAGGGGGTGAGGAGAGTCCTTCCTTCATGCCTAATGAATCCACCCACGAGTGCAGCTAATTCAGCAGCCACTGTTGCTCAACTAGAGGAATAAAGCAAAGCCTGAAAATAGAGAGGCCTAGTTGAGTTTGCAGAGAAGAGAGATATTGATCAGAATTTAATGCCTGAAAAAGAGGCAAACAACACAAGCAGGTTTACAGGAGCTCCCAATACTGAATGAACCCAATGGCAGAGAAGGGATAAAAGGGAAGGTTTTGAAGAGAAGACTTTGAGCCTAGAACTGGTTCTCTATTTATTTTTTTTTAACACCGCCCTGGCTTTAAAGTTGGTGCAAATTACTCGATCGCTGCCAGAGTGGGGTGAAGGGACCAGATCCTGAGAGTTCTGGTATCTGTGTTTAAGTTCTTGACGGTTTATGCTTATCCTGCTGTGCAGGGAATGGCAGAGTATGCAGTAAAGAAACACAATGTTTCTCTCACAGATATTCTGTAATAGGCTATAATCTGTGGCTTAACCATCTCTCTGCACTGGGTTGGTTTGGCAGCATTGTGCACAGCTGTTTATGTGAGCATCGTGGCTGCTATTCGTGACTGGTGAGGTGTTATTCAGGGTCCCTGCAGGCAGTGCTGCCAGGATACAGGTTTATGGAGCCACAGGACAGCAGGAACATGTTGAAATGCAAGCAGGATGCATAGTGCTCCTGCTCTGCTGCTGACTGAATGGTGTGATATACAACCTGCTTCAGGCTGCCTGGCAGTTCTGGGATAATTTGATCCCCCTCAAAAAAGGTTCCTTCCCTGTTTACTTGGGCACACCATAGATTATCCCGTCCTCCTGCTTATCAGGAAGGCTCCAGGCTCTCTAATCTAATCTTGGCACAAAGACATCTGAGAACCTTTCGTTCACCCAGTTCCCTCCACTGATGCACCAATTCTGGATACATTAGGACAGATGCTCAACTGGACGATCAGCTGGGTGAGCTGACCCATTGACTTCAGTGGAGCTACACTGATTTACATCAGTTGATGATGTGGCCCATCTAGTTTGCACAGAGGCTCCTGAATGCACACAACCCGTTTTATTTTCTAAGTCAAGACCCATCCTGCAAAGAGACTTCAGAGCATAGGAGTTGTAGGCACTTCTCCAACTCATTTAAAAATCTCATTCCTTTTTTTCCTCTCTCGCCCATCCTATTTCTAAATTACTTTCACATAATTTATTTAATGCCTTTATACCATACATTCTTTACATAATTAAAGCATGTAACATGAGTAATCTACTTTCTCCAATTAATTATCTCTTTTATTCACAGCCATCTGCAACACAATCTTCCCTCTTAGCCTGGTTTCTCCTTCAGTCTTAAAGGTCAACTGCAATTATGAATGTGTTTCCATCCCACCATGTCAGGAAATTAATTAAAAACGTAAGACAGTGTTAGTGAAATGTACTATTTCCCCCCCATTCACTGTGGCAATTGCCCACTCCTTAAGCTGAATTTCTTTCACCTGTAAGAAAGGAATTTCTTGGGCTAGAGAAAATGGATCTCAGTAAATTTTGACCCAATTGGGATATTGATAGGCCTGAACCAAAACCCACTTTGAGAGGTTCAGCTACTGGTCCCAATGCCATGGCTGCTCTATATGGGGGAGGGGATAGCTCAGTGGTTTGCACATTGGTCTGCTAAACCCAGGGTTGTGAGTTCAATCCTTGAGGGGGCCACTTAGGGATCTGGGGCAAAATCAGTACTTGGTCCTGCTAGTGAAGGCAGGGGGCTGGACTCGATGACCTTTCAAGCTCCCTTCCAGCTCTAGGAGATAGGATATCTCCATATATTTATTTATTTAATTTATGTCTCCTGGCCTACACTGGAGGGGGGATCAATCTTAGTTACACAACTTCAGCTACGTGAATAACGTAGCTGAAGTCGACATACTTAGATTGACTCACCGTGGTGTCTTCACTGCAGTGAGTTGACTGCTGCTGCTCCCCCGTCAACTCCACCTGCGCCTCTCGCTGAACTGGAGTACAGGAGTCGACGGGAGAGCACTCGGGAGTCCATTTATGGCATCTAGACTAGATGCGATAAATCGATCCCTGCTGGCTCGATCGCTGCCCGCCGATCCGGCTGGTTGTGTAGACCTAGTGAGCCAAACCAACCTGGGGAAGGAGTTCAGATCCAGGCTTGAACTTTGCAGCTTGGGCCAAAATATGAGGAGCGCTGTAGTACTAGTAAGAAACTGAACTATTAAGAAATATATTGAGGGACATTGTACTGGGAGCTGAGAACAGAGAGAGACAAGCTAGAGGGGAAAGAATGGTCTTGTGATTATGTCATTAGGCTGCAGAAGGGTCTGGGTTCTATCCCAGTTCTGCCACGCACTCACTTTGTGACCTTGACAAAGTCACTTAGGCTGAGATTTAAAAAACAAACAGCAAACAGACACAACAAGCTATGAGAATTAGGTGTCCAAATCCCACTGAAATTCAATAAGAGTTGGGATGTTAACTCCCTTAGGCTGCTTTGAAAATCTTGATCCCCTAATTCTCTGGATATAAATGGTCAGATTTCCCAAAGGGTTCCATACACTGGGCCCTTAAAAACCTGCCCCTAAATGTTACAATGGGAGCTACTGCAATTGTAGGTTCTGAGCACACGTGGTGGAAAAACTGGCCCTCAATCTCCAAGTTAACTTTTTACCAAACCAACTTTGAGTTGCAAATATTTTATATCCAGAAACATACATTAATAAAGCACTAAAGGGAAATACTACATGAAAACCAGAAAGGCCAAGATGTGGGAGAAGTTTTTGCATTGAAATCAGTAGCTGGAAATGCCGTCCTGTCAAGATAATTAGTATGATGAGTAAGAATGACCTTTATAGTAGGGAACATAATTGCATTGTCATTGCCCATTATTTGACCTTCTATAGGCCATCCTTCAGGACCACTAATGAGTGAGTACTTGCGTGCGTGTGTGTGTGTGTGTGTGTGAGAGAGAGAGAGAGAGAGAGAGAGAGCGCAGCTGGGATGCTGGAGAATAAATGGAACCTATAAACCAAGCAAAATATTAAACATATAAATATACCTGTTGCTATAAAAAGATCCTTATTAATATACTTCCGCCAGCCATTGGAAACGGACTACAATGGGACAGGGTTCATTCTTTTTCCCTATGCTCTGTAAAGACGTTTGTTTTAGGAGCACATTAAAGTAAATGTCAAAAGACACGGCTGTTGATTTCTCCCCCAATCAAAAAGGCTCCTATCCTGCATGTTGTTCTATGCGGGTGGAAGTCATTGAGGCACTACAAGGTCACAAATCTCTACCCGCGCAGAGCAGCCTGCAAGATTGGCATTTTATGATGTCTCATGTTTTCCCAACTGGCATGGAATACTGTTTTCATGGGCTTTAATAATATTTTTATTTTCCTGTAGACATTAATTTTGGTGCTGTCCTTCTGGGATGCATGCAGCAAGCCTCCCTAACATCATTTATCCAGGCCTCTGTAGCTTTTAGATCAGTATCTTAGTTATTCATAGATTCCACCACCATATGGCACCATTATGATGATCTAGTCTGACCTCCTGTATAACACAGAACCTCAAGCAGTAATTTCTGCCTTCTGCCCATAACTTCTGTTTGAACTACAGTATCTTTTTTAGAAAGCTAGCCAATCTCCATTTAAAGACTTTGAGTGATGGAGAATTCCCCACCTCTCTAGGTAAGTTGTTCCAATGGTGGACTGGAATACTTTTAAAAAAAAAATGCACCTTATTTCTGGTCTGAATTTGTCTTACTTCAGCTTCCAACCATTGTCTCTCATTTTGCCCCCCTTTTTTTTTCTGGCTAGATTCAAGACATTTCTATCATCAGACATATGTTCATCATGTAGATACTTATAAACCATAACAAAGTCACTTCTTACCACTGTCTTGGATAAATCAAATAGTTTGACCTTCTT
Source organism: Trachemys scripta elegans (assembly GCF_013100865.1). Classification (NCBI taxonomy): domain Eukaryota; kingdom Metazoa; phylum Chordata; order Testudines; family Emydidae; genus Trachemys; species Trachemys scripta. Next base: position 148,539,014 of record NC_048299.1, read on the forward strand.
AAGTCTCTCACTAGAAGTCATTAGGTACCCTCTCAGACCCAGAAATTTTTAAAGGCACTGACTGGTCAGCTCCCATTGACTTCAGTGGGTGCCAAGGGTGGACAGTACCTTTGACACCTCAGGCCCAGTTCTGATCTCACACACTTCTGACTCATAGCGGTGTAACTCCACCACAGACAGTGGAGTTACGCCAATGTCCGTGTGATGCAGAGTCGAAATCAGGCCCAACGTCGGTGCAACAGGGTGGGAAGTTTATTTCTGATTTTGAACCACAAAGTGAACAATATTGTCAAAATAGTCACTTATCAAATATTGCATTTATCCTGCAATGCATTATAACTTAATCCCCTACCCCGCTCCCACTGGTGTTACTGCAGCAGAATGTGTTGTCTGTTCTAAAAATTGGCAAAAACTGATTGTCAGTTATAGTCTGCTATCTTAAAGATCATAGGCACTGACATTTGTGTGTGACGACTTCAGGGCCGGCTCCAGGCACCAACTGAGCAAGCAGGTGCTTGGGGCGGCCAAGGGGAAGGGGCAGCACGTCGGGTTCTTCGGCGGAACGTCCCTGTCCCTCTCGGAGGGAAGGACCTGCCTCCAAATTGCCACGAAAGAAGGTGGTGGAGCTGCCGCCGATCGCTATCGCGGCTTTTTTTTTTTTCTCCGCCGCTTGGGGCGGCAAAAACCGTGGAGCCGGCCCTGGATGACTTGAAGGACTGGAGAAGAGGAAATCAGAGGAGCAATTACACTGCATTGACTAGAGGTTAGTTAAATGCCTACCCTACCTGTTCTGTGGTTGTCTTGATTTTACTCAATCAGTTTCCACCATTCTATTTCAGTTAATGTGTTTTATAATGAGTTGGTGACCCTGCTAGAGCTTAAAAGACCTTTGTATCTCAGATGGCTACAGCTAAAGTGGCTGCTTATTTGGAACACACATTTTAGAGGTTAATAAGAGACAAATTGAGAGGAAGGCTGTTCTTATGGTGAAGACACTGGACTGGGACATGGAAGATCTGGGTTCAATCTGTGGCTCTCCTACACAGTTCCTGTGTGACCTTGGGCACATCACAAAATCTCTCTGTGCCTTAGTTCCCCATTTGTAATATGAGGAGAACAATCCTTCCTTTCTTCCGCCATTTGTCTGTTTTATCTTAGACCTGAGTGAAATTCAGAGTTTCCAACCTGTGGGAAACGCCATCATTCCAGCTTTGGAATGTTGACATTTTTCACGCAACAGAAATTTTAAAGTAATTCCGTTCAGCAATTTGTTTCATTTCAACGTTTTTGAGCAAAACAAAATATTTAGATATTCCTGAAATCAAAAGATTTCATTCTGCTTTGTTGAACTGGCCGAAAGGTTTCCTTCTGAGTCAGATCAACATAACCCACATAATATTTTGAGGTCTATCTGACCCCAATGCACACACAAATGTAAATACACATTTTCATGCCAAAATTGTGCCTTTTCATACATTAAGTATTCTCAAACCAGGATGGGATTAATCTTTCCCCATTGGTGTTATCATCCTAACTGTTTTGATTTTTGTGTGGCAAAAAATGTCACTGTATATGTAATGGTGTCAGTTAGACCACTCAGTGTTAGTCAGTGGGGAAAATGAAAGTACTACACTTCCAAGGTATTGCGGGTTTCTTGGTCCAAACACGTACACAAATTTAAAACTTGATAGGCAAACCACTGCCTCTTCTTTCTTTATGCAGTGTTGTTGTAGCTGTGTTGATTTAAGAATATTAAAGACACAAGGTAGGTGAGGTAATAGCTTTTATTGGACCAACTTCTGTTGGTGAGAGACAAGTTTTTGATCTTACACAAAGCTCTTCTTCAGGTCTTGTACTCTCTTCTTTCAGTATTCTCAAACTATAATGAGGACAACTTGTTAGCATCAGTTGTGTCTGCAGATATGCTGTGGTTTCAGTGTAGTGAAAAAAGTCATTTGGAAGATAATGGGGTCAGTTAGACCCCAAAATAATTATACAGGTATTCCAGCATCAGATTTGTTTTTATTTTGAGGCAGCAGTTATGATATGATCATATGAATCTTTCAGCACTCTTTTTATCATTATTGATTCAATCCCCCCACCTCAAAAAAAAAAAAGTGCATTAAAAGGGTTTTGTGGGTCTGAGACCTCAGATAACATTTGCCTCACATCTCATCACAATTGTTCAGAAAATTGAGTTTCTTTGAAGATCACACCATCACATTAATTTTCTGGGAAGCCTATATGTGCTAGGAAGAGTTTCTGGAGAAGCCACGATTGTCAGATATATTTTCTGGCACGCCCACACTTGACAGATGATGATGCTGGGGCAAAGACTAGCTGTTGCATGGCACATGCACATTGTGTGTCTGAATGCATGTATTGTTTGGATTTTGTTGAATTGCACATGACATAATTGATCTTTGACTAAGAGATGGATGTTTCCCAGGGACCAGGGTATAGAAATGGTGAAACCATTGGTGCAGGAAAGAAACGTTGCAACCTTGTCTCAGGCTTATAGGGTAGCAGCATCTAGCATGCTGGGTAGTGACCCAGAGCATAAGAAATGGGGGAAGATGTTACATCTGTTCCAGAGAACAAAACAGAAAAACACATCAGAAATGTGCCAAATGTGTTTTCATATATATAAAATGAAAACACACATATATATAAAGGTATGTTCAGAACATATCTCACTTCTTCCATTTGTTCAAAGTAGTAGGCCATTTACTGCTACTTTGCTGTGTTTTGTGCCTTTTCTATTACTGCTGTTGCTATCTATTTTCATTGTCTAAACATGGGGTCAGTTAGACACACCTCTATAATGTGTAGCTTTTTTAAAAGTGTGTTTGCTCCAGGGGTCAGTTAGACTCCAACACAAGTACTGTGCATCTGAATTTAGGAAAGTTTTAACTTGTTCATAGTTTTATATAGTTCACTGGTTCCAAATAAATTCAGCCTTAAATTCATCCCGTGTGCTTTTTTCCAACTGACATACTAGGGGGGTCTCTAAGATTCCAATATGGAAATAATAGGGTGATTTTGGGCCCAATACGAGGGTGAAACTGCATTTCTCTTGCTTTACGGGAGTTGTAATTTGAGGCCCCTAAGCTAAACTCCTTGGAGGTCTGCTTCTCCAACAATGGAGTGCACCCTGAAGCCTGGTCAGCTGGGTCTGCATTGCATTGTGGGAGGTTTCGTTCCCCAGGAAGTCTGGCCCACAAGAGACAATGGGGGCTTGAACTACAACTCTTATAAGGCAATGTGCCAGGGATATGCAGTTTTGTGGGTTTTGAACAGATTCAAAACACAATGTTTCAGGTCAATTCATTAAAACACAATTTTCCAGTTTGGGTGAAACAAAATATTTCATTTCAGTTTTATCCTCACAACACCCCTGTGAAGCCCAGTTTCAGGCAAGTACTTAAGCACGTGGCTCTTCTTACGTTAATGTCCCATTAACATCAATAGAACTATTCATGTTGTGAAAACTAGACATTGTGTGTCTTGCTGCATTTGGGTGCTGTGGTAGGAAGTACGCATATTCCCATTTTACAGATGGGGAACTGAGTCACAAAGAGATTAAGTGATTTGCTCAAGATAAAATAGGAAATCCATGGTAGGGCCAGGAATAGAACCTATATCTCTTACATTATTTATCTCTTTTACATCATATATCAGTTCTTAGTGCTGTTTCCCAACCCTGGGTCTTAAGCAAATCATTTCTCCTCCTCCTCTAGATTGCAAGCCCTACAAGGCAGGGACTGTCTCTTTTCTTTATTTGTATGGTGCCTAGTGCAATGCAGCCCAACCCCAGTTGAGGCCTTTGTGTACTATCATAATATAAATATTTACAACTAAAAATATTTAACCCAAATCTCCTATGTACCAGTCCTAGGGCTTAATACGACAGTCTTTCCCTCGACAAGGAAAGAAACACAGGTGCTGAAGATATGACTCGCTTGCTTTTTTTTTTTTTTTTTTTAGCACCAGGTGGCCTGGGAAAGTCATGAATATTTTAACGGTAACTGTGGTTACATGGGCACATTGGGAATTTCGGTTTCCCTGCTTTACATGGAACGTGAAAGCCTGCATTTAAAATGTATTCTAACAAATCCAACAGTTCTCCCTTTGCAATCAAAGATACTAATTATCAAGCCCATTTTCAGATAAAGTAGCTTTTAATGCCAATTTGTTGGGATGGGAAATGAATCTGATTTCATTTCTGTGGAGGATGTCCAAAGGCAGGTGGTTTAAGGCTTGAATATTCCAAGTAATGAGGCCCTGGGGGATAAACAGCAACAGTTTTAAGCACCCTCATTATGAGTCAGCAAATATACCGGGCGTGTCTGCTGAAAAAGGCCAATTCTGATGTACTTAGCATGTTTTGGCTACTCAGCTGATCCAGTATCTGCATCTATGAGGTGAAAGAGGCAGTCTGGAATGCTACACTTGGCGATCTCCAGATGTCCTAGAGCAGGGTTTCTCAAACAGGGGTCGCCCTTGTGTAGGGAAAGCCCCTGGCGGGCCGGGCCAGTTTGTTTACCTGCCGCGTCCACAGGACCAGCCAATCGCGGCTTTCACTGGCCGTGGTTCGCTGCTCCAGGCCAATGGGAGCTGCTGGAAGCAGCGGCCAGTACGTCCCTCGGCCCGCGCTGCTTCCAGCAGCTCCCATTGGCCTGGAGCAGCAAACTGCGGCCAGTGGGAGCCGCGATCAGCCGGACCTGCGGATGGGGCAGGTAAACAAACCGGCCCGGCTCGCCAGGGTCTTTCCCTACACAAGCGGCGTCCAAAGTTTGGGAAACACTGTCCTAGAGCATTGCCATCCAATCTTTCAGACTCCTGTCAATTACAGTGCATATGCCAAGTTAAGATCAGAAATACTATAGAGTGTTACATGCATTCCACTAAGTGATTGGAGAAGTCTCTCTGATGGAAATTTAAGTTTGTACAGTGGTTACTCTTATGACATCAAAGTATTTAGACTATTTCCTATACTTACAATGCTTAGCATGGAGAATGATATTGCACCAACTCTGTTAGTAGTAGTAGAGTTAATATTATGGTAACATTAATTCAGAAGGCAAAGGAATACAAGTGATGGACCAACTTGCATACCTTGGCAGTAAGGTGCAAGTCAGTGGGGATGTCCACAAGGAAATAATGTCATGAATTGGCAAGGTGGCAGCTGCGCTCACTCTCTTAAATAAGATTTGGTCATTGAAAGTCTACAGCTCAAAGAGCAAGCTATAAATCTTCAATTCAAATGTTACTTCCATCTTAACAAATGGATGTGAAAGCTGGAAACCAAAAGGTACAGGGAAACATCGAGGTGCCTTTGAAAAATACAAGGTATTAAATGGGATGAATTTGTAACAAATGCCAAGATTTCTCAGAGTTCTCAATGTCTAAAGTTATCTTGAAATGATGGAAATATCTGGGACACGTGTTAAGAATGAAGCCAGAGCATCTGCCATGGCAGGCGTGCTATTGGGCGACTGGAGGAACATGCAGAAGGGGCTGACTGAAAGAATCTCTCCACTGAGCACTACTCAGAGAGGGAAAACGTAAGACTCAACAACATAGGGGACATGCAAAGAACAGTCCAGGATAGACAGGGATGATGGAGTCTTATTCCTGCCCTAAGTGACCTCCTAAGGGAAGATTCAGATTATGGAAGCACCTGAGACCCCCAATCAAGGATCAGGGCCCCATTGTCTAAGTGCTGTACAGACATAGAAGGCACTCCTTACGCCTAGGAACCAGTCAGGAGAGGTGGGCAAAACAGACAAGCAAGGTAGGGCCAGGTAGAAGGATGAGGAAACAAAATGAACAGTGCAGGGTTGCAAACACAGGGGTGACATGGTCAAAGCAGTGATATAAGAAAATGATCTTTCCAGCAGCATTTTGAATGAATTATTTGATAAAACTATATTATTATTATTTATAACCTGGACTATTTTGTAAAAGGATTTCCATCATCATGACTGGAAGAATATCATTCTGACTCATTCTTCGTGCTCAGAGTGTATATAATACCCTCGGTCTGTTTGCGTGACTCTTATTTAAGCCAGTGGGAATCACATGCCTGCTGATTAAAGTCAGTAAATAGCTTTACGTTTGTAGCCATTGAACTGCGCAGGTCTTCCCCCTGGAATGCTTTTCCCAGCAATCAACCGACATGTCTCTGAATTTCAAACATATTTCTTTCGCAAGCTAGTGTTCAATGCATCAGAAAATCCTACTTACAGCAAAAATAAAAATGGCACTTGGAAGATTCCATTATACAGAAAGTGCTGTAGAAATATGAACTGGTAACAACAGCAAAGCATAAATATTCACAAGGGTACACCCACTGCCATCACAAAGCTCAGACAAGCATCCTTCCTTATGTTCCACCACCCATTTGCTGTGATGGCCATGCCACCTATAAAATTTTATACAGTGACCTACAGTGAAAGGGTCTTATCCAGGGCCCTGTCTCCATAGGATGATATTTATAATCCAGATAATCCTCTGCCTGAACTGGAGAAGTGAATGAAAACATCCACAGTTACATTACAGAGGCCAAATATATAGATATAGATATGGTGTAGTGTGTTGACAACTGCGTTGGAACTGCAAGCTAGCACTTTGAGTGTACGTGTGCATGGGAGGGGGTTCCTGGTCCCTCTTGTAGGCTAGGGAGTTGTGTAGCAATGCATGTGATCAGAGTCCATATGGAAACAGCCAGCTTAAAGCGTGTGTGTGTGTGGGGTAGGAGTGAGTTGTGCCTTGCCACCTGATGGAGCAGCCTGTTTTCTCTCTCGCTTTGGGATACTGTGTGATGTTGTGAATTTTAAAAAATAAAATAGTGTTACATTGCAACCTGCCAGCAGAAGTAATTTATATGTTTATCTAACTTCTCTCTACATGTGTGTCATGGAGTAACAGTCTCGGTGCTCTGGAACTGCTCTGAATGAAGTTAGACAGGACTGTAGCGTAGTGTCTCCCCCCTCTGGGCACGCACTCATCAAGGAAAAAAGCCTCCTCAGCTTCAGTACTTCCTGGGTCTGACCTTGGAGCATTCATCCCCACTGTTCAAACTGTGAGCTCCCTGCAGTGAGTCCATCTGGATTAGCCAGCTCGGGAAGTCTTACATGCACCCCAACTTCGTGGTCAGCAATGACTCTCAGCCAGTGGTGTAAAACAGAAAAGTTTATTAGTCGACAGGAACACAGTGTAGAACACAGCTTGTTAGCACAAACATCCATCAGGGTGGGGAGTGAGATTCCAGAGCCCCAGTTCTGGCTGGGGGAGGAATGCCCCAGCACGGGAAGTGGGTGAGACAGCTGCATGGTTGCCTTCTCAGAGCTCTCTTGCAAGCCCTGGCATTGAGGGCATATTGGGGATTGAGAGCACGTCAAAGTTAGGGCTGCAGCATTCAATGCTGTGTTGATTCTGAACAGTGCTGCCACCCATAGGACAAAGGCTGCTATAAATTAGACAGCACTTTCTAAATTGCGCCGGTGGCATCTCCTGTCCCTGGAACTACCAGAATTGAGGGGGTGGGTCGGGGGGGGGGGGCGGGGTAGAGGGGCGCATGGCAACAAAGGTGGGCTGGAAAGCACCCTAGTCTCCTATCAACCTGGGCTCCAAGTGCTGTGTAGGGTATGTCTACAGAGCAAAAGCTGTGCTAACCCTATCCAAAGTAGTTTGTATCTAGCTAGCAAGGGTAACAACAACAGTGAAGACAGCACAGATCATTTATGAATATGTTGAATAACATAGGACCAGGCCCAGTACAGACCTCTGGGGGACACCACTACTTACCACTCACCATTCTGAAAACTGACCGTTTATTCCAACCTTTTGTTTCCTATCTTTTAACCAGTTACCGATCCATGAGAGAACCTTCCCTCTTATCCCATGACAGCTTACTTTGTTTAAGAGCCTTTGGTGAGGGACCTTGTCAAAGGCTTTCTGAAAATCTAACTACACTATATCCACTGGATCCCCTTTGTCCACATGCTTAGTTTCTCTGTGCCTTTGTTCTCCATCCTTAAAAAGGGTGGGAGGGTGGGTTAATGCTCTTTCTCCTACCCTTTGTCTGTGTTGCCTACTTAGGGCTTGCGTATGCAGTACTATAATACGCTATACCGAGGTGTGAATTGTGGAGCACTGTAACGGGTTGCGCCTGGAACTGCCCTGTGTGGACCCTGCTGGTGCAAACTAAAAGGTACCTAGTGTGTGTTAAGACTTGTTTCAAATGGGACTATGCTAATGTGCAGTAGGTACCCTTCAGTTCAGCAAAACGTGTTACAGCGCTCTGCAATTCACACCCTATGGAGCGCAGTGCAGCATCATGTAGACAAGCTCTTAAATTGTAAGTTCTTTGAGGTAGGGGTCATCTCTTGTTGTGTTTCTATGGCACCTAGCACAATGAGGTGGGTCCTCTTATTGTAAAATAATAATATCATAATAAAGTTCCTAATTCCTGGTTCTATTTGGTATCCATCTAATGGATTATAACTGTTACCATATTTATAACAAAAACCAGTTGCCTCACATAAGTTTACCTTTATCCTTCTGGATTTCTTATTTCCCTAGATTCCTTATTTCTTTGTTTACAGGGCAGATAGTTGTGGGGCTTGCTTTGTTTAAATCTGTTATCAAAGTAATTTGTACTCATGAATCACATTAGAAATACATCCCTGTACAATCCAGAAGGCTCACTGAGACAACTAAAAGAGTAAAGTGCTAAATCTTTTTTAAAAATTCTCTAAAATGTCAACTAGCAAATACTGCAGAAAACACACTTAGCCAAAGAGGAGATATCTTGAGGCAAAATGTGGACTAGAGTGGATGGAATTAGCACTCTTCCTTTAACTCCAGGTACGTGCATTAGTCATGCATAGAAAGATTCAGCTTGAAAATTACGATTCCTAAGAGAGTGTACTGAAAGGACAGACACATCCTAGTGGGTATTTATTCAGCACTCAACATACTGCACTAGCATATTTCCAATCCCAGCAATTGCAACTGAGATCACATCTGAGATTATGCAGATTCACTTTGCCACCGACAGTAGAAGGTGATTGCAATCTTACGCATGGTGTCGGTTGTGACTGCACAGAAGCCACTGTGTTGTGTGGCCACCAGGGGGCTTTAAAGTAAAGGAATGGGTAAAATTTTCAAAAGTACTTAATTTCAGAAGCTAAATCCCACTTTTCAAACTTATTTAGGAGCCTAAATCTCCTTTGAAAATGGGACTTAACCTCCTAAATCATGTAAATGCTTTTGAAAGTTTTACTTCAAAGCTCTAGCAAATAAAGATTATTTAGCTCCTCTCTCCTACCCTTGTGTACTGAGTCTCTGTGCATTGCCCCAGACAAGATTTTGAACAAAGGCAAATATAGGTCCTTTAATAGTTTCCGATAAAATTTCTAGCATCTCTGATGAAAGATCTAAACTTCTCTGGAATTTGCAGAATTGAGCCAACTGTGACTTGGCCATAACATAAGTAAGAGCCAGAATTATACAGAAGAAAGAATCAAGTGCTGCGGCCAATTAAGCCTTTCAAGTGAAGTTTTGTTCTGGAAAGTAGTTCTAAAAATGGAATAATGATGTTCCATGGTTGTTGTCTCTGTTACCTTTCAATCGAGTGTGTTTGATTCAGTCAAAGGATTTTTCTTTTCTTGTCAAGATCTGAGTTATTTTCTTCTGCCACATCATTATGCATGTTTAAGAACTGGAGAGAATTCAGAGAAGAGCTACCAGAATGATTTGAGGTTTGAAATAAACACCTTATAATCAGCCTTAAGGAGCTCATTTTATTCAAAGAGAAGGCCAAGAGGCAATTTAATCCCAATCTGTTTACCCAGGGAAAAGTTTTTGGATTCTGAAGGACTTTTTACTCTATCAGACAAAGGCCTAACAAGACCCGATGGCTGGAAGATGAAGAAGGGGGAAAGAAAAACAAAAATACCAAACTGCAAAACACATCAGAAATAAGGTGCAAATTCTTAAGGGTGAGGGTAATCACCCTTTGGAATAATTTACCTAGCGATGCAGATTATCCATTGCTTGAAGGCTTTAAATCAAAACTGGATGACTTTCTAAAAGAGAGACTCTATTTCAACCCCAAGCGAGAAGAAAAAGACAGACATTTATAACATAAACCTTCATGCTTCATGGCCTAAGCCAACAGCTGACTGCCTTGGGTCAGGAGAAACTTCTCCTATGGCAGATCTTTTCAGAATTGTCCATAAAGGGAAGTTGTGCACTTTCTTGTAAAGGCTCTGTGGAAAGCAGGATGGAGCACCAATCTGATTTGGTATGGCACATCCTTCATTTCTAGTCCATTGCCTTCCTGGGGTTGCATAGATATAAATGGCAGAAGAATTTGGAGAGAGTCCAGAAAAGAGCAACAAAAATGATTAAAGGTCTAGAAAACATGACCTCTGAGGGAAGATTGGAAAAAAATGGGTTTGTTTAGTCTGGAAAAAAGAAGACTGAGAGGGGACATAAGTTTTCAAGTACATAAAAGGTTGTTACACGGAGGAGGGAGAAAATTTGTCGTCTTAACCTGTGAGGATAGGACAAGAAGCAATGGACTTAAATTGCAGCAAGGGTGGTTTAGGTTGGACATTAGGAAAAACTTTCTGTCAGGGTGGTTAAGCACTGAAATAAATTGCCTAGGGAGGCTGTGGAATCTCCATCATTGGAGATTTTTAAGAGCAGGTTAGACAAACACCTGTCAGGGATGGTCTAGATAATACTTAGTCCTGCCATGAGTGCAGAGGACTGGACTAGATGACCTCTCGAGGTCCCTACCAGTTCTATTATTCTATAACTGGTTGGAAAACCATTCCCAGATAGCAATAACCAGTGGTTCACAGTTAAGCTGGAAGGGCATATTGAGTGGGGTCCCGCAGGGATCAGTTCTAGGTCCGGTTCTGTTCAGTATCTTCATCAATGATTTAGATAGTGGCATAGAGAATACACTTATGTTTGCGAATGATACCGAGCTGGGAGGTATTGCAAGTGTCTTGAAGGTGCTTTGTCTTCAGTCAAGCTTCGAGCTCACCCTTGGAGTAGCCTGTCTGCTGTGCGGTCTCCTTCTCAGCTTTCTTTCCAGGAAGTAGGAACTCTGTCTTGTCCCCTTCCCCAATTGGGCTCATCCAGCTCTTTATGGAAATAAATCCTGCACTCCCCAAGGCAGAGAGGCAAAGACCCAAGGAGGAGAGTCGCAGAGCCTGGGTCAACTGAAATAGCTGTATAGACATTCCTGCTCGGAGTCAGAAACCAAACTATCTGTCAGTAGCTGTTGTGCACACAGACACAGAAGGATGGTTGGTGCTGTTGGCCAGTTGGGGAACATTTTATCTGTAGTCAGTGAAATTCTCATGCCCCTGACCTACTTAAACACGTGGAAGTTTCTGGCCCTTGGGAAGAAGCTTGCTCACACCTGTACTTTGCAGCCAACATTCATGTAACCATTTACCAGCATGTTAGAGACTGTTCTGTGTAGCAGGTATTTTTATTTCATCTCTGCTAGCCTACTTCTTTCTCATCTGCAGGGCTTCTTTTTCTTTCTTCTCACCCCCACCCCCTCTGGTTTAGAATTGACTCATGATAATAAATGTCTGAGTTCTGCATAAGTGGCCCTCTCCTACACCTGCCATCAATAACAATTCAGATATACCAGCAGTTGTGCATGTGCTGGGCAGTGACAATGAATTGATGGTGTCTGGAAGAACCAGACAGCTGGCGCAATCAGCTAGAAGGGAATGTTTTCTGAGTGGTTCAGTTAGATTTCACCCTCCACACACACACACATACACCCCTCTCTCCATTCAGGGCTAGATTCTCAGCTGGTATGCATGGAAGTCAATGGCGTTTCTGCCAGTTTACATCAGTTTAGGATTTAGCCCTCAATTTCCCACTCCCTCAGTGCACATTATCTAAATGTCACATAGATTCTACTTTCAGTTTCAGCCATTGGGTCTGTTTCTCCTCTCTTTTACACCAATATAACTCAGGAGTGACTCCATTATTGGGCCCAGTTCTACCCTCTCTCACATCAGGAGTAAATCAGGAAGGACTCCCCTGAATTAAAGTTACCCCAGAGGATAAGTGATATAGGTCAGAGAAGAATCAGGACTATTGGTTCCAGCGGTCTTGTGTGGGAGCAACTACATTTAGCCCATGAAGTAAGTACATCTAAAGAAGTTTGCCTTTCATACCCAAAATACCGGCCCACAAATAACCTTAAAAATCCTCATGAGTACAGCTGTGTACTGTTATAAGCCTGCTCTCAACTTATCTGTTTGGTAGCTGAATTAATCAAAGATGAAAAAGGAAAGTAGAGCATTGGGGGAAGGGACTTTTTTTGGGTGTGGGGGGGTTAGCAATGGATCCCAAAGGTTTGGATTATGAGTTAAATTTGGCTAAGTGGCAAATAACACAGATCCTTATCTGAAATATCCTAATTTCTTGCCTCTAACTGTGCAGAAAACACAGTGGGAACTGACTTTTGCATGTTGTTTCATCAGTTCTGGTTTGGGTACTGGCTGGAAACGGCACATGGTAAAATAGAAACATAGACTTCACATTTCAGAACTGTAAAACTGGAGACAGGCCCGAGCCTAAAAGTTCAGCTCTTGATTCAGCTGTGGATCCCAGAAATCGGGGTAGTTGGAGCTAGGCTGTAGGCATTGCAGAGACAAGGGGATAGCCATGCAGCTTGGAGTCATCTGCACATCTGGAAACTCCCCAAGACCGATTTTTAGTGTTTTGGACTTAGTTTGTCTCTACGTAAAAGCTTGGTTCTAGGCACAGGCAATGTTTTGGGAGAGGAAAGTTTTATTTCTTGAAGCAATTCTCCTGCCCTTAGGCTATGTCTTTACTGCAGAGTTAGCTTGAGTTATCTCCCCTTGCGTTAGCCTACCTCAAATGAGAGCAGCTACGCTGCAAAATAACACTCAGGTAGCACAGAGCATTTGCATTTGCAGCACAGTATAGCTGTGTCCCCGTGCTGCATGACTAGCTCAAGTATCAGCAGCGTTCAAGCTACAACCAACTACCCTGGATGGGCCAGCTAGCTCAAATGTAAAGCACCACTTTACCTGAGCTAGCGATTTTTATTTGTGGACAGTAGTCCAGTTGGGGAAACACTCAAAATTTTACCTTTATGCTGCAGTGAAGACAAACCCTTAACACTCAAATCCTCTCTAACTAGGTGTTTAGGTTGTTGCTATTATTATTTATTATTATGTGTATTGTAATAGCACTTAGAAGCCCTGGTCAGGGATCAGGATTCCACCATGTCAGGTGCTGTGTACACACGTAAAAGACAATCCCAGCCTCAGAGGTGGTTATTTTTGTTGCAGTAGCACCTAGGGAACCCAGCCCTGTGCCAGCACCCCAATGTTCTAGGTGTTGTACAAACATAGAATAAAAAGATGGTCTTTGCCCCAAGGAGCTTACAGTCTTTTTATAAGAAGAGAAACAATTAGTGGATACAACAGGCAGCAAGGCGGAGCACAAGGCAACTGGGAAAGAGTTCTGTGGCATGTAATATGATAGAGGGAATACAGGGTTTGAACTAAAAAAAATGTAAAGTGTTTGCAAAACACCGTGACTCGCACAGGGGTTTGATGGTCTGAGCCAGCTCCCATCACTGTCAGTAGGAGCCTTTCCATTGAGTCTGATCAGGCCCAATGTCTTTCTGTCAAGGATTTATTTTTCTTTCCTAAATAGGCAGTGCCACAGTTCAGGGCAACTGCTGATGTATTCTCACTCCATGGTCCTTGAGAGGAATCCACTCTAGGCACTTGGATCTCTTGGGAGACACGCGTCTTTCTCCCTTCTGACCGGGTATGTTCAGGCTGCACAGCAACCTGTCTAGACTGTGAATTCCCCAGCAAGTCATACTGCCTAAGCTGGCCTACTTTATTTTTCTCCTCAGCGAGAGTAAGCAGTGTAATTGCCACAGTTTAGTTACCATGCAGCTCTTTCTAAGCAAACACATTTAGTCTTAAGATAAAAGCACTACAGAGAAAACGTTAAGAACAATAAAAGAACTAACACATGTGAATAAGCTTACCAGAGATGACCCCCCCACACACACCCCAAATCTCCCCAAGAGCTCTGGCTGGTGAGCAGCCCTTCATGGCCTACACTGGGGTGTTCCTGTGGTTATAGGTTAATAACGTCTTTTGCTCAGAACAAGACCCCTCATGAATCTGTGAGATGCTCCTTTGTGGCGTTTGGGCCTTTTGATTCTGGGACCAGCTAATTTGTAGACCGTCCCATCCCCAGGGCAAACTTCCAAAGATCAGGGCCAGCGGTGGGCATTTGCATCCCCCCTCCTCCCAAGTATTTCCTAGGAAACCTACTTGACTAGTTAATTTATGTCTTAGCCCATTGCTTAAGAGAGTCCTCTGAAGCTCATAACACTTCCCAAGATTTACATTAGTCACGTCTCCTCGACGAGTTATGTACAACCCCACAATAACACACACATATTTGCATTTTAATGCAGTGAGCTCCTAAAATACTTAAACTTAAATCAGTAAGATTTAATTAATTCAGGAAGGTTTGTCCAGGATATTGCACAACATTGTCATCTCTGTCCTAGGCAGCATTAGATTTGCCTGCTTGGCAAGGTGACAGAACAACTCTACAGGCTTTCCCCATAGCCAGTTTGGAATAAGCCTGAGTTAGAAACATAGACCTTGATTTTCCATTGCTTTAGCAAGACTTTGCACTCACTTTGCACAGGTATAAATGACTACATGAGATGATGTAGTATACTGGGGAATCAGACCCACAGTACACCTCCGAAAACCTGATTATCCCTTAATCCTTTAACCTAATTTGCAGTCGCTTTTCATCATGTTCGTGTGCTGGCAGCAGAGGGAGACAGGCTCTCTCTCTCTCTCTCTCTCTCTCTCTCTCTCTCTCCACTTGGTTATCTGTTCTGCAATTGAAAACCTTTCTACATTTAAAACCTCAATAGAAAAACAAAGGGATAAGAGGATTGCTTTTAATTTAAGCCACTCTTTCCGAGAGAGATCAGCAGGGCCCTATTCTCCTCTCACAGACGCTGTTGTAAATCAGGAGTAATTCCATTGGAGTCAGTGTAGCTTAACAGTGGTGTGAGATGAGAATCTGGCCTGTATCTTTTAATGAACACCACAGCGGAGGCTCTGGAAGGCCTTTGAACCCTTTCCCATACAGTGTTTGAAGTCAATGGAACTACTCGTGTGAGTGAGGACTGTTCACATCAGATTTTCAGGATCTTACCATTTGTTTTTAACTATTACAATCCAAATTCTCAGCTCGTGTTACTTGGCATCTCTCCAGGGACGCTCATGGAGCAACACTGATATACGCCAGTTGAGAATCTTGGCTCTGAGTTGGCAGCTCGAAAATATAGACGCTGATTCTCATTTACACTGAGGGCCCCTCTGGCAATATAGTGGGGCCTTAACCTGTAACTTCTCTCCAGTTCACGGTGCCAGTATAATCCCAGAGCACTGTAAAGTGGCCTTATTATAGGAGTATGTCTACACTATGGAGCTAGGGGTGTGATTCTAGACACATTGACGCTAGCGCACTAAATATAGTAGCGTAGCTGGAGAAATACAGGCAGTGGATAGCGGCAGCATGGGCTAGCCATGCTAAGTATATACACCTGCCTGAATCCTGTGGGTAAGTACTCAGCAGAGCTAGCCTGTGCTGCCACTCACCACAGCCCACGCTACCCTGGCTCCACTACTATTTTTAGTGCACCGGCTCTTATTGAGCTAATGCGAGTACATCTACATGAGCTGGAAATCACCCCTAGCTCCACAGTGTAGACATACCCTAAATGAGAATCGGGCACTACTTTGTCAACATAAAGGGGCCTTAATCTGTAATTTACTTCCAAATTAAGGCCTCTATGCACTGCCAGAGCACTGTAAAGTGTCCTTAATGTAAATGAGAATCAGGCCCCTAGTCCACCACTTGCTATAACAACAAAATCAACAATGTATATTTGTTCATGGGATGTTGATCATTATGCTAAATTCACAACAAATTCACAACAACAATAATCTTCCCTTTTTTTTCTTTGCTTCCCTGGATTTAAAAAAGAAAAAAAGGTTCGAATTATTTTGCCATTTTGTTGTTTCAAACTTACCACCAAATATTTACAGAAAGACACCTCAGAAATCTGGTTCAACCTTCTCAGCTTTAGCTGCTAAATTAATGTCTTCATCTCTTTCCTCCCATGTGGAAGCTATAGCCTTTCTAAAGCTACATAGGAACTCCCACACTGATTAGATCCATGGCCCATCAAGCCCAGTGTCCTGTCTCTGAAAGTGGCCATCAATAGCTGCTTCAGAGGAACTATTTAGTCAGATCTTGGTATTCTATAACTGCCTAGAGGACTTTTCTTCCTGACCCCCATTTATTAGAGGTTTGCTTATGCCTTGCAGCATGAAGGTTAATATTCCTTCCAAAGCTCTTGGGTATTAGTTTCTTTTTCTTTTCTTTTTTAACCCTTACTGTTATAAGTCTGGATGTTCTTGTTAAATTCCAATTCTTTTCTGAATCCTGCTGAGCTCTTGGCTTCAATTATACCTTGTTGCACCCAGTCCCAGAAGATAATTGTGTTGTGTGAGAAAAATAATTTCTTTCCTGAATTTAAAATATGCTGCCTAACAGTAGTTGAATTGAATGGCCCCTTGCTCTAGCATTATAAGAGAGGCTAAATAGAAATTCCTGATCAACACCCTCATTATTTTATCATTCAGTCTCATTTGTCTCATCTCAAAGATAGAGTTCCAATGTTTTCAGTATCTATCATATTGCTGTGTAGAAATAAAGAAATAAATAGCCCCATAGAATTTAATAGAAAATTGTGCCCCCGCTACATAATTCTATAGGATGGTTCAGGTGGTCATTTTCTCTTTCTTTTTAGTTTAATTTCTGTAGAACCCTATTGGTTTTCATCCCTATTAAATTCTATAAGACTTTTCCACCAGAGACTCCCCTGAGGATTATTTTGATAAGGGTAAGAGATTGTTTTGCTATGTAATGTATCTCCTTCAGCTAGCCTGCTTCCAGGCTAGCTTCCTTGTAAGTGTCTGTTAAAACTTTATCGCCTTTCTGAATTCCTCAGCTGTCTCTCCCACTCTAAAAAAATTCTGATGAGATCTCTCTTTTTGAATTTAAGAATACAAGACTCCATCAGAAGTGTAAATATTTTATATCTGAGGACTCAGCTTTCTGATAAATTAGCACATTTTCAAGTCCCCTAGAACCTTTCAGAGAAGGCTGATAAAATGTTTCCTTCCAGCTAGCATTAGACACTTACGTTTTGCTTGCTCTGTATGGTCAAACTGCTGCCGAAACGTGCACGGGCCCCAGTAGCAATTTGCTTTATTTTGGGCCTACAAATGGTGCCTTTAAGGGCCATATGGGTCCCTTGGAGGAGAGTTTCTCACGTTCGGGACAGGAAGCACTGCATATTGACAACACAGAGGTTGCCTCGTATTTTTTGCTTCTGGGGGGCTGTGTAGTTTGCCCTCTCCCATTTGGAAGAAGTAGCAAAGGGTGTGGAAGGCGAAATTAGCTCTGTCCTCACTGTCTCCCCTAAGCCTTGGCAGCATGGCTTTTCTGCTAAGGATTCCCGAGCCAGCCCTAGCCCCCGACTTGGTGGTGGTGTATAGTACAAAGGAAGCAAGAGGGTCCTGCTGCAGGAGTGCAGCAACATCACCATCCCCTAGTCCTCTGCCCGCGCTCTTCCTGCCTAGCATTTCCCACCCATTGGGTCGTGGGAGAGTGAGGTCATGGAGACAGCACTTCCCCAGTTCACTCTCCTTCCCCCCCGGGATTGTATAGTATTAAAAAGAGCCCTGAGAAAATGAGCACAGACACAATTCAACATGGATAACCCAGGCTCACGCCCAGTGATCACAGCACAGAGAGAGTGGCTGCTCTGACTAGACTGTAGACTGGACTATTCGAATGAATGGAACATAATGGGCCTATCTGGCAGGCCTCAACCAGCCATATGCTGTGTGCATCTGGTGCATAGCACTATTGCCGAAGCAGGTAACTTGTCAGCGCTGGCTGAATATGTGCACTGATTTATTAAGGTTAAAAGTAGCAATGGGGAAGACACCATAGAGGACAGGGGTGTAAGGGAAAGGCCTAGATAATTCCTTCCTTGCTTTGTCTCCATAATGCTCCATTATTCTGTGAAGGGCAGGGTTTGCTCCTTTAGGAAACACTCTGTAGATCCCAATCCACAAGCCCTCTGGATTTCAGCACTTTCACTGGAGGCTGGGGCTACCCACAGGGATGCTTTGGGCCTCTGTATCGTCCCCAGTTCTTCACAAAAAAGTTGAGGGATACATGCACAAAGGGGACCATTCGTACATGGATTGGGTGGGGAGTTGATTTGGGTCGTGGTTCTGTTTGAGGAAGGATACGGAGGAAGGGTGGGGCAGTGGTTAGAGTGCTAGCCTGGGATTTAGGAGATGTAAGCTCAGCTCCATCCTCTGCCACAGACTTCCTACATGATCTTGAGCAAATCACTTGATCTCTCTGCACCCCAGTTTTCCACGTGTAACTGTCTCTTGTCTCTTTACACTGTAATCTGATTAGGGCAGGCATTTTCTCTGGTACTAGTACTTGGCCCAGCACAACGGGACCCCAGTCTCATTTGGAATCTCCTCACACTACCATGAATCGAATATATAACAGTAATCTGTAATGGACCCAATCCAATATCCAATTTCTTCAATATGATCTTTAACAGCTTCGCTGTTCCCTATTAGAGCAGCCATGTTCTTTGCATTTCCTACTTCCCTGGTGGTGAATCCTGCCCTGCATTCCAGTATGGCCTTACTGAAATGGGAAATAAAAGGTTGACCTGGAAATCAAGTACTGGAAACAGCAATATATTCCCAAAAGATCATGTCTACCTCCTTTCAGACATAGAATATATGGCCAGTGCCATGACAGCCTCTTTCCACATACTTTACCTTTTCTCCCTTGGTAGGCTGCAATATGTCTGCATATCTGGCATTTTTATTAGGGCACCCAGCAATAATCTTGAGCAACGTAATGTAATTAGGACAAATTTGAATGGAACGTGTTAGAGGAAGAATCATTATTTCTCAGAAATACCATTAAAAAAAATCCTATTTCGTGCAATATTCTCTTCCAAAGTACCCTGCTAGCTCACTTTGGCATATTGGAGATTAATCACTGGCTTTGATTGTCTAGTCTAGGAACTCCAATACATCAACATGCTTCTGAGAACTTGTTAAAAATACTGGGGAGGAAAATTAACGTTCAGGCACTTTTATTCAAAGTGCTGTACCTAATTTAGATTAGATTAGGGATTTAGTCTCCCTGGACAGATCCAAGGATTTGGATCCCGTTATTAAAGATAACTAAACAATAGCCTTACACAACGTATGTCGGGGTCTTTCATAAAGTGCTTGGTTTTATCTAGCAAGATAATCTTGCTCTTTCATTAGGTTATGTGGATATCAAGGTCTGATGCCCGATGGATGAACATTTACCATTGAAAAGAACAAATATGCATGCTCTGGAAAAAAAAACATTTGAGCAGCAATTGCTTATCTAAATTGATGGCAGCAAAGCTTTTTAAACACATATTGCCCCCTTCCTTTTTTGAAATCAGGCTAAAGAGCTAAGCCAATGAACTGATAACCTGGGTTGATGTGAACTGGTTCCATACCTTTGGAAAAATAAATGGCTTTCACAAGAATGAGAGGAAATAATTTAACAGAACAAATTAACAGCAAGAAAATTCCATCCCCTCCCCACCCCCAAAGTAGCTACTTAATTGAATGGACTCTGTCTAAAACTATTTGTATGCTTTCCAGAATATGCATCATTTGAAAAGAGAGGAAGATTGAAAGGTGAATTGTAAAAAGGTAAAGAAAAGTTGGCTTTGTATCCTTTTTTTGCTTCGGTGGAGTGCATAAAGAAGGTTGGAAGTTGTGTGGGATAGCGATTATATATATTCCTCTTCCCCTGCTTTATGAATTAGAAATTCTGCCTAGGAAAACTTTATGGCCCTATCTAGAGAAGGGAAAAATCTAGGAAGCATCATGGAGAACTAGACTGC
The DNA here is from genome assembly GCF_013100865.1 of Trachemys scripta elegans. Classification (NCBI taxonomy): domain Eukaryota; kingdom Metazoa; phylum Chordata; order Testudines; family Emydidae; genus Trachemys; species Trachemys scripta. The sequence goes on from NC_048299.1 coordinate 148,559,157, forward strand.
ACACCAGAAAAGCTGAGGCCAGATTTACAAAGGTATGTAGGTGTCTAAGATGTGGATAGGCACTTAGTGGGATTTTTGTGCCTAAGCAAATTATATTTCCATGGAAGTTTGGCACTTAGTAGGAGCTTTTGCAATGCCACCAGATGACTAGCTGCATCTGTAAGCCCTAAATATCCTTGTAAATAAGAGCTCCACGTTCTAGCCCTGGCTTTAGTCCATGGGTGGCACGTGAACCACTGGCTGGGGGAGGCTAGCCCCCAGGCCCGCCCCTTCTGCCCTAGGCCCTGCCCCTTCCACCTCCCCACCCTGCTGGAGCCCAGAGGCACTCCCCCACCGTGGCCACTGGCCCAGTCCTGCTCCAGGCTAACGCCCAGCCCCAAAGGAGCACCGGGAAGGTGGGCGGTGCACGGCCCCAGCCTCCCCATTCCCAGCCAGAGAGCTGGAGCACTGGAGGCTGGAGGACTGGAGCGGCATGCAGTGGGCGGGGCCATGCCTGGCTGTTTGGGGAGGCGACCCGCCACCCATGATTTAGTGATTTCTCTTTCTGTTTTCCTTCTCACACTTTGACTATAGAGGGTGTAAGCTCTTCGGGACAGGGACTGTTGCTGTGTGTTTTGTATGGTACCTAGTGCAATGGGGCCCCTATGTCAATGGCTCTAGGTGCTACATATTTATATGTAATCAAAAGGGGGTGGTGGATGTGTAAATGTTGGCAAATTTGCATTGATGCAAATACATCAATATGGTTACAGTGCTACCATCTTCTAATATAGACATACTGCACGGGTGCCAAGCCAGGCTTCCATTTGTGCCATTCACTTTGGTATGTTCCTGGAGTAAGCCACATTGGTGTAATCCTTGCTTTGTGCCAATGGAGTGCACTTCTATTCAGGAGTTTTCATTGGCATGAGTACATGAGTTATGTGGGTGCTGATTTCCTTAATATAGACAGGGCTTGAAATTCTCCTAACCTATCCTCTACCTGCAAACAGAGGAAAAATCACGTTGAACTATAACCTTTTGCATATGTAAGCGGGGGAATGATCCCGCTATTGTGGGGAACTTTCCTGGCTTCTGCACTACCCTGGTGAAGTGGGCTAGTGAAAGGATCTGAGTCCTCGCTCCCACTTCCTTTACCCAGAGGCCTCCCTGCCCTTGAGGACTCCCCTTCCACTCTCCTGTCTGGCAGAGTCCTCGTAAACCCTGACAAGGCTGGGCCCAGGATTCCTGGGAGGCTCGACCCCCAACCCTGCTATGGTCACCCAGGACAGGGACTAGGGTGTCCCCACTCCGGGGTACTCTCTCTGCACTGGGCACCTCCCTGACCCACTGATCATTACATACAATTTAAAGCAAATACAAGTTGTTTAATTAACAATTAATTTTAAAAAAGAATAAGGAAAAATGGGAAAGGTTAAAGGAAACACATCATCCCGCTCTGTGGCAGGGAACATCACAAACAGTGTCTCTGGAACGTCAGGGCAGTTCACAGTCTGTTCCTTGTAGGTCCCAGGCTCCTTCTCAGGCCCTGGCTGTGCTGCAGAGACGCTGTGGGTTGGACACTTGCTCTGGCGGTGGCCACATGCTTTCAGGCTCTAGGTGGCAGGACCCTTCTTCCCAGCGTCGCCCCCGCCCTGACAGGGTTACGATCCCCCCAAGTCTGGCCTGCAAGGCCTCTTGGCTGAGGCATCTCCCTGTGCTGGGCCCACTGCCCAGGGTCCCCTCCTCTCCCCAGCTGCTCACCGCACCCAGCTCCAGGTCCACTCGGCCTCAGCACGACTACTGCTGCTGCTTTGCCTCCTGCTCCCTGGGCTGCCTGTCTGGCCCCTCTGGCTCTGGTGGCTGCAGCTCTCCCCCCTCAGCCCAGAGGTCTGCTCTCTCTGGGCTGTGCTCTGGCTTTGGGGCTGCAGCTCTGCTTCCAGCAGCTCAGCTCGGGCCCCTGCTCTCTCCTTAGCTGGGCCCCACTCTGTCTGACCCAGGCAATTCCAGCTCACATGGAGGGTGGGACCCCCCGGCCTCCTGACTCTCTGATTAGCCTGCCCGCCCTATCAATCAGGCTGATCTGGAGCATTGGCCTCTCCCCATTGTTCCTGGGGACTATCAGTCTCAGGCTCCTGATTTCCCATCGACCCTTCTCCTTTTAGTGCTGGGAGCTAGCCAACCAAAACCCCCCACACTGAATGTTAGTAAGGGGGCAACAGTCCCCTTACACATATCAACTACTTGGCTTTTCCTCTGAATCCTGTTTAAACATGAGCTAGTTAGTAGAAGGGAATCACAAAGAAGTTTGGGAAACTTGATTTTTTTTTTTTTAAATCAAGATAGATTAGTAATTGGGCGAATATATACATTTTCCAATGCTAAGTCACAATTTAAAAAAATCTTTCTCTCTCACCTTTTTTTGTGCCCATCACCATGTAGAATAGAACACAATCTGCTTGAATCTCAGCCCCAGCCTCTGACTACTATTTCTGGAGATAATTCAGCACCCAGCACTGAAATGTAGCTACCTCTGGGGTAGAACTGCTCACAACAGTTTCAGACAGGACGTGGAAAGTGAAACTGCAGGTAGGAAGGATGTAGCTGCCTGAGGTGTAATTGGCCCTGGCCCAATAAGACTCAAGGTGAGAGAAATACCGACCTAACCCCCCATGTTTGTAAACAGCGCTATGTTGGTAGGAGAGCTCCTCCTGTGGACAGAGCTACCAGTTCTTGGGGAGGTGGATTAGCTAAGCTGACGGGAGAGCTCTCTCCCGTAGGCTTAGAGAGGTTTCATTAACGTGCTACAACAGCAGAGCTGCACCAATATAGTGTTTTAAGTGTAGACTTGCCCTTAATGTTCATGTAGGCAAGCCTTTAGATTTATAGATCTGAAGGCAGGGAACATATTTTTGTTCTGTGTACATATAGCACCCAACACAATGAAGCCCTGATCCAGGACTACAGTGAAGTAATAATGTCACCTAAGAATGTGGTGTTATGGTGGAAAGGCCTGCTCAAAGAAGGAGGTTTTGCCATGTTTCCTAAAGAGTAAAGGAGCAGATCCTCAGCTGATTAACATCACTTCAATGGTGATTGCACGAGCTGAAGATCTGACCCAAAGGTTGTATTTTTAGACCTCCAGGTAGAGCTCAGATCCTGCCATCATTTTGTTGATGACACTAGGCCTATGTGAACCAAAGTTCTTCAATGTTTAGCTCTAATCGAACTCGAAAGCTAGATGCATGGAATGTGTAAACAGCCAATTATGAGTTACAAACCCCCCTCCCCTCATACCAGGTACCAAGCGATAATGATGAGGTTTGCATGTTTCTAGCTGGAGAAGGGGTAATAAATTAAGGGTAAACAAGACCAGATAACAGTTTAGAGGAGTGTTACTAACAAGCTAGATTTATAGCCCTAGAATGATTTAATTGCTTAAATGTATAAACATGCCTTTGGTAGAGAGGGGGAGGAAAGGGAGGGGTGGGGGGGGAAATAGAGGAGGGGGCTTAGTTCTAAAATGTATAAGAAGAGAGAAACTGTTTTTGCTGGTGTGCTTGATCTGAGACTTGCCTGTCTCCTTGCACCACTTTGAGATCTCAAATAAACTTTGTTTGCTTCTCCACCCCGGTATGTTTATTGGCATGAAGCACACCGGGCAACGAACCCCACTGTTGCTGTTCTCGGGCCTCTGTGCAGGCAACAATTTGAATGATGACCAGACAAGGAAACTTGGGGATAATCTTCGGACTGATCAGAGTTTGTGTTGAAATGTGAAAGACTTTCATGAGATTTCTGGGTATCCATGTTCTCCAGGTCCACTGGAAGTAGGTCGAGAAGTAATGAAATTAATCTGCAGCAAGAGAGATTTATGTTAGATATTAGGAAAAAACTTTCTAACTCTAAGGGTGATTAAGTACTACAATAGGTTTCCAAGGGAGGTTGTGAAATCCCCATCATTGGAGGTTTTTAAGAACAGGTTGGACAAGCACCTGTCAGGGATGGCCTAGTTTAACTTGGGCCTGCCTCAGTGTGGGGGCTGCACTTAATGATTTCTCAAGGTTCCTTCCAGCCCTGCACCTACGATTCTATGATCATTGTCCTGTCCAAAGAAGTTAAAATAAATCTTCATCTGCACAGACTCAGAGTTCTAAACCTTCCTCTGCTGAGTTTTTTGACCATCAGTGACGGGGCTCTCTCCTATTTCAGAACCAGACAGGGTTTAAAATGCCAGCTATCATTCACATGAGAGCACTGGAATCCTTTTACTGTTTTTGCTGTTTGGTTGTTGTAAAGCAAACTGATAAACAGCGTGATTCTCAATTTGTGTAATGTTTTCATTAAGTGCCTGTAACAATTATTAGTAGCATTTCATTCTCCAAAATACTTTACAAAGGAAGATCAATATTATTGTCCCTGTTTTACACTGGAAAAAGCACAGCAAGGGGAAATGACTTGCCCAGGATCACAGAACAGGTCAGTGGCAAAATCAGGATTAGTAAGCAGATCTCCTGTTTCCCAGTCTACTTTCTTACCCACTAGTAGGATTACCATATTTAACAAATAAAAAAAGAGGACCCTCCATGGGGCCCTGACCCCGCACATTCCCCCACCCCCAACCACGCCCCAATTCCGCCCCTTCCCCGCCCTAACTCCGCCCCTCCTCCCTCCTACTCCCAGCCACGCGGAAAGGGCTGGCCGAGCGCTACCGGCTTCACGGTTTGCCGGGCAGCCCCCAGACCCTGCGCCCCCAGCCGGCGCTTCCCCAGCGCAGCTGGAGCCCGGGAGGGGAAGCGCCCAGCTGCCTGAAGCCCATAGCGCTCGGGCAGCTCGGCTCTTAAACAGAGCCGAAGAGTCAGGGGAGGAGCAGAGCAGCCGCGGGAGGGGAAGTGCCCGGCCGGCATTTTCCCGGACATGTTTGGCTTTTTGGCAATTCTCCCCAGACAGGGGTTTGAGTGCCGAAAAGCCAGACATGTCTGGGAAAAACCAGACGTATGGTAACCCTACCCACCAGGCCATGCTGGGTATATACAGCACCTCCAGCAGTGGTCCCTGATCTCACTTGGGGCCTACTCTCATACAAATAATAATACATTGGGGAATGGATTCCTTCCAGACCTCTGCAAATGGTTGTGTCACTCCTTGAAGCATGTGGGTGGAGTACCCTTATGGTTTCAAGTACCATTAGACATGTTGTTAGTTCTAAATGTTCCTACACATTGGTACCTCACAGACCATAACTTTTAAGTTTCTTAGAGGTCACACAATATCAATGTAAAGGCTGCATCTACCTCAACCCTGTATAAGTAGCGCACACAGATCAAAAGTAATATATCTGTGATGGTAAAGAGAGAAGCTAGTATAACCATTCTCTGGCACATCTTTAATTTATTTTCTGCTGTGGAAGTGGCACTGTTTAGTTTGATAATGTATTCTGAATATGGAGCCAGAAAGTTCCCTACGTTATCTTCTCATCTGCATCCCTGTTCATTCTCTGCTTGATCAGATACTTGTGTGGGGATGTCTCTGGCTGGATTAAAACGATGAAATATATATTTTCTCTCTCAAAGATCTGCATAACCTAGCAGAAAACAAATGAGGAAAAAAATGGATGTTGACACTTTTTTTCAGGGGAGGGAAAGAATATTTGCTAGCATCTGCAGATGGCCCTGCTGATGCCATGTTACGCCTTTTCACATGGTCTTTGTTGGACAGATCTCCATTGATATTAGCAAACTATCAGTCAAGGAGCTATAGCTCCTATGACACATTGCTTGAAATGTGACGTGACCACAGGGCTTTGGAAATAAGGCACTATTTTAGAGTCTCTCCCCGCTCCTGAGTTTTCTCCTCTGTTGACTACATTCCAACAAAGTAAATAAGCTTTGTTCTAGATGGCAAGTGTAATCTTTCACTACTATTCTCCCCTTGACTGGTGTCATTTATAAGAAAGCCTCATAAATTGCTAAGGGAAAACAAAAGATCTTGCACGCTCTCTCACACACACACACACACACACTAATTTTATTCCACATGTAGCAGCTTGTGGAAGATCTAGACAGACAGCCCAGGATTCTGAAATCCTCTGTTGGGTACAGCATAGGCAGTGGTAATGTGACCTTCCCCCATATCATTCTGTCTGTCTCATAGCCAAGACTCTGGGTAACAGGCAGAATAGTGTCCTTAATCGGGGGCTGGACTCAGGACACAGTTGATATGGGTTCTATGCCAATCTCTGCTAAATATTAGGGGGTAGCCGTGTTAGTCTGTATCCACAAAAATAACAAGGACTCCGGTGGCACCTTAAAGACTAACAGATTTATTGGGGCATAAGCTTTCGTGGCATCTGAAGAAGTGAGGTTTTTTACCCACGAAAGCTTAATCTCTGCTAAAGACACCCTGTTTTTCCTAACACTGAAATATATCAAAGTTGCTTCCATCCATATACCCTGATGTCTTCTCTATTATTTATTTTATTTTGTTTATTATTTATTTTATTTATATTATGGTAGTGTGTAGAGCTCTCAGCTGGGCTTGGGACAGCTTTCAACCAGCCCAGTCTGGCAAAATAGCCTTAAAAGCTGGCTTACCTGGGCATTGAAAGATTCTTTCTTCATAGGGGAATCCTCAAGTGACGTACAGGCACTTTATTAGCTCCTACACCGGCACCTTCCCGACTGTGGGAAAGAGGGCATGGCCTGGATGTCCCTGCACTCCGGTGACACATGGCCATTGGAATGATCCTGCACAATGTTAGAAGCCAAAGTTAATTAGAATAACCTTCAGGGGGATTTAAATTGCGGTTGGGCCCAGTGTGGTGGCCAGACACTTGTGAATTGGCGGCCCTGCAAAGGGCAGTTTCGTACCCTGCATTCTCAGCTGAGCTTGAGTGCTCTTCTTCTGAAAATTTGGCCCTGAGTTTCTCTTGAGCTCACTGGCATAATTTGACTTTCAGCAGCTTTTAAGCTTTTAAGCATCTGGGCTGTGGTTTTCTTTTTATACCTTCAAGGGTTGTTCTTCTCTGTGTAGCCAATTAAGTGGCGGTTCAGTTTATCCCCCGATGCCATTGTCTGCCTTGGGATTCCCAGTGCACAGATTGCCTGTGGGCATTTTCTAAGCGACGGTCATGAGCTTCTTAGCATGCTCTGCTGTCATTGCAAGCGATTGTGGCTGTGAGTTAAAAGCACAGCTTAAAAGGGACACCTGGGGTTTTATTTTTTTATACAATACAACACAATTCTATTTTGTCTAGTATTCTTCTGTCTAGTATTCTTCCTACAGTCTTTGCTCCAAAATGCTTTTACAAGGACAGATAATACAGCAATAGAGTTAAAATAATAACAGCTGAGGAAGAGACAGGGAGAAAAGGGAGTGCTTTTGATGACATTTAAAACAAGCTGGGTAATTGATGAGGTGGAGAGAAGCCACAAGGCTGTTTTTAGACTGAAGACGCTACAAGGGAGAAGGTATTCTTGCCAAGAGTGGAAAGGTGATATATGCTGGGATATAAGGGAACTGAAGTGACTTGCCTGAGTTCACACAACAAATGCACAACAGAATTGTGAATAGAGCCCAAATCTAAAAAGGGGGATCTTGGGTGTAATACACTGGACTGTGACTCAGGAGATCTGGGCTCAGTTCTTGGTTCTGTGACTGACTCCCTGTATAATGCTGGATAGGGCCAGATCCTGAATTGGTGTAAATTGGCCTAGCTCCCTAGTCTGACATCTCTCTGTAAAAGAGAGACGATAATGTCTTTTTATATCCTTTCTCTTATCTATTTAGATTGTGAGTTTCTTGGGGGAGGGACTATCTCTTTACTCTGGTGATAGAATCATGTGTAGACACACCCACGCTAGCTAGATCAAAGCTAGTTCAGGTATGTCTGCACATGCTGCAACCACATCTTCCAACTAGACTGTATATATACCCCATGTGTCTGATCTTGGTCGGGGGCCTGTAGACACTGTTGTCATATTTAAAAAGAGAGAGAGAAAGAGATCTCCTTAGTTCCAGTCCTCTGGTAGATATTTCTATACAGAGGCATCACTCAGGAGGGCAAAGCCATCATCAAACGGCTTTATTTTTCCCCAAGTGTGTCCAATTTTGTTTTTAAATCGGCCATTCTGTCCCTTACTTCAAGACTTTCTTTTCTCCCCCTCTAACTAAATCATATTGGACATTTCACACTGTACACATTGACACTAAAATATCAAATGGCTTATCCTTAGGAGCCTCTAGGAGTTGCTTTTTTTTAATGGATTAACTATGATAGAGACTGTACTCCCACAGTTTTTAAAATATACAATAAGTATATTACATACTTTTAAAGCTATAAATAAGATTTATACATAACCCATGGGGATTTTCCATTAAAACTTCATAAGTCACATTGTACATTATCCTTTTTAATCCTCGGCCTTGCAGTGTTAGTCACCGGAAAATATATTTAACCCTGTACAAAATTCATGATAAGTGCATATAAAGAATATTAACTAGAGCTTTTATGTGCTCTGCATTTTCATAAGCTAATGCATTTTTTTCCTCAAGCAGTTATTTGTTATGTTAGTGGTTATCCCTCCTGCCCATTTTATTAGCTGAAAGCCAAGGTCCTCAGTATAGAACAGGTCCATTTCAGGCAGCGGCAATGTAAGCTTTTCTGTAATTACTCCAACCCTCACCTGAAGGGATCCTTATGATTAGGAGCTAGGAGTGTAGTTTTAAGTTCATCGACCCATTTACTCTCTGACCCAGAGTTCGTATTCCCTGTTCCTGTAGCAAGAATGGCAGGGCTATTCTAAGGTAACTTCCCTCTGAGGGTCAGTACACTGGTTAAAATAGGTGAGTAGAGTGTGTTAACCATTGACCTCTCTGTCCGTTGCCAACTCCTTCCATGGAGACCACTTAATCCTCTTTGATGGCCACTTTATGCTGCAGGAGGGACATGAAGAGACTATATAACATGGCAGAATCTGGACCCTTGAATCTTTTAGGTGAAAAGTTCCATTGTCCCCTTTAGATTTTGGAGGATTTAATTTGTGTGATGTGTGTGTTCCTTTCAACATGAATCTCATTATTCTGTGCATCCGATGAAGTGGGCTGTAGCCTACGAACACTTATGCTCAAATAAATGTGTTAGTCTCTAAGGTGCCACAAGTACTCCTGTTCTTTTTGCGCATACAGACTAACACGGCTGCGACTCTGAAACCTCTCACTATCTTGCAGTTTCTTCCAGGGTCTGTTTCAATCGTGATGTTTAGAGTGTGTGTGTGTGTGTGTGTGTATATATATATATATATGTATATATATGTATATATATATGTATATATATGTATATATATAAAAAGATCAAATCAGACTTTGGATTTCATGTTTACATGGATAAGTTTGATCTTAAATCTGTATGTGCTCCTTTAGATAAGGGGTCATTAGGATGCAGCTGTCATGCGGAGTACCTTTTGAACTCTGGTATATTTTTGTTTTTGGCTGAAAGCAAAGTAAGAAACATATTAACATTTTATATATAGTAAGCCCATTTCACCACTGCAAAACTAGAATTGCCTTAGCTGCAATACCAGTTTTGTCCTAGAGACAGAAAGCAGAGAAATCAGATTCAGATGCTGCTAGAGGTCTGTTTTTAATCCCCATAATTATACAGACACTAAAGCAGTTGTTGCAGCACTAAAACAGGACCCTGTTTTTGTCTCCTCAGCAGCTAAGCAGACTTGTTTTGTCATAAAACAATCAGTATAAAGATAATGATCAAGCATCTTGACCTGACGAGGGTGCACAATGAAATGGAATGACTCATCTTCACTTTTAAAGCCCTTTGCCACTTGGCCCTGCCCTGCCTATCATCTCTAATGTACTAGCTAGCCATCGACCCCAGTCCCCACTCCACCCACAGTTCCTGCCTTTATCATCATCGGTCCAATTTCCCCCTCAAATCTGCAAAGCCACTACATTATCCCTCTTCAAATCTCTTGTAAAGCTCCTTCAGAATGCTTAGGAAGAGTGTCTGTGCTATTCATCTTAGAGACTGCCCAAGCCCATGGAGCAGGGAGGCTAAGGTGCTTTATGCCACCTTTGCATTGTCGTGATCCTGGGCCACTCGGAGACCCCAGTGTAATTTTGTCAGCCCTGGGGGAAGGGGCTGTCTAAGTTATGGCAGCCTTCCTGGTCCGTTCTGTCGGCTGTTTTGCAGCACAGAATCCCTGCAGCATTGCATGCAATACGCTTACCCCCAGAACTTAAGTTGTAATGAAAGAGGTGCCGGAGCTCAAGCAAGAGGTGTCGGGGCTTGGGATGTTCCTCTGGCATCTGAGTGATGTGTAACTGACCCAGCAAGCCAGGAGATGCCGGCATGGGTGGCGGGTCATAGGCTAGGGGAGGCTGTACCTCCACAAACAGCCAGGCGTGGCCCTGACCATGCTCTGCCCCCAGACCCCGCCCCTTCTGCTTCCGCTGGGCACGGTTCCAATCTCCCTGGCGCTCCAGGGCTGGGGGGACTGTGGTCGTGCCACCCTCTCCGGGGCTGGAGGAGGAAAGGCTGGGGATGCTCCGGGGCTGGGGGCACTATCCTGGGGTGGGGGCCGGGGGCTGCAATGGAGGGGTGGGGCTCTGGGCTCCATTGAGGGGTGGGGGGCACGGAAGGGGCAGGGCCACACGTGGAAGGGGGCGGGGCTGGGGCTAGCCTCCCCCAGCTGGCGGTTCATGGGTGCCGGGGCTATGAACTACCAGGCCTAGCAGTGCCACAGCTCAGCACAAATTAAGCACTGCCTACCCCTGAAATGCCCCTCTTGTGCTCAGCCCCACCCCGGCATACCCCCTATACCAGGTCTTAAGAAGCAGTTCTCGGAAGGCAGTTATATGGTTGTTCTCCACTTTGCCTGAGCCAGGGGAATCCTCCAACAGCCCAAACGTGGGGTTTTTAGGGCCTCTTTATGCCATGCTAGCCCTTTTATGCATCATAAAGGCGCTGTAGCTGTGGTGAAGATCTTAGCATCAGCAGTTCCTGGGCAGCTGATGTGCTGTGTCTCATGCTTATTATGCTAATTATTACAGTCATTTCACTGTTACCTCATGCCTCCCCATCCACCATCTGTTTCTGGTATCTACCTGTTATCACTTGTCAAATACTTAGATAATAGGGGGCCAGGGCTTTAAAGGTATTTAGGCACCTAACTCCCATTGATTTCAAGAATTCAACACCCAAACAGCTTTCAAAATCTGGCCCTAAGTTCTCTGGGACAGGGGCGATACATATGTATAATGCCTATCCCCATGGGACCCTGATTGCAGTCATTAGGGGTTCCCACAGTGCAAATAAAAAATTAAAATAGTACAGTAAGAAAAATGTGTAATCTCTGCTCTTGTAATGTGGAGTCCTGAGTGCGTAAGACTCATATATGTAGGAATTTCATTGTCATCACATCGAGGGCTGGTAGAATTAGGCCTATATTTTCTTTTAATTTAGTGGATCTGCTTTGATTTACACCAATCCTAGCTCATGATCTCCCAGCCTGTTTTCTCTTGTTTGTTCGTTTGTTTGTATTACATTAGTGCTAGAGCTGGTTGGAAAATGGAGATTTTGTAATTTCTGTGGAATATGTTGATGCTTCATCGAGGAACTGAAAATTGAGAATTTTTTGGTTTGCTGCCAAAAAGTCACAATTTTCCACAGAAAGCAGATACTTGCAAAAAAAAATTTTTTGTTGAAGATCCAACTTTCTTTAAAAAAAAAAAAAAAAAAAAAACAGTTTCCACAGGAATTTTTCAATCAGTGCTCGTTAGTTCTTAGAGGGCATGATCAGGGTCCTAGAGTGCAAGACTCTGATCGATGTTTGTGTTTTTAAAATAGAACCCCTCCACAAAGAACCCCCTAGCAACACAGATGGTCATATTTTCAAAAGTTCCTAAGGGAGTTGGGCACATACCTTGCCTTGAAAATCAATGGGAATTGTGTGTTTTAACTCTCTCTAAGGTTGGTTTTTTTTTCTCTCTATTCCTCCATTCTGCTGGGGCCTTGAGGTTTTCTTTGTTTTCTTGTTTTTGTTTAAATTTGTGGCTTTGGCTGGGCTCTCAAAGGTGCGGCACAGCTGAAATAAACCATCTATTTCCGAAGTTGTGCACTGACGTTGTAGTTCTCCAAGAAGGAGGTGTGAAATAAACAAGAATTATCTGAGTGGAAGGACAGCCTATAATGCAAACATTATGTTCAGTGGTATCCCTCCAGTGGAAGTCGATCACCTGCTATGTGATATATGAGCATACACACAGCTTCGGTGCATAGCCGTGTATGTGAAGATGGCATACAGAAAATAATGGCAATTTTTTCAAACACTGGGATGCTTCTAAAACACTGGAACATGCAGTGCAGCTGTCTCCCCACTGGGAGCCACTGGCAATCTTAGTTAATTAACAGATCTGTTTTACTTTTTACAGCAGGGGTCTTGTTTTATACTGACGTGTCATTTCTAGCATCAGGGAGAGGAGAGAGCGAAGTTGCAAGCTGGATTTTACTTCAGAAATGAAGTCCTTTTTGAAACGAGCAGCTCTGATTAGTTTATCATTGGCCCAACCAAAATAACAGTTCATCAGATCTGGATGGATGGATTGACAGGGAAAGAGGAACAGACTCTTGTTCTACAGATATGCTGCGGAACTTTGGAGCCTGTGAACTATGGAATCTCCCCAGCCACCCCCAAAAAACCCCCAACTAGACAAGCATACGATACAAAACTTTAGTGTGCTGCCTCCTTCTTACCACTTAGAAAGAGGTTCTCAACAGGGAGGGGAGGAAGGTGAGAATTAGACTTTCAAGGGGTGGTGCGCAGCAAACTTTGAATGGTTTGCTGGTTATGGTGGAAAGAGGGGCAGCAAGTACCAAGTAGCAGCCCCACTCTGTCCAGTTAGTGAGAGGCATTACAAATTGGTGTGAGGGGTCAAGGTGCCATCGAGATGGGGCGCAGCTGCCCCTGCAACATGATGGAGAAGCGGCCAGCCCAAATTTGAGTGAATGGCACTGTGACCTGACACACAGGGTTAAGGTTCCACTCAGGCTTGTTGGTTGGTTGGTTAATTTGGTTGGGAGTTTGTTTATGTTATAATGTGGGTGAGGTTATATTTTTATGGGCCCAACTGCTATTGGTGAGAGAGAGAAGCTTTCGAGCTGACACAGAGCTCTTCTTCAGGTCTGGGACAGACACGGCTACAACAACAGTGTAAGTGCGTGACAGATACCTGAAACAGCACGAAAGGTCTTTAAATGATGGACTCCATAGGAGCTCAATCCTGCTCCTGGTGTTTTTGAGTGCTCGGGTGAGGTGGCACAGAGAGTTAGGGTTGGTTGAGGATGCTGGCCTAGAGAACAGTCACTGCTACTCAGTACAGGTCTATTTTTATTTTAATTAAAAAAAAAAAAAAAAACCTTCCCTAAATTGTATGGAATTTTGTGTCACTCCATGCTCATAAGTGAGAAGGTCACATGGAAAAAAAATGATGGCAGCTGGGAGCGTAATGGGAAGATAGCCAGCTAGTCTCACAACAGGTGAGCCACTTGAGAAGTACTGGCATTTTGTGTATCAGCATCTGCTTATGCAGCCCATCAAAAGGTGCCAGATGCTGTTTGTGTGATAATAGCTCCAACAGCTTGGCAAGTCTGTCTTACAATTTACAATGCTGCCTTGTGAGCGTCCAGAGGGGATGATCTTACACTTGCCAAACAGCAACTAAACCTGAATGGATAATCGTTGCATGAAGACTACACGTCCGATCTGACAGTAAACCCCCCAGCTCTCAAAATATACTTCAGAATGTGGGATCGCCTTGGAGATCAGGACATCTCTCCCTCTATGGAGATCACAGGTGGTTTCTGTTTAACATGACCTATTTCTCCATCCTGGGACTAAATTGCTCCAGCTTGTATAGAATAGGAGCTTGGAGAGAAGGACTGATACTGCATCTTGGATCTTGCAGTCAGAAACCCAAACTGGGATGGTGTTGCAGGGGGATCAAGACTTGTCTGAACCATCTATCTCCATCATCTTATTTTTTGCTCAGGCTCAGCAGAAAGGGAGCAAATGATAGGCATGAAGCTATCTGAAGCTGAAAAATCTGAATACAAGTGTATGATAGCTGATTTGAACACCTGGCTGCTTCTGTCCTGGTGGGTGGTGGGTTTGTCCTTTTCTTCTCATTCTAACACAAATCATGTCCAAATAAATAAGCCTCATAAATGTGAACGTTCTTAAGAGAGAAAATAATATCTAGTTCTCATAAAGAACCTAGATCGCAAAGTACTTTACAAAGAAGGCAAGTATCATTATCTCTGTTTTACAGATGTGGAAACAGAGGCACAGAAAGGTGAAGTGGGTTGCCCAAGGTCATCTACCAGTCCAGTGGCAAAGCCAGGAACAGAGCCCAGTTCTCCTGAGTTCCAGTCCAATGCACTATCCTCTAGGTCACACTGCGTTCCCAAGAATTCCATCATCCTTGCACATAAAACTGTGAATGCCAAGCAAGGGGTGTTAATTAGAAGTTTATTGATTATGTTTTATGAATTACTATGTTTCTATTCATTGTAGACACTCTGAACTGATGTATATGCTCTAGGAATAGGAGACAGGGTCATGCACTATTAAATAATCATTTTATTTAGTTGTATTACTGCAGCATTCCCTGTGGGTCCGGGGACAGAATTGTGATGCTAAACTTTTGACTGCAGCTAAGGAAAATTGTCAGGCCAAAGTTCACCAGAACCAAGTTTGGCCCCCGCTGCTTGCTCTAGAGGGAGACGTAGAAACAATAACCAACAATTTCAACATTGTAATGAATGAGGTAGCAGTGGACATCCTTGGGAAACACCATAAGAAGACAAAACCATGGGTCACAAATGAAATCCTTCAAATATGTGACATTAGAAGAGAACCTAAGAGAGATAAGAACAGCACCAAGGGAGCTGATAAATACAGAGCAATTGGCAGAAAGATCAAGAAAGGAATGAAGGTGGCCAAGGAGATATGGACTGAAAAACAATGCTCTAAAATTGAAGAGTATATCAATAAAAAAAATAGCAATTGAACCTTCCAGGTCGTAAAAGATCTGACGAAGGAAAAATGGACCAAAGCTAACGCAATTCAAGACAAAGAAGGGAACAGTCTTAGAGAAGAAAGGGACATCATCAATAGGTGACCAAACTACTGCTCTGATCTATACAACCACCAGACAAATGGAGATCCTAGTGTCCTAGACAGCCCAGATTCAACAGAGGAGGATGACTTTCTAATACTGCGTGAAGAAGTGGAGACAGCAGTGAAATCACTCGTGAACAGAAAGGCTACAGGTATTGACAACATCCCAGCTGAATTGATGAAATTCAGAGGAGAAATAGTAATAGATATATCACCAAAATCTGCAACAAGATCTGGCAGACTGGTGAATGGCCTACACATGGACACAGTCTCTAATCATCACTTTGCCAAAGAAAGGCAACCTGCAATTATGTCAAAATTACCGGACCATAAGCATAATTAGCCATCCTAGCAAAGTGATGCTGTAAGTCCTATTGAACAGATTGAAGTCACAAGCGGAGAATATCATTGCTGAAGAACAGACTGGCTTTCGTGCTGGAAGAGGTACCACAGAACAGATTTTTAACCTTCGTGTTCTATGTGAGAAGTACTTACAACACCAGCAGGACATCTACCACATTTTTATTGACTTCAAGAAGGCATTTGACAGTGTATGGCACGAAGCTCTTGTACCCTGATTTAGGGTGTACTGATAATATTAATTTGAATAATATGGGAATTTAATTTATTCATTTAATTTGTATTTGATTTTAATAATAATAATAATAATTATCATCAATATTAATTAATATGGGTTTTAAGCTCGTCAATCTGTTTGATCAGAAGATAAAAGTTCTTGTCCTGAATCAGGCTCCACAGAATTTACAAAGGACCCTCGGGGGTATGACAGGAAGCTCACACTGAGACAGATATAGCCTTAAAGACTTTTTATTAAAATCAATAATAGTAAGTAAATGGTAAAAATACCCAGACTTACAATTGCATTACTGTTATTCAAAAGATACATATGATAATATAGTATTATATGCAACAAAGCTTTGGTTAACATACTCGCATCCTTTCTTGATAACCTGGTGGTAAAAGACACAGGAACAGCCTTGCAGTTCAGGTTTCTCAATTCTTGAGTGAGGGATGCAGCGCTTAGAAAATGCTAAGAGCTATCAAAGCTGACTAGGGTTTACTTGACAAACTTAAATTAAAACCTAATAAACAAACTAAGAATAAAACTGAGGGAAACCAAGCTTAGCCTAGTTCCTTTGAAACTTAAAGTTTAAGAAGAACAAGTATAGCCTACTAATAGTAGCAGTCATCATAGATAGTTTGAATAGATAGAGTGGAGGAAGTAAGTGAGAATAAAGTAAAGTAAGAATGGAGATGTAGTAAAGTGAGAACTGAAGTCAAGTAAGAAATGGAGTACTCTATTGAGGTGGGTCACCTTTTTTATAGGGCAAAGTGCCGGAAATCCTTCCTCCTATGCCCAAATTTCATTCCTCACCCACAGAAATGTTAGGGTAAGCTTACCTCATAGGTTAATATGTATGTGCGTATTGATGACAGGTATGTATGCACATCAGTCTCTAGTGGTGTACTTGTTAAGTCTGTGGGTACAACATTGAAAACCCCCCTACGCCATTCTCCATTGTATACTGGTCTAAATGAAAGGTCACAGACATAGGCGTGGGTACTCATCTATTTAGGTAATGTCAAAGTCAGACTCAGGACTCACAATTTGTTAGACCACTCTGTTTATTAGCAAAGCGCTCTGCTAATACACCCAGATAATGTGAGCACCATGCAAGACTCAAACTATCTTATTTATATAGATAAAAGGGCACGAACTTAACAAGATAACAAAAGGAAGTAGAACTGATAAGTTTAACTGGGGCTAGGCATACATATCTTATTTCCTTACTAACTATTACTGATCTCCTGTTAATGTCCCACCATTAGCTTAAGTGGACCCATTGTTTCATACCTTAATGTTTCTCTTCCTGACAACTATATTTCAATATTCCTTATTCCTGCTTAAAGGAACATACAGCATTTCTTTAATCCATTCTATTTTAACAATGTAATTCATTCTACTTTCACAGTAACAAGATATAAGTAACAACTTTGCTTTCTGAGTAAAAGGTCTTAATATAGATATGCTAACTTTGCCTTAGCTTAACATACAGGATATGGCCTGTAGGTCTCTTGCATTACAGCCAAACTTAATTTAGTATAAATCTATAAACCTATTACAATAAACCAAATACTTAAACTGTAAGAAAAAAAAATATATATATATATGCGCAAGCAAGAAGGTTAGTCCTATAGGCTGCACTCTCTGCGCAGCCATGAAGTAGTACAGTGTTGGTCGTAAGCTTATTCTTACCATTAAACAACTGTATGTCAAGGCCAGCAGTGCAGTTCTCGTCAATGACACAATAGGAAAGTGGTTTCATACTACTGTTGGAGTCCAGCAAGGCTGCCTTCTTTTGCCCACACTGTTCAATATCTATTTGGATCGCATAATGACTGATGCCCTAGAAGATCACATATGCACAGTCAGCATTTGGGGGCGAACAATCTCAAATCTTTGGTTTGCTGATGACATTGATGGCCTGGCAGGCAGCGAAGATGAACTTGCCAATCTTGTGAAATGATTGGATGAAACCTTTGCAAAATATGGCATGGAAATCAGTGCAGAGAAAACCAAGCTGATGACAAACAAACGTGACGGGATCAGCTCACCTATCGCTGTCAGTGGACAAGAGCTGGAGACTGTGAAATAGTTCAAGTATTTGGGGGCAATCACAGATGAAGGATCAAAGGCAGAAATACTGGCAAGAACTGTACAAACAGCAGTGGCAAAGCTAAAGCCAATTTGGAGGAATAAGAACATCTCCCTGGAATCCAAACTGAAACTGCTGCACGCATTGGTCATCTCTATTTTTCTGTATGCATGCGAGACATGGACCTTTATGGCAGAACTTGAACAGAAAATACAGGTAGTAGAGATGAGAGACTTCCTTAAAATCCTGGGCATCTCATACTTCGACCTTGTCACTATGAAGAGGTCTGCATAACCCAATGCACTGGGTTGTATGAAGACCTCCTGAAGACCGTGGAGAAGCGCAAGCTGGCATGGTATGGCCATGTAACAAGATCATCTGGCCTATCCAACATCATCCTCCAAGGGACAGTACAGGGGAAGAGAAGAAGAGGTAGACAAAAGAAGAGATGGACTGACAACATAAAAGAATGGACAGGAATGGACTTTGCAAAGACTCAAGCCCTGACACACAATCGTCAGGGTGGAGACAATTGGTTGATTGACATCAGTGATGGTGCCTCAATGACCAATGTGGTTATTGGAGTGATGATGATGATTTCTGTAGCACTTCCAGGACCCAGCAAAGACTGGGCGGGGGCGGGTGTTATTTTGTGTTAGGCATTGTACATTGAGCCAATCCCTGCCAAAAGGAATTACAATCTAAATAGACAAATCAGAAATTTCAGATGCTTATTCAAACCCCTCCCGCCTCCAAACCGAGGCTGGAAATCTAAGAATAGGTTCTGCTCTCTGGTTCCAGAAGATTCCTGCTTCTGTATTCTTTTGGTCTTGAGGGACAAAAAAAATGATTCTTGTGATATTTGGTGCTTCTGGCCCAGAACCCTGGCACACAGTGAAAATGAAAAATAACTGAGAGAGAAAAGTAAATTACGCTTCCAGAAACTCTTTGGGGTTGAGATTTTAGGTCAGTTCTTATCTTATCTGAACTGGTTCATTCATCCCTATAGGAGATTCCTGAACGTGGATGTGAGCAGACATTGTAGTCCTGCTGGTCAAGCTATAGAGCCCTACAGTGGCTGCTATTGATGGAGGGAAGTGCCAGGGAGATGGGCAGACATCCAGGTGACAATGGCTCAGAGTGCTAAGAGCCTCTGTGGGAGACAACACAGAGCACAGCCTGGAGAGAGGTCGAATATGATATGGATACTGTATAAATAAATATTTATACCGAAGAAAAGTTCTGAATCTCAAAAACCCTCTGAGGTTGTCAGGCCTGGGAGTTGAGCTGATAGGTATCCAGCATAAGCGTGGACTAAAGAGAATTGCATGGACTGACATTCTCACTGCAGCATCCGCACAATTCTTTTGGCCGGTGTCCTAGCACATTTGCCAGTGCACCATGTCTTCCCATTATAGACAAGAATGATGCTTCAGGAAATTCAGTAAGCACTATTCTGTCTAGAACTGTATGCAGTGCTGATCACTGCACCCCTAGGAAGGCTTTTAACAGAAATATTTTACCACTGAATAAGGAATATGTAATATATTCTAGAGAGACCATAGGCTCTAGGCTCTTTAGAATAGAAAACCTGACTGAGGTTTCTAAGGTCACAAAATCCAGGTGTGATTGTAGTTAAAAGTATCAGACAGATCTTTGTATCTTGCAGTACAGTGGCAAGACCTCCCTGTCAGGATCTGGTGCAGGAAACTAATACGGCTAATGAAGGATTTCAAAGGCTAATAAGCCCTAAATCAGGCTTCCCAATCTTTTCATTATGTTGCATAATTATCGGAGAGTTGCCATCATCCTTTTAATCTAGTTGATTAATAGATAGGCTAGCCAATCCGCACAGCAAACTGTTTACACTGCAGCAATGCTTTACTATCAGGCGCAAACTTGCAGAGGTATTAGCTCAGCAGAGATGGTGCGTGGTTTGAATTGAAGAAGTTTATCAGATGTGTTGAACCTCAATGGTATTTTTTTTCTGTCTGCTTACAGGGCCTGGGATTCTCCAAAAATATTAAAATCCTTCATTAATTTGTCTACCTAAGATTATTCTATATGTAAGTACTGTATTATTATTAATTATTTGTACTGCAGTCGAACCTAAAGCTGCCATCAAGTTAAGAACCCCATTGCATTAGGAGTTGAACATATGCATAGTAAGAGACAGTCCATGCTCCAAAGAGCTTAAAGTCTAAATAGGCCAAGTGTGTTACAGGGGGGAAACTTGAAGCAGAGAGATCAAGGTCCCAGTTCAGCAGAGCATTTAAGCACATACTTAAATCCTACTGAAGACATGTGCTTAAGTGCTTTGCTGAATCAGGATTTATATGACTTCCCCGGGGTCACCTAAGAAATCTGTGGCAGAGTTGGGAATTGAACCCAGAACTTCTGATACTCAGTCAGGAATTTTAACCTAAGCCCAAGACTATTTGTCCTCTTTTTACTTAGGTCTTAGTCAGGAAAACTTGCGGATCATTCCGAAGAGTGATAGTGTATAGGAATCCATTTAGCATAGAGGATACAATTTCAATATAGTTATAGTGTAGTTTTATAATAATCAGTTAAAAATGCATTTGGATGTGTAGTGGGTGATTTCTGAATTCTGATATCTTCATTTGTCGTTTTTGTTTTTTAATTGAAATTTCAAAAGCAATTAGACTATAATCTTGACAGCCAACAATGAGTTCTGCAGGAGAATATGAGCACATTGATAAAAATCCATTTGAACTGGACAAGTGTAACTATTCAAATACTGAATCTTTAATTTAAAATCTTTGTATCATCAACAATAGAAATCAAGAGCTATTAATTTTGGGCCAGATCCACAACTGGTGTAAATCACCATAGTTCCACTAGAGTCAATTGAGCTAGTCTGGTTTACACTAACTGAGGATCTGGCCAATTATTTTTAACGGCATTCATTATTGTTATGGTTTTTTGTTATCGTTAATAGTGTTGTTTGAAATTGACTTTATTTTAAATGGATGTGCACGCTGTTAAGGAGCTGCAAGAGATGAACCTGTTGTGATAAAAGAAATGATTATTTTAATAACTATTCTCCACTCACATCCCGCTTCTGTTGATGTGTGTTAAGATAATTACATCTGGGAGAATATTTTGCAAAGAATAATTCAGTCAGGGTGAAATTCACCTCAGTGAAAAGGGCATCACAAGCTTTATGCACCACTTCAAGACTATTGGCTCAAGAAAGACTTAAGTGTTGAATAGGCCATGTATTAGCTCTCTGCACTGGGGTGTAATTCAACTGTGATGACTTTAAAAGCAGCTGAATTCCATAAGTGCAGTATGACTTTCTTCAATATTATTTGTTGCTTGAATTTTTACTCTATGCATGGGATTGCAAGTGAGACATGAGCTCTGTGTTGCTTATTTTACGGTACATCTGGTAAGCCACCTGCATTATTTGTGTCCTGATTGGACAATCATGCAGGCTGTTCTGGAGCAAAAACGTGTATGCATATGAGTTTTGAAACATTGTGTGTGCCATTTTGAACTTGCCTTTCCACAGATGTTTTTGACAGTGAAACTCGATCTCTTGAATGTTTTGGAAAGCAAACCTGAGAGCTGGACATTGGCATGGTTGAAATGAATTCATTTTAATAGTGTGAATGAACATTTGTGGAAAGTTCCTTTTGCTTTTTCATCTAGCTTTAACCATTTGGGGTTAGTAATTATTGTATTTTCCTCCTCAGCCACCTGTTTATCCTTTACGATTGAAACTGTTCAGAGAGCCCGCAGAATCCGCTTAAGTCCCTGTGTTAACAATAAGACAAAGGACTTAATATAGAATTTTAACTACTTAATAGGATACTTTCAAAAACTTTTACTTGTGCCTTATCTTCCTATAATAACTAGAGCCCTGATCCTGCAAATGCTTACACACCAGCTCAACATGATGCATGTTGAGGCATCCCATTGAAGCCAATGGGCAACTTGCATGTATAAAGGTAGCACATAGAAATGCAGGACTGGAAGAGACCTCAAGAGGTTGTCTAATTTATTTTCCTGCACAGAGGCAGGACCAAGTCTAACTAGACCATCCCTGAGAGATGTTTGTCCAACCTGGTGGTAACCAGTGACAGGGATTCTTCATATCCCACGTATGTAAGTGTTTGCAGAATTGGAGGCCCTATTGTCCTGATCCACAAAGTTTACCCCATGCTCTGGGTGTCCCTAAACCTCTGAATGTTAGAATCTGGGACTGAACAACGGGGCATGGATGATCACTTGATAAATTGCCCTGTTCTGTTCACTTCTTCTGAAGTATCTGGCACTGGCCACCAGGGGTGGCTCTAGCTTTTTTGCCATCCCAAGCACAGCAGGCAGGCTGCCTTCGGCGGCTTGCTTGCGGAAGGTCCCCGGTCCCGCAGATTCGGTGGCTTGCCTTCGGGAGGTCCGCCGGTCCCGCAGCTTCGGCGGCTTGCCTGCGGGAGGTCCGCCGGTCCCGCAGCTTCGGCGTACCCGCCGCCGAATCCGCGGGACCAGCGGACCTCCTGCAGGCAAGCCGCTGAAGGCTGTCTGACTGCCGCCCTCGCAGGGACTACCAGGGTGCCCCCCGCGGCTTGCCGCCCCAGGCACGCACTTGGAGTGCTGGTGCCTGGAGCCGCTGCTGGCCACTGTTAGAAGACAGGATACTGGGCTAGAAGGAGCATTGCATCTGACCCACTATGGCCATTCTTATGTTCTTAAACAATGAACTTTTTCAGACTTCAAAAGTGTTTAGACAAAGGGTTATGGTCCCAGGGTCCATCTCTAATTTTAACAGTTCCTGGGGAATTTGGGGCATCTTGAGTCAATCAAAAAAAAATTCTAAATAAATATAATCGACTCTTATAACAAAAATGCACCTCAAGTGTCATCCAGAAACGATTTTTTTTTAATGGCTATGGTATAAACCCCTGGAAATAAGAGATTGTAACTGAAATGCTGACAAGCTCTAAAATGTAGTGGCACAAGCAGCCCGGTATTAGATAGTGTGACAGAAAAACAGATTTTTCCATTTATATTGTGTATATGTTGATAGGGTAGGCTGTACCAAAGATACCATGTTAAATTGATTAGATCATCTCCTAATGAGAAACATAATTTTACTGGTGGATTTGTGACATTCTCTTGACAACATAGTTAACCTGGAAGGTCTCAAAGCGATGAAAGAAAGGGTGTGAGGGGATTGACACTTCTTTGTAATTATTAGCAATAAAATATAAACATGTGGAATAATAAAAAAGGCCATCTTTTGCTGTCCTAGTATATTCTCTTAATTCTCTTAATTCACCATTTAGACCATTGCATCAAATCCCTTAGCTGTCCTTTTTTAAACACACACACACTCACTCACTCTTTCTACATTCAAAATTTCAGCCAGGCTAGTTGGTGGACTTTTACCACATCTACTTAAGTTATACTGCTGTTTGGAGAGTTAACCAATGTATAATGTTAAGGAACAAGTAAAATTAAATAAGCAATGTTTAGTGGAGAGGAAATTACATTACTCATAACTGAGGAGGGAGACGTTTGAGTTTTCACTGTCTCATCGTGTTGTTTTATTTAGACTGGATTTTCAAAGTTAGATGCCCAACTCCCTTGGGCTCCATTGCAAATCCCAGCCCTAATGTATGGAGCAAAATATAAGATATGAATCAATCAACACCATTGATTTTTACCTGCCAAACCAGGGTCTTGCCTATGGATGGTCTTGTTTTGTCTCACCAGGCTACAAATGTTATGGACCAAATTCTGCGCTCTGTACAGATGAAATTTACCCCTTTGCAGAAAGCTGGTATGTGGACTGGGTACCAGGTAAGTCGTTTCAGCTCTCAAAATAGATGCTTTGAAGTAAAAAGAAGTCCATATGCAATCTCACTGTGTGGATGGCCTTAGGCTCAGCTCTTATTGTACGTGTAGTGGAAACTAATGTTAATATATTTCTGGCCTTTCAGCAGCCCAGCTGAGGGAGTGTCTAGCCAAGTACTGAAAAATGCTAAATTACTATTTTTCCTAAGCCTGTTCATAGCCCAATGTTTGTCAACCAATGCAATTTATGCTTAGCAGGTTTTCTTGGTCAGATGGAGCAATTTATTTAAAGTGCCTCTAGTTCTCTAGTAAGAAGTTGGTTTCCCCTCCCCACCCCGCCTTGAAGAGATAATAGGAAGTAAGAGGAGAATAAAGTACATGTTAATGTTTTCAGTCACCGGCTACGTCTACAGTACGGGGGGGCGGGATCGATTTCAGATACGCAAATTCAGCTATGGGAATAGCGTCACTGAATTCGACGTATCTGATCCGACTTACCCCGCTGTGAGGACGGCGGCAAATTGACCGCCACGGCTCCCCCATCGATGGCGCTTACTCCTACCTGGGCTGGTGGAGTACGCACGTCGATTCAGGGATCGATTATCGCATCCCGACGAGACGCGATAAATCGATCCCCGAGAGATCGATTTCTACCCATTGATCCGGGCGGGTAGTGAAGGCAAGCCCACTGTTATTTCTTCCCTCTGTGTGGCCATTTTACCAATGAACAAGCATGTTGACTCATCATTACTGATATTCACCTTTACCCCACCCTTCATGAAATTCAGTGTGCTCCAACTGAAACTGAAATGACCCTGCTACCATGTGAAGCTGTGTGCTTGCAGATACAATGGGCATCAAACAGCCCATATAGTGTAATTTACCCATTATACAGAAGTCCAGCTCAAGGTTTATGCACCATTTAATCTCTCAGAATGGGATTTAAGTGATTAATACAGCTTATGCTGACCGTTGGCATAGCTGTGGGTTTCACACACGAGCAGCACAGGGAATAGAGTTGGGCAGGGGACTGGATTTTTCCGGACAATGGGAAATTCCTCAGTTTCACATTTTTTCCATTCCAAAACCCAAATGTTGAAATTTCCTGTGAAACAAAATTCTGAAAAACTGAAGCATTTTGAGTCAGTCGAAGCATTTTGTTTCAATAAAATCAAACTGTTTCATGCTGTTTTAAATGTTTCATTTTATATTATAATATCAAATTTAAAAAATTGAAATGAAGAGTCATTTTGAAATGGAAATGTTCCATTCCATTTTTTTTCCTCATTGAAATTTAATTGAAATGAAGTTTTATATAAATCAATACATTACTGCAATATGTTTTCCTTTCAACCATTTGGCATTTTTTGATGGGAAAAACATTTCAGACTAGCTCTATTCATAACCTTCTGTTCTGCAAGCAAAGGCTTCCCACTCTTGGAATGGAGAATTTGCTTGTTCTCTTTGTAGCAATGAAGCACAACCTCTTTCTTTACTTAGACAATCAAAAACACCTGAGCAATATTGATTCCACCTGCAAAGGCTTGTGATGCATAGATATCTTTCCGGTACATTAGTCTGGTGCTAATTAGACAGTTTGCTTACCTGTCCTCCCAGGATTGGTTGCTTAGAGACTTGGCTTCAGCTTTCCTTTTAAAAGAAAACAGGGGAAGTCAAATATAACTATATCTAACCCAGCTGTCGCTGATTGCTATTACAGCTGTCTTTCCTGCATTCAGGAGACTTAAGTCATAGCCGAGTAATGTATAAAATTAACTAACCATTTTATAATGACTTTTAATTAACCACCTTTTAATTGCTGCTTCCATGCTTATGCCTTTGGGCCTGATTCTGGAAACAATTATCGACTGCAGATTGGGAGTTTGTTTGCTAGTAATGGCCTTGGCTCACATGCCAAGTGTGTCTATTCCTTGGTGTTTATTGTGCTAAACCAAAGTTAACAACTTACAGTGTGATGTATCGTATCCTAAACAGAGCTCCACAGCTTTTTGGAGTGCAGTCTTCTAACTACAGGGGTACAGACCATACAAGTAGAATCTGAGTGTCTTGTAACTATTAATGAATATATTATACAGGATACTGGACAAGATGCACCACAGGTCTGCTCCAGTCTGATCCTAGCAATTCCTATGGTCCCATGTTTCTATTTGTATTACAGTAGCACCTAGAGTCCCAGATGATATCTGGTTCCCGTTGTGCTGAGCACTATAAACTAACATATAGTAAGAGAGAGTCCCTGCCCTGAAAATCTTAACAGTGTAACCACACAAGGCAGACACTGGGAGGATGGAAATTAGAAGTACATAGAAGTGACATGACTTGACTAGAGTTACACCACACAGAGCCTACCACCATCACTTATCTTCTCTAGCTTGAACTTGAGATCCTGAAATGAACAGGGGAGCCAATGGAGAGAATAGTAGACTAGGCCATGATTCTTCAGGGCTCCAATTAGTATCCCACGTCCGAACACCCCATAACTTCTAGCAGAGTTTCAAATTATGAACCTAGAGCCAGATCCAAATATTACAAACATCCCCTATTTTTTCCATAAATTTCAAGGCCGGAAGGGACCATTGCAATCAGCTAGTCTGATTTCCTGTATGACACAGGCCACAGAACTTCCCCAAAATAATTCATAGAGCAGATCTTTTAGAAAAGCATCAACTCTTGAATTTAAAATTGCCAGTGATGGAGAATTCACCACGACCCATGGTAAATTATTCCAATCATTAATTACTCTCTCGGTTAAATTACACCTTATTTCCAGTCTGAGTTTATCTAACCTCAACTTGCAGTCATTGGTTCATGTTGTACCTTTCTCTGCTAGATTGAAAAGCCCATTATCAAATATTTGTTCCCCATGTAAGTACTTATACATTGTGATCTAGTCACCCCTTAACGTTCTCTTTGGTAAGCGAAATAGATTGAGTTCCTTGAGTCTATCACTAGAAGGCAGGTTTTCTAATCCTTTAATCATTCTCATGATTCTTCTCTGAACCCTCTCCAATTCATCAACATCTTTCTTAAATTGTGGACAACAGAACTGGGAGTATTCCAGTTGTGGTTGCATCAGTGCCAAATACAGAGGTAAAATAACCTCTTTACTCCTACTTGAGATTTCCCTGTTTGTACATCCCAGGATCACATTAATGCTTTTGGCCACAGCCGGTGGGTCAAACCAGAACCCCACATCTATGCGCCTTGGAATGTTGTGGGGGTTCAGTATCTGAATTAGAATGTTGTGGCTTGGATCTGTGTAAGAAGGTAATCGCTTGCAGTGCCTGCTGGAATCTGCAAAGCTCCCACTCCTCTCTTCAAACACGGCAGTGTAAAAATTATTAATGCCTTCTCTAGGGAATGTAGAGATCATGGTCAGAGGAAGGGTGAGCCAGTGGTAGGATGTTATCCTGGAACGTGGGAGACCTGGGTTAAATCCTTTGCTCTGGCACTGTCTTTCTGTAACCCTGGGCAAGTCCCTTAGGGTATGTTTGCGCTGCAGAAAAAGAACTGCGGCAGTAAATCTCAGAGGCTAGGTCAACAGACTCGGGCTTGCAGGCTCATGCTATGGGGCTAAAATAAGCAGTGTAGAACTTCCTGTTGGGGCTGGAGCTCTGAAACCAAAGGAAGGTCTCAGAGCCCAGGCTCCAGCCCAAATGGAAACATCTACATGGCTATTTTTAGCTCTGTACAATGAGCCCAAGTCAGTTGACCTGGCCACTGAGACTCGCTGCTGCAGAGTTTTTCTTTTTTTTCTTCTTTTATTTTTGCAGTGTAAGCATATCCTAAGTCTCTTTATGGGGATAATAGCTCTTCCTTGCCTCGCAGGAGTGTTGAGGGTAAATGCATGAAAGATTGTGAGGGGCTCAGATAATCTAATACATGGGGACCATATTAGTACCTAAAATAGATAGTAAAGAGCTGCCAGTTTGTTTCACTGTTTCAGTTGTTGTTAATTAAAGGAAATGTCGTTCCTCCCCCTTCCCCCAGTGTTCTTGGTGCACTGTCAGGACAGAAGTAGGAGAGGCTAATTCACTTCTAGTTGAGATTTGATTCAGATTAATCCTTATCTCCTGAACAAGTGACTGTCAGAAGACCACACTGTATATGAAGTTCTAATACAAACTTAAGAAGCCTAAAAAGTGCAGGGAGCTCAAGGTAGGCTACCTGCATCAGCTTGTAAATAACTGCAAATGACGACGCTGCCTGTTGGTTTTTTTTTTTTTTAATACTACTAATAGGGTGATATTGACTCTCGTGCAGAGGAGCCAGAACAGGGTGAATTTCAAAATTGCATTTAAATGGTGCATAAGCCTGTGGCTGACCCTCTGCACAAGGGTGAATTTCATTGAATACTGCCTACCCCCTCTAGACTGCCTTTCATCTGGGAATCTCAAAGCACCTATGTACATTAATGAATACTTTTAGGAGGTAGCCAAGAGACATCAGTTTTGTTGCCACCAAGTGGAAAAACACACTTTATCAGCACAGAGCAATTCTCTACTCAGAAGTTAAGATGAATATTAGCTACGCTTGGAGAGCGTGTAAACTGCTTTGTGAAAGGCTTTGCTTGCTGTGATCAAAGGGTCCTAGAAGTCATTCAGGAGGGTGCAGAGGCAGGGCGTGGGTGCAGCTTTGAGTCTGCTGGCCAGGGCAATTGAGCTGATGTGGAAGGGGAAATGAGCCATGCCAGGAAAAGGATCAGTGCAGTTTGCTTCCCCCCATGAAACAAAGGGCCAAGTGGGGACTACGAGTCACAATTCAGTCCCTGGCTCTGGGCTACTTACCTCCACTCACAAGTGGGGAAAGCTCCAAGTCAAAATCCATAAAGACTTCACCTTCCTCCTTCCAGGCCCCACTCGAAACTCACCTGTACCATAATGCATAGAGTAAACTAACCTGAAAATAGCTAGGCCAATGGAGAACTGTGTCACTGCTGCTGACCAGCTACAATCTGTGCACACACCGCATCATATTTATTTGTTATCCAGTCTCCCTACTTTCAACCCTCATCTGCCTGCTATGTTCTGTCTTTGAGACTGAAAACTTCTTGGGGAAAAGGACTGTCGCTTACTCTGTGTTTGTACAGTGTTTAGCAGCACAACGGCACCTCCCCTGGTTGTGGCCTTTCTGCCTGTTAAATAGTAATAGGAGACAGTGGATTACAGAGTGGCAGTCTAGCCAGCAAAGCATGTAACAGATGCCGTGTCTTGGATATTGAACTGGTCAGAAAATGTTCACTGAAATTAGTTTTTGATGAAAAATGCTGTTTTTGTTAAAACCAAAATGTTGGAAAAACCTATTGGATTTGATGAAGTTTTATTTTTTAGAAAAAGAAATGAAGCATTAATGTCAAACTGTTCCATCTCAACCCTTCTGGAATGGAATGTTTTGATTTTTCCTCCTGAAGCAGCTTTTTAGAATGAAACTAATTGGGTTTTATGAAGCTTTAAAAGCTCGAGATGGGAGCTAAAAGTTTCAGGGTTTTTTTTTTCTGAACCAAACACTTTGATTGACATAAAATTAAATTTTTTTTTTAGGAATTTTGTTTCGTGGGAAATTTTGAATATTTTGGTTCTATTTTGGAATGGAAAAAACTGAAATCACATAATTTCCGGCAAAATGGAATCTGGCTCCCGCCTAGCTCTACTTGTATATCAAACAGCGTACTCCTTGGCTTTTTAAAGAAATGAAAGTGAGGACATAAGTGGAAAACAATGTAGAACATAACCATCTCCAGTTCTTCTTGCTGTGTTGTTATAAAGGACTCTTGCCTTCTTCCTCTCCTCCTACTGTGCTTACACAAATTTGGAGGTCAGGGTGGGTTTTCTCCCATTAATTTTAATGGTGGCCAAGCTTCTGTGATTTCATTTACTCTTGTTGAGGCCCACTGCTGTGGGGGGAAACCCGAACAAACCGCTTTTCAGCAGATGAAAAATGAGGTTACTTAGCAAAGGGTTGCAGCTGTGTGGCACTGAGTTCCAGGCATCTCTGCCTCGTATGGTAGCAGCTGGCAAAGGTGGCACCTGGGGAGCTGGGAACAGAACTTAAAGCTGAATTTTATACATAGATGCAGAGATAATAAGGTGGGTGTTGGGGAGGAAAACATCACAGAACAGCTGTTTATATGGTAGCTGATCTCGTAATCAAAAAGCCTGGTGAAGGGGAAAATATTATATATATGGATGATTTGTAAATAGGTTGTAGTCTATGCAATTGCACTTTGAACCCCTTGAATCCAGTTTGCAGCAATGGGTGACACAGTTGAATATTCAAGATAAATACGGCCTTTGTAGCAATGATTTCTAAATCAAAACCAAGCGTTTAAAATTCACCAGCAGTTTATGTAAATCAGAGGCTCAAGATCTAAAACTCCAAGCGCCGTATTATAATTCCACCTTGTAAATCAAGATGGAGGCAGGAAGGGTGTGGAGAGAGAGAAAAAGTATCACGCTTATTTCTAAATAATAATTTTTTGCAAAAGTGCTCTCTGAGGAAAATCACAGGGTGATAAGCTGCATTGCTGCTCTTGGTTTGCTGGATCAGAACTGGAGAAAGCTCTGTAACAAAGCCTCTTGACTTGCTTTATTTTATTTTTTTAAATCTTTTTCTAAACTGCTAATTTTGTTTTATGGTGGCTCAACAAATCAGAATTCTTTTAATCTGAAACTAAAAGTGCTAAATGGATTTTAGGCCTGCATCAGTGTAAGGGCAAAATGTCTGAGGTGAACCTCAGTAAGTTCAGAATTCATGGTAATGCCTAGGTCATCTTTAGCACTTTCCATAGTAGATCTCAAGGCACTTTACAATGGAGGTTGGAATCTTGTCCCCATTTTATAGAAGGGGAAACTGAGGCACAGAGCAGTGCTCTGACCTGGCCAAGGTCATCCATGAGGTTCATGGTAAAGCAAGGAATAGAACCCAGGTCTCCTGAGTCCTTGGGGTGAAACACAATAACAGCTACACACTACGTAGTTCAAGGGGTGGAAAATGAGGAAGAATTCTCCAACCAACTGAAATGGCTGCAGGGTATTGTGTAGATAGAATTTAATTACTTTTATTTGTATTTTGAATTAACACCCAACGTTTTAAATGAGCACCCAGTCAACTGAAGCAAACAATGCCACAGGAATTTTGAAAATCATAAGAAGTCGGGGCCTTGGTTTTACATCTCGTCTGAAAGATAATAGACTTGATTTGGATCTCACATGAGTTTTAGTTATTGGTATAATTCTCCTGTTATATAAAGGTATAACTGAAAGCAGGATTAGGCCTAAGGTATCTTTTTTTATTTATATTTTCAAAAGGTCTTGCACCTTGTGTGTAGCCATTTATAGCAAAGCAAAGTAAACGTAAATGGCTCCAACATCAGAATGGCAACATTTTGCATTGGTGTAAATGACTGCTCAAGGTGCAGATTAATGGAGAATCAGGCCCTAGTAGTTTATCTAGCAAATAGGTGCTATAATGAAAAATGTGAGTCCAAAAGTGCATTGGTGTAACTGACAGGAGAATTTGGCCTTAGAATATAGAAATTTAATATTAATCTGGGCAATATAGTGAGGCTGTTACAAAGTAGTAACTATTTCTTCCTGAATAGCAGCAGAAGTAGATATTTTAGGATATGCTTAGAATGTCAGTTCCCTGCCAGAGGTCATTGCTTGGGACTAGGACATGCTGGGCAAAAGGCATGAAGGTTGAGTTTGGAGAAATACCCAACGCTGTCCTTGGCTGATCTGAATGATCAGATTTCCTCTCCACCGCTCTGCAAAACTGGGTTGGCATTATCACAAGATTTTGAGGTTGCCACCTCTACCCAAAAATGAAAAAGAAAGGGTTAGGGCGACCTTTTCAGAGCACAGTAAAGGTTAAATTGAGGTTTGGTTTGATTTTGGGGGGCAAAGGTCATGGATCAGGTCTTTTTTAGTCAAATCCTGGCCTCCATTCTATGGGCAGAAAGTCAGAATAGATGATCTAATGGTCCCTTCTGGTCTTAAAAATGTATGAATTCAGCATGTACACAAGTCCGATTGATTTTAGTTGGGACTCCCTTCTCTAGAGATGTGATCCTTGCCTAAGAAAAACAGAAATTTGATATTTCTGGCCCTTTGTCATGGGTTGGCATCCAGCTCTCTGTGATATCATTACTTTTGACATGCTCCTTTCCATGGAGAAATGATAATTTAATAATAAACTTCTCAGGTTCAGATTGAGTCTATGAGGATTCCAGGGTGTAGACCACATTGTGACTGCAAACTTCTTTCTGCCACTGGGGCTTGTAGAGGAGCATTAAAGATGGTCAGATGGCTGGTGAAAGGTGTGGTTAGGATATCTAGGGGGATGCACTGATTCATTCTATCCCAGCCTCCTTGGTTGGGAGTCTTATGGAACCCGGAGCACAACTTAAAGTAGTTCCAACTGGATCCCTGAGGGAGGACAGCCCCACTGCGGCTGCAACACTGCCTGTCCTTGTTCTGGGTGAATCCACCCTGAGATTCAAGAGGTCCAGATGGTGTAATTTACACAACCTCTGCACTAGCCTGTGAGAATCAAGCATATTACTCTCCCTGCCTCCGGTCTTATCAAGACTCAGTCTATTTTACTCATGTTCAGGTTTTGCTGGTACATGGGTGAGATGGGTTTAAAAAGGCCAAAAGACAGCAATTAGCTCTATTTAAAATTAATGACCACTCTGATTATGTGGAGCAAAGAAGATGATGGGAGAAAAAAAATTCCTGAAGTATAACCAGGCTGGTTCTTAAGCATCTCTGATTAAAAATATTTTGTTTTAAATGTTGTTAAGTGACATAAAGGTCAAAGTAGAAAATGAGGGGATTTATTCAGTGCATGTTCCTGGTAATTAGAACTTGCACATGTATTAGCAGCTACTGAAAGAGGCTGAAAATTGGGAAATGAAATTCTTGGCGGTTGCGGAAACTGGTGTGTTCATTAAAAACGGTGGAGTTAGGATCATGAAATCCTAATTGCTGCAATCCCTCGTTTGTCAATTGCTAACAATGAGCCCTTTCTTATTATTTATATTCAAGCAGCACCTCGAGGCCTCAAAGAGAAAACAGAGCCCCATTGTGCTAGGTGCTGTACAAACACAGAGTAAGAGACAATCCCCGCCTGGGAAAGGCGACAAGACAAAGGAAGGATTGTTAGCTCTATTTTACAAATGGGAGAACTGAGTCACAGAGAGATGAAAGCCAAGGGTGGGATCCACAAATGAACTTAGCTGTTGCAATGCTGAACATCAAGGCACCTAATTTTTAGGCACTTAGAAAATCACAGGAACAACACTGCAATCCACAAAAACAAGTTAAGCATCTATGCTCCCTATACAATCAACAGGGGGAGATATGACCTTAGACTGCAATCCACAAAGCCAGTATGCTAGGTGGGGAACCACCTAAGCTAGCCAATGGAAGATGCCAATGACAGGGGTGTGTCCTAAGCTTGACCCCTCTCTTGGAGATAGGTATCTAAATGCAGGCAGGCACCTACCTCTACTTACCAGCCAGGAGTCAGACGGTTTAGGCGCAGAAGGCATTTGTTGCTGGAGTGAGTTAGGTGCTTAACTTGCTCTGTACAAAATATCCATGGGAGATAGCGGTACCTGCCTTATAACTTTTTGTCCATTGGTTAGAACACTTGTGTGGGGTGTAGAAGACTTAGGCCTGGTCTACACTATGACTTTAATTCGGATTTAGCAGCGTTAAATTGAATTAACCCTGCACCTGTCCACACAACGAAGCCATTTATTTTGAAATAAAGGGCTCTTAAAATCGATTTCTGTACTCCACCGCGATGAGCGGAGTAGCGCCAAAATCGATATTATCATTTTAAATTAGGGTTACTGTGGCCGCAATTCGATGGTATTAGCCTCCGGGAGCTATCCCACAGTGCACCATTGTGACCGCTCTGGACAGCCATCTGCACTCGGATGCACTGGCCAGGTAGACAGGAAAAGCCCTGCGAACATTTGAATTTAATTTCCTGTTTGCCCAGCGTGGAGAGCACAGGTGACCACAGATAGCTCATCAGCACAGGTAACCATGCAGGCCGATAATAGAAAAAGAGCACCAGCATGGACCGTACGGGAGGTACTAGATCTGATCGCTATATGGGGAGAGGATTCAGTGCTAGCAGAACTTTGTTCGAAAAGATGAAATGCCAAAACTTTTGAAAAAAATCTCCAAGGGCGTGATGGAGAGAGGCCACAGTAGGGACTCAGATCAGTGCCGCGTGAAAGTCCAGGAGCTCAGACAAGCCTATCAAAAAACAAAGGAGGCAAACGGTCGCTCCGGGTCAGAGCTGCGGACATGCTGCTTCTACACCGAGCTGCATGCAGTTCTGGGGAGGGCGCCACCACTACCCGACCTCTGACCGTGGATTCTGAGGTGGGGGTAATCTCATCAGCTACACCTGAGGATTCTGCGGACGGAGAAGAGGAGGAGGAGGAGGAGGAGGAGGACGAGCTTGCGGACAGCACACAGCACTCTGTTCTCCCCAATAGCCAGGATCTTTTTCTCAGCCTGACTGAAGTACCCTCCCAACCCTCCCAAGCCAGTATCCAAGACCATGACCCCGTGGAAGGGACCTCAGGTGAGTTTACCTTTTAAAATATAAAACTTGTTTTAAAAGCAAGCGTTTTTTAATGATTACGTTGCCCTGGTAAAGTCTGTTAACGTGTGTGGGGGTGGAGCGGAAATCCTCCAGGGACATCTCCATGAAGCTCTCCTGGAGGTACTCCAAAAGCCTTGCCACAAGGTTTCTGGGCAGTGCAGCCTTATTCCGTCCTCCATGGTAGGACACTTGACCACGCCATGCTAGTAGCAAGTAATCTGGTATCATTGCATGACAAAGCCTGGCAGCGTATGGTCCTGGTGTTTGCTGGCATTCAAGCAACATCCGTTCTTTATCTTGCTGTGTAATCCTCAGGAGAGTGATATCGCTCATGGTAACCTGGTTGAAATACGGGAATTTAATTAAGGGGACGGAGGTTGCCATTCCTACTGGGCTGTTTGCCTGTGGCTGAAAAGAAATCCTTCCCTGCAGGTAGCCAAGCGCGGTGGGGGAAGTGGAATTGGCCCTGAGATTTTCGCGTTTGGCTAGCAGGGATCTTCCCTAATACCAGCCATGCGGTTGGGGGAGGGATAAAGCGATCATCCAGAGAATTGGATGGGGAGGGGGGGTTAGTTTGTTTTCTGCTGCTGAAGGTTAACAGGAAAACCGCAGCACTCAACGGGCTTTGCTTGGTATGTGGGAAAGGAGGGCGCAGAAGCCAAAAGACAATGGCTTACCATGGCTGCATGCAAGCCGAATTCTGTTGGCCGGACCTGCGTCTGTGATCTCTAGCAGCAAAGCCACAGGCACTCAATATTAAGAGGCAAAATGCAACCTTGCACAGAAATCACATGTGCTATGTAATGTGAATAGTGTTGGTCACCATGAAAGAGTATAAGCATTGTTCTGTAAAATGTATCTTTTTAAAAAATTCTCTCCTTTTTTCCCTCCCTCCAGCAGCTGCAAATTTTTCAAGCCTCCCTCCTGCGTCCGGAAGGCTATCTCAGATAAGGCGTCGGAAAAAGAAGACGCGAGACGAGATGTTCGCGGAAATCATGGAATCCACCTGCAGTGAAAGAGCTCCTCTGAATGAGTGGAAGGACATGGTTTCAAAATATAGGAAAGATGCCAGTGAACGTGAGGACAGGAGGGACCAACGTGAGGACAGGAGAGACGCTCGAGATGAGAGGTGGTGGCAGGAAGATCAGAGGAGGTAGGATGCAATGCTGGGGCTGTTGCGTGAGCAAACAGACATGCTCTTGCGTCTGGTGGAGCTTCAGGAACGGCAGCAGGATAACAGAGTGCCGCTACAGCCTCTGTATAACCCCCCTGCTCCCTCACCATGTTCCATAGCCTCCTCACCCAGACGTGTAAGAACGCGGGGGGGAGGCTCCGTGCACCCTCCCATTCCACCCCAGTGGACAGCCCAAGCAAAAGGCTGTCATTTTTTTAACCTTTTTTTAGTGGCCTTTTCCTTCCCGTCGATCCTCCTCCCAAACCCCACCCGGGTTCTCTCCCTCTTTTTATATTCAATTAATAAAGAATAAATTATTTTTAAATGATAGTGACTTTATTTCCTTTGAAAGCAAGCTGGGGGAAGGAGGAGGGTGGGTTCCTTACAGAGAATGAGTCAATAAAGGGGGCGGGTTTTCATGAAGGAGAAACAAACAGAAATCTCACACTGTAGCCTGGCCAGTCATGAAACTGGTTTTCAAAGCTTCTCTGATGCGCAGCGCTTCCTGGTGTGCTCTTCTAATCACCCCGGTGTCTGGCTGCACGTAATCAGCAGCCAGGCAATTTGCCTCAGCCACCCACCCCGCCATAAAGGTCTCCCCCTTACTTTCACAGAGATTGTGGAGCACACAGCAAGCAGCAATAACAATGGGGATATTGGTTTGGCTGAGGTCTGAGTGAGTCAGTAATGATCGCCAGCGACCTTTTAAACGGCCAAATGCACATTCTACCACCATTCTGCACTTGCTCAGCTTGTAGTTGAACAGCTCCTGACTCCTGTCCAGGCTGCCTGTGTATGGCTTCATGAGCCATGGCATTAAGGGGTAGGCTGGGTCCCCAAGAGTAACTATTGGCATTTCAACATCCCCAATGGTTATTTTCTGGTCCGGGAAGTAAGTCCCTTGCTGCAGCCATTTAAACAGAGTAGTGTTCCTGAAGACGCGAGTGTCATGAACCCTTCCCGGCCAGCCCATGTTGATGTTGGTGAAACGTTCCTTGTGATCCACAAGTGCTTGCAGCACCATTGAAAAGTACCCCTTGCGGTTTATGTACTGGGTACCCTGGTGCTCCGGTGCCAAGATAAGGATATGGGTTCCATCTATCGCCCCACCACAGTTAGGGAATCCAATTGCAGCAAAGCCATCCACTATGACCTGCACATTTCCCAGAGTCACTACCTTTCGTAGCAGCAGCTCAGTGATTGCTTTGGCTACTTGCATCACAGCAGCCCCCACAGTAGATTTGCCCACTCCAAATTGATTCCCGACTGACCGGTAGCTGTCTGGTGTTGCAAGCTTCCACAGGGCTATCGCCACTCGCTTCTCAACTGTGAGGGCTGCTCTCATCTTGGTATTCTGGCGCTTCAGGGCAGGGGAAAGCAAGTCACAAAGTTCCATGAAAGTGCCCTTACGCATTTGAAAGTTTCGCAGCCACTGGGAATCGTCCCACGTCCCCAACACTATGCGGTCCCACCAGTCTGTGCTTGTTTCCTGGGCCCAGAATTGGGATAGAACCTGCCCCATTAACAACATCTCCATAGCACCGGGGCCCACGGTTTGAGAGAATTCTGTGTCCATGTCCATGTCCATGTCCTCATCACTCTTGTTGCTGCGCTGCCGTTGCCGCCTCCTCCTCTCCTCATTTTTCTAGTCCTGGTAAAGCATAAACTGCACGAGATGTTTACAATGTTCATGACTGCTGTCTTGAACTGAGCGGGCTCCATGCTTGCAGTGGTATGGAGTCTGCAGTGTTCACCCAGGAAAAAAGGCGCAAAATGGTTGTCTGCCATTGCTTTCATGGAGGGAGGGGTGAGGCTGTACCCAGAACCACCTGCGACAATGTTTTTTGCCCCATCAGGCAGTGGGATCTCAACCCAGAATTCCAATGGGCGGGAGAGACTGCGGGAACTATGGGATAGCTATGGGATAACTACCCACAGTACAATGCTCTGGAAATCGACGCTAGCCCCGGTACATGGATGCACACCGCCGAATTAATGTGCTTAGTGTGACCTCATACATTCGACTTTATACAATCTGTTTCCAAAATTCGAATTCTGTAAATTTGGATTAATCCCGTAGTGTAGACATACCCATAGGTTCAATTCCCCATCTCTGCTAGAGGAGGAAAGAGGATTTTAACAGAGGTCTCCTACTTCTCAGGTGAATGCCCTAACCCCTGGACCACAGAGTCATTTTTATTCTCTCTCTCTAGCCCAATGACTTTTTAAGTATTTATTCACAGTGGAATCTATCTGGAGTAATGTTGTATCATTTGCAAATTTTGTCACTACACTGTTTATCCCTTTTTCCAGATCATTTATGAATATGTTGAACAGCATGGTCCCAGTACAGATCCCTAGGGGATACCGCTATTTATCTCTCTCTATTCTGAAAACTGACCATTTATTCCTAACCTTTGTTTCCTGTCTTTTAACCAGTTGCCAATCCATGAGAGAACCTTCCCTCTTGTCCCAAAACTGCTTACTTTGCTTAAAAGCCTTTGATGAGGGACCTTATCAAAGGCTTTCTGAAAGTCCAAGTATACTATATCCACTGGATCATTCTTATCCACATTTTGTTGCCCCCTCAAAGAATTCTAATAGATTGGCGAGGCATGATTTCTCTTTACAAAACCTATGTTAGTTCTTTCCCAACAAATCATGTTCATTTATGTGTCTATTAATTCTATTCTGTACTATAGTTTCAACCAGTTTGCCTGGGGCTGAAGTTAGGCTTTTAATAGCCTGTAATTGCCAGGATCACCTCTGGAGCCTTTTTTAAAAAATTGGATCACATTAGCTAAACAGAAACTGATTTAGTGATAGGTTACATGCTACAGTTAACAATTCTGGAATTTCATATGTGAGTTCCTTCAGAATTCTTGGGTGAGTACCATCTGGTCCTGGTGACTTATAACTTTAATTGATCAATTTGTTCCAAAACCTCCTCTATTGACACCTCAATCTGGGACAGTTCCTCAAAAGAACATTTCAGGTGTGGGATTCTCCCTAATAGTCTTTGCAGTAAAGACCAATGTAAAGAATTCATTTCGCTTCTCTGCAATGGCCTTGTCTTCTTTGAGTGCTTTTAGTACCTCAGTCGTCCAGTGGCCCCGCTGATTGTTTGGCAGGGTTCCTGCTTCTGATATACTTTAAAAAATGCTGTTTTTGTGTCTTCTAGTAGTTGTTTTCCAGATTCTTTCGGGGCTCGTCTAATTATATTTTTACACTTGACTTGTCAGAGTTTGTTCCTTTCTATTTTCCTCAGTAGGTTTTGACTTCCAATTTTTAAAGGATTCTTTTTGCCTTGAATGGCTTCTTTTACTCTGTTGTTTAGCCAGGGTGACACTTTTTTTGGTCCTATTACTATGGGTTTTGTTTTTTTTTAATTTGGGGCATACATTTAATCTGAGCCTCCATTATGTTTTTTTTAAAGTTTCCATGCACCTTGAAGGCATTTCACTCTTGTGACTTTTCCTTTTAATTTCCATTTAACTAGCTTTGCGTGTGAATGTGGATGTTCGCCACAATATTCTTGATAAATTCTACCTTCATCTCCTTATTGTGATTCCAAGTTGGGATCCATTGTACCTGAATCACCCTACATGGAACACCTTGGGGGGAAGTGCTACTTTCAGTCACGTGGGGAAATGGTATCAGAGGGGATTGGATGGCAGTGGGGAGTATTTCTAGTAAATTTCTGTCAATTGGTATAGCTCACTGAAGTTAGGATATTGTTTTGAGCTATTGTTTAGATTTGGGTAGCACCCAGAGGCCCCAATCAGGGTTAGGGTCCCATTCTGTGATAAATGTTGCACAGCACTGTTGCCAACCCCAACCATTCTAAAGTCAGGAGGCAGGCCTCAAAAATCATGAGGTTAAGAAAACCTGCTGGGTCTTTGTATTTGCCTTTTGGGGGGTTCTGAGCCTTTAGGATGCACTCAGATCACATCTTCAGGCTTCCCTTTGCAACACGAGGGCTAGAAACTTCCCTTTTTTTAAAGGAAAGCTGAGATCCTCACCTGATCCCATGCCTCCAGGGGTTGGGGCTTTAATTAATGCACCAGTTATTGCTGGAGCTGGCCATGCTATAATTTTATTCCAGGAAGAAAAAGAGTCCTCAGAAGAGAGTCGAGAGTACTATGGTGATGCTTTGTTATATGGTTCTGTACCTTTTATGGCCCAAGCCTCAAAATAACCTCTTTCTGAGCACGTGCCACCAGAGTTGGAACTTTGCAGCAACTCCGAGAATCTCTCTCCAGGATCCATTTCTGAGTGTGTTTGTTTTAAATGCCACATTGTCCCTCCCTCTCTCTTAAGCCAAGCTGCCCTTTTCTGTAACTGCATTACTGCAGCTTCTTTTCCTGGCAAACAAATGTCACAGTCCTACCAAAGGTTTCACATAAACTGCTAGTAAATCAACCTGTACGGTTTATTGCCCTGTTATCTGACAGTTCAGTATTATTAGCTAATTAAAGGCAGCTCAGAACTCTTTTATGTATTATGCTTACTGGGTTAGATAATCACAGCAAGAGTCCCCTGACAGACTGTTTATAGAGCTCTGAAATGTTGAGGCTGTATTTTTTTCCCAGCTGATTAGACCTTTCTTGTGAAATTCTTGAAAGTTTAAAAAAAGGGGGGTGGGGGGTGGGCAGTGGAAGTAATGTTGTCCAATGAGGATTTCTTTTCTTACAGATGAGACAGGGAAAAATATGCATCTGGGCTTCTCTCCAGTTGGACCTCTGTCAACCAAATCCAGCTGAGATAGAAAGAGACAGGTGTATTGATAGCCACTGAAATGAGACAGAATAAAAGACTACAACCTGAGAGGGGAAGAAAAGATAGCCTTTTAAAATGGTTGTTTTGATATTGCATTATCCCAGCCTTTGTGGTGTGATGCATATTCCAGGCTCTTTGCCTTAACAGCCTCCTACCTGTACTTGTCTTCCAAGTAATTCCTCTTCTATGCATCAATGGCTTGTTTTTTAAATCGAAATTCAACTGTACCCTTTACCTCTTATCTGTATCTCATTACCTGCTACATCTCGCATTTTTAGACCAAGACCTACCTTTGTGTCCCAGGCAGGCCTGCTGTTCTCCCCTTGTTTATAGTCATAAATGCCTGGGCAATGCAAAGTCTTGGCTTTCAGAACACATCATACAAGTTAAACAAGAAAGACCTCCTTCTCTCCACCGCAGTCATTTCAGGCTGCCTGTTAGGTTCGGTTTTGTGGCACATGCCTTATCTTTTTGGTCTTTATCAGCCATTGTGCAAGCCAGCATGCAGAGGAATAAGCACTTGGATTTTCCATCCAACAATATATTCTGGCTCTCCCCGCTATTCGGCACTGGTGAGGCCACATCTGGAGTATTGTGTCCAGTTTTGGGCCCCCCACTACAGAAAGGATGTGGACAAATTGGAGAGAGTCCAGCGGAGGACAATGAAAATGATGAGGGGGCTGGGGCACATGAATTACGAGGAGAGGCTGAGGGAACTGGGCTTGTTTAGTCTGAAGAAGAGAAGAATGAGGGGAGATTTGATAGCAGCCTTCAACTATCTGAAGGGGGGTTCCAAAGAGGATGGAGCTCAGCTGTTCTCAGTGGTGGCAGATGACAGAACAAGAAGCAATGGTCTCAAGTTGCAGTGGGGGAGGTCTAGGTTGGATATTAGGAAACACTATTTCACTGGGAGGGTGGTGACACACTGGAATGGGTTACCTAGGGAGGTGGTGGAATCTTAGAGGTTTTTAAGGCCTGGCTTGACAAAGTCCTGGCTGGGATAATTTAGTTGGGAATTGGTCCTGCTTTGAGCAGGAAGTTGGACTAGATGACCTCCTGAGGTCTCTTGCAACCCTAATCTTCTATGATTCTTTGATTCTATGATTCTAACCCCTCAAAACAGTCTGATCTTTAATTGGCTTCATCTCAAATCTGCCGAATGTGAGGGTGGCCCAGCAGTTAGGTTGCTAGTATGGAACTTGGGAGACCTTAGCTGAAGATTCTGCTCTGCCACAGGTTTCCTGTGTGACCTTGGGTCTCTCTTTGTCTCAGTTTCCTATCTGTCAAATGGGGAAAATAGCTCTTTCCTCCCTTAGAGAGGTGTCGTGAGGATAAATACATTAATGATTGCAACGTGCTCAGATACTATGGTAACTGGGAACATAGAAGGCTACAGGGAGAATTAAAGCAAGCATGCCAATGATGAACCCTTTTGGGCTGGTGGTTAAGCACTGGACTGGGACTCCAGAGATCTGGTTTTGGTTTCTTTCTCTGTCTCAGACTTTCTGAGTGATGCTGGGAAAATCGCTTCTGGCCAAATTTTTCAAAGTGCTCAGTACCCAGAAGCTCCCATTGAAAATTGGGGAGCTGAACTCTTTGGAAAATAGATAGCATTATTCTTGTTAACAAACATTTGGGAAGGGATATTAAACCTCATTCTTTTGGATGTAAGCCAATCTCTAACGATTAGAGGTCATGATAAGATCTAGTGAGCGGGGCAGAGTACTCTACATCTGCTTACTAGTGGATTCTTGCATTTCACTCTGGAGCAGCTGATGCTGGCCGCTGTCAGAGACAGGATATAGGACTAAATAGACTGTGGGTGTGATCCAATCTGGTATTTCCTGTGCCCCTAAAAATCTGACCCTTCATGTCTCTGTGCTCCAGTTTCCCAGTTATATAGAAAACGGGGATAACAATAGTTATCACATGGGTATCATGAGGATAAATGCATTGTTTGTGAGACGTGTAAATACTATTGTAATCTGGACCTATCTTGAAAGCTAGATTTCAAGTGTTTTGAAACAAAATTAAAGCAATTCTTGGAGTGGAAGGGGTGGGGTGGATGAGGGAATTCGGAAGGCAGAGATACTAAAACATGGCTACCTCTTGTAATCAAATTCCTTTCCTCTCTGTAGCTGACATTTTAGCAGATTGGATAGTGCAGCGATGACAAGTAATAAGAACATGTAATTTACTAAAGCAATAGAAGGTCAGAAGATAAATTACCAATTATCTGCTGAACACCTCTATTTTGAAGTTACCTAAATTATCTGCAAACTGTTCCACCGAGTTGTGTAATTAAGATTACTTATTAGCAGTATATTAAAGTGAGCTGTTGCCCTGGCTATTCTAAACTCAAATTATGCCTGTTCAAATGAATTGCCTGCTTGCACATGTTCTGTGTGGCTACAGAAGCCCGAGACAGGGAACATGACAAAGCCAAGACTCTAATCAACCTAATTAAGCAATAGCATGAGAGCATACGGTGCATGATGAGAATGAAAATTTTTCTCATGAAAGAAGTCAGTAAAAGAATAATGTTGATCTGAGGGGGTGGGGGAGGGGAGGGGAGGGAAGGGAAGCCAACAGCCACCACCAAGATTCTCACTGTATCCTGTTTTCATTTATACCAGCACCGCCCCAGTACCACTAATGAGGTTGTTCTGGTGCAAGTGAGCAGAGAACTTGATCTTAGGAAAGATTCTACCAGCCTTATCCATTGAAGTTAATGGGAGTGGAATAAAGTACTATGCAACTCAAGTATCTATTACTACTATGATGGGAGAGATTAGAGTCTCCAGCCTAGACTGGGGCTCCATTGTGCTGGGCACAGCACAAACAGATAGTAAAAGACAATATCTGCCCCCAAAGAGGTAATAGTCTCCATAGATGAGATGAACAAAAGGGTAGGAAGCGGAAATGAAGGCAGAGAGAGGTGAAGTCATGTGATGAAGGTTGCACAGGAAATCAGTGGCAAAGCTGGGAATAGAACCTAGGTCTTCTGACTCCCACTTCACTACACTATCTACAGAAGAGGCAGGATCTGACCCTGTACGTCAGGTGATTGCCTTAGCTTTTGAGTCAAATGAAATGTCATTGCATTAAAACTCAGACACACGTGCATGTATTAAATTCTGAAAATATTTACAATAACTTCTTAATGAACATATTGTAATGAACTGGAGCATTAGTATGTGTTCCACTGCCTTCTACTGGATGGAATCAGAACTGTTTATATGCCCTATATTGCAACCAGGTGCTGGAAATTCTTTTTTAGTTTGCACAGTAAAGATCTGATTTTGGAACAGGGAGATGTGAATTCTATGCTTGCTGTCACTATGACTGGCCATGGTGTGCATCATAATGACAAGCATGATGTCATATAAGTAACTATGTGTCTTCATGTGTCTGAGAGAGTAATGAGGTGTCCAGCTATGGCATGTTACATTACTATCATGCATAATTAACGGTAGGAAGGGGAATGTAGCTGGTTGTTCGAAGTGTCCATATGTGAAGTAGAGCAGGAAACATCTCCCTGATGAGCCCAGCACCAGGTGAGATGCGACAGCAAGAATGAGCTAATGATGGAGCACTTCTGTAAATTTACCTCCCACAGTGGAATAATAATGAACTGTTCACAAAAGGATCATTTAAAAAAATACAAGGTACTAACCAAAGAGAGATCAGACTGAGAGACTGAATTGAAAGACTGCAGATTGCCATTTGGATCACAGATATTGCACCTCCTGACAAAACATTCAATTCTATATCTCTTCCACCATGCTGGCAAACTAGACATGGGGCTTTGCCAAAGATTATCTTCAGTTTATCTGAACTTTGTAAATCTGTCTTCCCTTCCAAGCCAACCACTTTCTTTTCTCTTCCCCAAAACTAAATCCTTCCCTTCTCCTGAGTCCTGTTCCTTTGGCTCCAGACATATTTTTATTTTTATTTTTTTGCATCCCAGCTGCTTTAGTCTAACAGGCATCCCCAATTCCAAATATGCATCCCCAATCTGCAACTCTGTGCCTTGGGGCCCCACAATCCTTTGCCTATCCCCTCAGTGAGAGATCTGGCACACATTCGGTATTGGTCAGCTGACTGAAAAAAAAAATCTTATGCATTCCTGACTTTCCCTGGTTTCCAGGATGTATATATAACATACTGCTCTGTGTGTGTGTTGTGTCCTTCTCTGTGCCTGATCCACAGATGATGTGAGTCTGTTACAGCTGTCAGCTAGGGAGCTTGGCTTTTTAGCTCAAGCTGTAGACACTCATGCTTTTAGCTCCCCAGTTCAATGCCCAGTGTTAGTAAAGATGGCAGCTGACACAGACACTGCATATTTTCATTGTCTTAAATTCAGTTGTTAGGGCATAAGGGTTCATCACAATGACTTAGTCTGACCGCCTGCAAATCACAGGCCGTAGCATTTCAC
Source organism: Trachemys scripta elegans (assembly GCF_013100865.1). Lineage (NCBI taxonomy): Eukaryota > Metazoa > Chordata > Testudines > Emydidae > Trachemys > Trachemys scripta. The sequence goes on from NC_048299.1 coordinate 148,603,872, forward strand.
TCAGTAAATCATTCTTCAACCAAATACTATCCAGGGAGAGGTTGAAATCAGCAAGTGGATGAGCAAGAACACATTTGTTCTCCTGTAGTCTTTCATCTATTTCCTGTGGACTTGAAAAGTCACTTGAAAAGCTCTTCACTCCCCAAGGAACCTGTCTCATGGAAACCTGTGAGTCTCCATATACATCAAACTGGTAAAACTCCCATTGTCTTCAATAGAATCCCTCCTGGATTCTATACTTTTACAGGGATAGTGCACACTGGGCTAGATTCTCAGCTGCTGTAGAGTGGTGTAGCTCCTGTAAAGTCAATGGAGCTATGCCAATTTACACCAGCTGAAAATCTGGCCTATTATCTTTTGAGGAACTGGGGGGGGAGGGGGAGTTTGAGCGAATGATGAGTTCAGGAGGCTGGGAATCCGAGTTCTCTGGCTCTACATCCTATTCTGCCAGTGATTATGATTAACCATTATTTTATTTTTAAATATGTACATAGCACTATAAATCTACACAGCACTTTACTAGCAATCCATGAAAGAGATCAATGCTTACAGGCAGACTGTCACTGACCAGACTCCAATAATATTCCATTGGGGTGCAAAGGGCGGGCCACTGGATTGCGCTTGTGCTGCAGGATATGGGCCAGAAATGAAACATGTTGCTTGCCCCAAAGAGCTAAATCAGACAAGATGCCACTGGCAGGACAGAGAAGGTGTGAAACTGACTGATTTAAAATCAGCAGTTCCACGGGAATTCAGATAGTGGCTTGCCCCACTTCACCATCCAGGAACCACATCCTGAGCCTTCTCCCAACCCCCCTCAAACAAGTCTTTTGCAGCATGCCCAGAAAGTCACCCAATTCAAGCTATTTTGGACTAATGGGGTGAGGAAATTCCAGAGCCTTGGAGCCCTTATAAAGAACTCGTTGCCAGCTGCCCACTCTCCTAAAACAAGGGAGAACTAGTTCTAACTAGCAGTGGCTGTAAGGTACGGGGAGAAAGGTGCACCCTCTTGATGAGAAGAAGGATCCTCTTCACCCCCTCTTCAAACCTGAACTGATGTCCAGTGCCCTTATCTGTCTTAGATTGTTAATGCGCTGGGACATGAGACATATCTTATTTATCCATATATTGAAAGATTGCTTGAAAATGGGGTTTAAGGCCTCAGTTCAGCAGTCCATCCCTATTCAGCAAATTACTTAAGTATGTGCTTAATTAAACGTGTTCTTAAGTTCCATTAACGTCAATGGCATGTAGTTAAGAGCTTTGCAGAATTGGGACAGAAGTAGGAATTTGTCATCATAGAATCATAGAATATCAGGATTGGAAGGGACCTCAGGAGGTCATCTAGTCTAACCCCCTGCTCAAAGCAGGGCAATTGTGGATCCCTGGGCAAGTCACTACATCTCTGCCTCAGTTCACCTCTTTGTGTACATTGGATAAATTGATGCCTAACTTTCTAATGAAGGCATTGTTTTATATTTCTGAGATCCTCCTCTGAAAGATGCCATTTAGAAGTGTAAAGTATTATTTTTGCAAAGCACGTTGACCCTAATACTCAGGTAAATGTAGTTTATGAAACATGTTCACTGTGCACTTTTCATTTTTCATCCTTATTTATTAATACCTTTTCACAGCACTTTAGATAAGTGTTTGGAAACCTAGTTATAGGAAAGTCATATTTTGCACATTTCACTTTAACTGGAAAGAACATTGTTTTCTGATTTTAATCATAAAAATGGAATGCTCCTAATAGAGTGAAAAAACCCAATTTCCTCAAGAAGCATTTCCAAGCTGATCTGCCTCAGATACTCCTGTGATCACAGGAGAATAATATCTTGGGCACCAGAAAATGTTCTGCAATATATGCGAAATAAATATAGCTGTACTGGACAATTATGTGTTCAGCATCACTGACTTTCAGCGAAAGGGCTAAGATACTGTTTGCTGCCCATTGTCAATTATTAACCTTCACAGCCACAAACTGCATGCTGTTGAATCCGAGTGCAAGGTAAAGACTCCTACCGAGCACAGTAAGAAGATGCAACTGCAAGAGTGGTCTGCTGAGCAAAAAGTAGCACTTACCGGGCCTGCTGCATTTGCAATACAAATGCTATATTATGTCATGTTGTCTGGATTGGCTCATGACTGCGAGTGCCAACCTCAGGGCAGACTGTCAAGACAGTCTGGCAAAAAACCCCAAACTGGTTGTGTGTTCTGTAATTAGATTTCACCAACCCAGTAATAAGTGTGAACTCCTAAAGCACAGTTTTATTATGGAGTCACAGACAGTTCCCTTGGGTGTCTCAGTTTATCTTGCCACCCACCCAGGCAAGCTGGACTTTGTGATTGATGGTTGCTTTACACCAAAAAAATCACAACAAATATTCAGGTTACTCCAAGTCCCAGAGGACCAGTCATTTAGCCCAGGTCAATGGTATTCGGATCTCAAACCAAAGGCAACGCTTGTCACCAATCCTGTAACAAACTACCTGACAATTTATTGATTAGGAAAAAGATAGTTATTGACAAGGTTAAAGCAGGTGAGCGTACATGCACTAATGAGTTAGTGTCAGGTTTAAAAGGTAATAGAAACTTCTAAAGTAGACTCTTTATATCCTTAAGGGCTAACCCAGGCAAAACAGCTGGGGGCTCCTTGCTTATGCTTAAAAAGCATAGAATCATAGGACTGGAAGTGACCTCGAGATGTCTTCTAGTCCAGTCCCCTGCACTCAAGGCAGGACTAAGTATTACCTAGACCAGTGGTCACCAACCGGTAGATTACGATCAACTGGTCAGTCGTGGAGCATCTGACAGTCGATCTCAGTCTCAGTATAAGGTTGCCAACCCTCCTGCAGCCAAACCAGGAGATTGACCACTAACAGCCTGGGGAGGAGGGCCAGCGTGGTCTCCGCATGCTGCCCTTGTCTGCAGGCACCACCCTTGCAGCTCCTATTGGCTGGGAATGGGGAATTGCAGCCAATGGGAGCTGTGGGGGTGGTGTTTGAGGACGAGGGCAGCACATGGAGACTCCCTGCCCCTCCCCATACAGGAGCCAATGCCGGACAAGCCAGCTGCTTCCAGGGGCAGTGTGGGGCCAGGGAAGGCAGGGAGCCTGCTTTAGTCCTGCTGCGCCACCACCCAGGAGCCGCTTGAGGTAAGCCGCACCTGACCAGAGCCCGCATCCTGAACTCCTCCTGTACCCAAACTCTCTCCCAGAACCTGCACCTGAACCCCCTCCTGCACCCTAACCTCTGGCCCCAGCCCTGAGCCCCCTCCGGCACTCCCTCCCGCACCCCAACCCTATCCCAGAGTCTGTACCCCAACCCTCTACCCCAGCCTCCTCCCAGAGCTTGCACCCTGCACCCCAACCTGCTGCCTGAGCCACCTCCCAGAGCCAGCACCCCACACCCCCCTCCTGCACCCCAACCTCCTGCCCCAGCCCTGAGCCCCCTCCTGCACCCCAACTCCTGCCCCAGGCTCAGCCCGGAGCCCCTCCCACACTCCAAACCCCTTTGCCCCAGGAATCAAGTGTTTATCAGGCAGTCACCTGACCCCTTACAAACTACTAGGCCTCACCTTGTTCTGAAACAGGCTGTCTCAAAACAGGGCTGGCTGGCCCTGGACTGGACTGGGCAGACCACTCTCTTACCAACATCATTCAAGCGTAGAGCACCCCGTTTAGCAAGGGTTTGTGTTCATTATACAACTATTGAAGCTTCAGGTTTCTAGATGTTCCTTAAGGCTTTACACCCAAAACTTAGTGATCTAACTCAGCTTTGACCAAAACCTGTCAATTAAGGTCCTACTTAATTTGCGATATTGTGGAAATTGCGGATGCTGCAATATTAGGCATCCACGACGATTTTGTTTTAAATTAGCTTACTCATTTTGCATACAGTTTGTGGTTTCCAACACTCACTTTTTTCCCCACTAGTGATTTAGAGAGTTTTGGGCAGGGCCGTAACTAGGGCACAAAGCTTGGGGTTGGGGGAAGGATGAGGGAAATAACAGTAGGGGGTAGAGTCCTGCAGGAACGGCAGCTGGCAGAAGTAAGGGTGACAATACCATGCCCGCTGCATAGCTCTACCCCCTGCCATTTTTTTTTTACTAATTTTTCTGGCTCCACCCCTGGCTTTGTGCCCTGGGCAGCTGTCCTGCTCGCCAAGCCCTGGTTATGGCCCTCTCATTGCACCAAATTGTTTGGTTATAAAAAAAATAAATTCACAGGCATAACATAATAGTTGTGTGTTTATATTGTTCCAGCAATTTTTTCTTAAACAAATAGGTCTGCTGTGGCTTTTCCAAAGTCCCGTATTAATAAAGGTCCATTGTTACTTTTCTGCAATTTTTCATGTCTTCTCCACAACTCAGCTGCAATTATTTGAACATCATCCCTCAATTCAGATAGGGTCTTACTCATGATCCAACTCATTTTTGACCATTCTGTTTCTATCAGAAATAGACTTGCCACTGCATAAATTCAAGTTATTCTTGTTTTACTAGATATTGCTGTGTGAACCACAAATAGATAATACAAGACACGGAAGGGAAAAAGAACTACAGTATTAAGAAACTGGTTGATCAATTTGTGGGTTGTAGACAACTGGCTTCTTCGCAAATCTAAAGTAACATCACTTGATTTTTCAATATATATGCAAACAAATCACAGCAAGTGATTTCATGGTCAGTGCTAACAGAGTTCATTTGGAGTTGCACTACAGAGCATTTTGAGAGCCGGGGGATCAAACATAAAATTATATTGGCAACTTCTAGCTGTAAACATTGAAGGATTAGGAAGCTTATGTGAAGATTCCAAGCCATGTGGGATCAGAACCAAAGTATAGGCGCTTCAGGTAAAATTTGAAGAAGCTCCTAAATGACTTTTACTGAGGCAAGTTCCAACATCACTTAAGTGCCTTTGAAAATGTTGCCCCTCAAGTCTGGAACTGTAGGATGCTATCGTTATATAGACTTGCATGTGTGAATAGATACATAAATAATATACGTTTTTTACAATTAATGTGGAAAAAAATAAAATAAAATAAAAAAATAAGGAAGAAATTTAAAAAAACACTCAGTGTTTGCCTAGCTCTGCTCCCATTAAAGTTGATGGTAATATGCTCATTGACTTCAGGGGGAGAAGATCTAGGCCAACATTAGCGACTTCTGAAAATCTCACCCTTCACTTTTTGAGCCAGAGGAGGCCAAGAATGGGGTGGAGTGGGGACATAGTTGATCTGCAGAGGCAATGAGAACCTCAGCAAATCAATTTCCCAGTGACCCCCCAAAAACAGGGCCAGCTCCAGGCACCAGCTTGCCAAGCAGGTGCTTGGGATGGCCACTCCGGAGAGCTGTTCGGCGGCAATTCGGCAGATGGTCCCTCACTCCCGCTCAGGACCTCCCGCCGAATTGCTGCCGCAGATCGCGATCACGGCTTTTTTTTTTTTTTGCACCGCTTGGGGCGGCAAAAACCCTGGAGCCGGCCCTGCACAAAAGGACAGTCATTATTACTGATCATTCTGTTGGGCTTTTGGATGCCAAAATATGCCTGTTAGGGACAGCCTTCCCAAATTAGTTTTTAAGGACTATGTGTCATTAGGCTTTTGTGCTTAACTGTGTATGTTCCTAAGGTTTGTGGTTGATTGTTACTTTTTGGAAGGTCCAATGGATAGGGACTGTAAGGGTATGTCTAGACTACAGCGGGAGGTATAATTTCCAGCCCGGGTAGACGTACACACAGTAGCTTTGATCACGCTAACCTGCTAAGAAAAGCAGTGTAGCCGTGATGACGTGGGTCTCTAGCCACCAGAGTCGGAGACCCTCCATAAATACTTGAATGGTTAGGCCATGTTGCTGCCCACAATGTTGTGGCTACTCTATTTGTAGCACACTAGCGCAATCAAAGCTAGTACGTGTCTGTTTACCTGTGCTGGACATTGCATTTCCAGCTTCAGTGCAGACGTACTGCTCGTCAGGCTTTATTTTTGTCTCTAGGTTCTATTTTTGGCCCTGCCACTGAGTCACAGTCCGACCTTGGGAACATCATATATTTAGATGGCAAGATTTTGGGGGCAGGGACTTTCTCTTACAATGTGTTTGTGCAGCACCTAGCACAATGAGGGTCCCATTCTCAGTTAGTCCCTAGGCTCCACTGTAATAAACATTATTATTATTCATGACCCCAATCTTTGAGTCTGTATTTTTTCCCGTCTGTAAAATGAGATTATTTCAAACCACCGTAAAGCTCTTTGAGATCAAAGGATGAACAGAGGAATGTTGGTGCCGAATATTTCAACCTTATTTGCAGGAGTCTTTTGCAGCAATTGCTGTGTTTGTACATCCCTCCACTTTTAATGTGTGCACCACTGAAGCAAACACATGTTCGTGTCTTGTAGGGTAACTTGTTTCCTTAACTCATCTTGCTGGAATTCTGTAGCAAAGAGAGGAAAATCTTGTCTCAACGTAGGAAACATGGGTTATTATTTTGTGTGTGTGTTGCATAATAAATGAAAAATATTTAGCTTGTGTTTTTTCAGTGAAAAATAGCTATTTGATCACAAAGAAGGAACAGTCATGTTATAGATTTCTAGTGGAGTGAATCGTTGGTATTTCTTTTTATTCCATTTCATGCTGCTACCCCCTGCTTTGCATAGCCTCACTTCACTTGCAAAATAGCTGTAGTGAGTGAGTTTAATTTGTTATTGATTTCTGCTCTTGCTGTTCTTTTTTTCATGCCTGACAGTTTTTTTTCTGTGTGTGTGTGTGTGTGTGTGTGTGTGTGTGTGTGTGTGTACACACACACACACACACACACACAGAGAAAATATATATATGATCATTATTTGCATTTTCTCTTCTGACCCGGTCAAATGGGATTGCCACAGATCTGCTTCTTCATTGATTTTTTTTTCTGTCTGAAAATCTGTCAGAAGCAATCGTTCCGTTTTTAACTACTGACATGGTATTCTCACCTTGAACATGATTAAAACAAAGCAGTATGATCAATTTGATAGGTGGTGAATTTCTGTGTTTAATAATGACCTCCATCTCTCCAGCTATCACTTTTTAATCTCTAAAGATTTCTAGAGTCCACAAAAAATTATTTTGAAAATCTAGATATTTAGGAAAAGTCAGGAGAGAAAATAACTAAATGCTTGGGTTTTTCCCTCTTCTGTAAAGATGTCAAGGGAGACAGTGGGGGGCTAAGGGAGGCCACCCTCTCTCTGGGAGCAATGCCCAGCATCAAGATTGGGGAAGGGAAGGGAATCTGGCCCCTATGCAACCAATTACACCAATACAGGGTTCAGGTCCCCAAATGCATCCCCTGAGTCACTTCCTGCCCATAGGCCTGCTTCGGACATCTCGTCTGCTGGTAGAGGCTCAGCGTCCCCTTTGGTCCCTACAGCCAAATGGTTCCCCGCAGAGTAACCAGGGTCCTTTGCTTCAGTGGTCTGGAGTCTTGGCAGCTCCCCCGCAGGAGCCTCTAGCACACAGTCAGTCACCTCCTCAGCCCGGACGGAGCTGAGTTGCTTCCTTTTATATGCTCCTTCTACTGGGAGCATGCCTAGCAAGGGTGAGGGGGTGTGGCCTCGTGGTCCCAAAACAGTTTAACCCCTGTGTTACCAGTGCGGGGTTGATACGCCCCCAACACAAAAGAAGATACATTTTATAAACTTAGCTTAGATTGTAAGTTCCCTAGGCAGGGACCATGTTTTTGTTCTGTGTTTATATGGCATTTAATGCAATGTGTTCCTAGTCCAGGACTAGGGCTCCTAGGAACTACTGTGATACAAAAAAGAGAGGAAGGATGGTGTGACATACCAGGGTACAATCCACACCATGAATAGCTATGTCACCTTGCCCTGTAACCTAAGACGCCCTTTACAATGCTTCGCTGCTGCAGCCTCCAACCTGGACTGCTCACAGACAGCCTCCAGCATGTGAGTCACTCCCAGCTATGCCTCGGTGTGCTGCAGCCAGCCAGCCAGTCACACTTTGGCTCTTTACCAGCCTTAAAGATTACCCCAGGGTGACCCCAACATACTCCCATTCCCAGATTTCCCCCCAGAAATGTATGTCCTATACTGCCTAGCCCTCTCCTGGACAGTACAAATATTGCCCGTTATTCCTTTAAGTTTAATAAATTACCCCATCTCTGGATCATGCAATAATTAAAGGTTTCATACAGAATTTAGGTCAGTTTGTAAACTCCTTCCACAATCCAAGCTCCACCTACTTGACGCCAAAGTGAGATGCATGGTAGATTCAGCAGGTCGTCATCTTATGACAGGCCCTCTTCTTTTTTCTGATTCCAGTTTCCAAGGGATCATGTTAGGCTCACAAACAAGATTCATTAATGGAAGCTCAGTAACGATCATTGATGATGAATGGGAATAGATCTCCAATGTTCTGTGCCTGATTCTCCTGTCTCCCTGTGTAGTTACTTACATCAGTGCAAAATAGCTGTTAAACACGCCCACTCTGATAAAGTAGTTTTTATGCTCACTTTGCATCTTTGTCAATGACTGCATAAGGTCCAAGGCAACAGAGAATCTGATCCTTTCTTTGTAAAAATGCAATTTAAAATAAAATGGTAGAGGTCCTCCAAACAGCACCTTGTATTCAGGGCAAACTGTGCAACGTGTGACATCAGAGGAACTAGGAAGTCTAGCTAGCATCAGTTCCTCTGCAGTTGTAAATTGGTGTTACTTCACTGAATTCAGTCTTCAGCTTGTGTAAATCAGGGTAGCGCCACTGAAGATCAGGCACCTAGAGTTCAAAGCCGAGAAGGGACTCCTGGTTTACATTCCAGAGTCTTTCACTGACTTGCTTCAGTGCCTTGTGCAAATTATTTATGGCTATATTTGGCTCTCTGTTGTGCTCGGGTAAAACCAGAGTAACTCCATAGACTTTAGGTGGAGTTACTCTGGCTTGACGTTGGTGTAAGCCTCTTAACCTCTCTACTTTATTTCTGTTTAAGGGGATAAAAATGTACCTCTCAGAGGTTTGACAGAGCTTAATTAACATTTTAAGACTTTGAGTTCTGTGGATGAAAGATTCTATATATGTACAAAGCATTGTGGTAGTGGTGTTATTCCAATTTGTGCACCTGGAAATAAAGTTTAGTGCAAAGATGTATGAATGTTTCAGATGTCCAGGATTTGCACTGTACATCCAAATTGGTAAATTTCTACAAATTTGTATGAAAATGACACAAAAAAAGTACAGTTCTGCAAAATACAGCAGCCATACCAAATTAGATGAATAAAATTTTATTGTTTTACTTTGGGCACTTTTTGATTCAGAGGTGAAGATAATGAACCTGTATCTCACTGCAGTCATCATCTAAGGTACATGTTACAGTATCTATTATGCTATGTAAAGTCATTAAAATTATGGGTTTTTTCAGAGCCTGGCTATAAAAAGTTTATTAGAATGTACAGCATTATACAGTAGGGATGATTGCATGAGGCAAAACACATAGAGCGTAAAGAATATGGAGACCATAAAAATGTGATTTAGTTTTGGGGATGTTTTGGCAGAAGATGCAGGGAGAGGTAGCTAAGACTTGGCCTTTAATGAAGCACTGGCCCTGAGTACTGTTCAGCCAAATACATAAATATGTTGCAACACAGTTCTCCCGAGTGGTATGTACCATGCATACAATATGAAATCAGCCATTTTTCTCAATTCAGGCATGTGTGTGTGTATTTTTCTGGAATTGTAACAGATCTAGCACTGAAAGAGTAGGCCCCAATCCTCAGATGCACAAATCTGACTTCAACAGTGCTATGCTTAGGGTTGCCAATTTGGTTGGATTTATTCCTGGAGGTTTCATCACATGGCATAATCTTCAATTAAAGATTAATCTTTAATTCCTGGAGACTCTGGGACAATCCTGGTGGCTTGGCAACCACACGTGCTGCTTTACACCAGCAGAGAATCTTTGCCATTATTTTCCTTGTTTTAATTAGAGTCCATGTAGCATGTTTGATTTCAACATGCTGCCTCCTTAGCACCTTGCTAGTGTAAACTCCACTGACTTGGGTGGAGTTACTCCTGATTTATACTGATGTAACTAAGATCAGAATCAGGCCCCCAAATACTGATCAGGGAATGCATGAATTTAACAACAGGCTCATATGTAATATTTACCTAGCTTGGGAGGGCCTGTGCCCTTTGTGCCAGTGCCCTCCTGCAGTAGCCCTGTGTGTGTGAAGAGTTGTATATGGATAGGTTGTGGAGCTGGGCTCTGTGCTGACTGAAGCAAAGGGAGGTAGTGGAGGCTAATCAGATGAGGAGCTACTGAATCTCACAGTATTCTTGCCAGCAAGTTAAAGAAGTATGGGCTGGATGAATGGACTAAAAGGTGAAAAGAAAGCTGGCTAGATCGTCGGGCTCAATGGGTATTGATCAATGGCTCCATCTCTAGTTGGCAGCCGGTATCAAGCAGAGTGCCCCAGGGGTCGGTCGTGGGGCTGGTTTTGTTCAATATCTTCATTAATGATCTAGAGGATGGTGTAGACTGCACTCTCAGCAAGTTTGCAGATGACACTAAACTGGGTGGAGTGGTAGATACACTGGAGGGTAGGGATAGGATACAGAGGGACCTAGACAAATTAGAGGATTGGGTTCAACAAGGACAAGAGTCCTGCACTTAGGACAGGAAAATCCCATGCACTGCTACAGACTAGGGACCGAATGGCTAGGCAGCAGTTCTGCAGAAAAGGACTAGGGGTTACAGTGGACGAGAAGCTGGATATGAGTCAACAGTGTGCCCTTGTTGCCAAGAAGGCTAATGGCATTTTGGGCTGTATAAGTTGGGGCATTGCCAGCAGATTGAGGGATGTGATCATTCCCCTCTATTCGGCATTGGTGAGACCTCATCTGGAGTACTGTGTCCAGTTTTGAGCCCCACACTACAAGAAGGATGTGGAAAAATTGGAAAGAGACCAGCGGAGGGCAACAAAAATGATTAGGGGGCTGGAGCACATGATTTATGAGGAGAGGCTGAGGGAACTGGGATTATTTAGTCTGCAGAAGAGAAGAATGAGGGGAGATTTGATAGCTGCTTTCAACTACCTGAAAGGGGGTTCCAAAGAAGATGGAGCTTGGCTGTTCTCAGTGTTACCAGATAACAGAACAAGGAGTAATGGTCTCAAGTTGCAGTGGGGGAGTTTTAGGTCGGATATTAGGAAAAACTTTTTAACTAGGAGGGTGGTGAAGCACTGGAATGGGTTACCTAGGGAGGTGGTGGAATCTCCTTCCTTAGAGGTTTTTAAGGTCAGGCTTGGCGAAGCCCTGGCTGGGATGATTTAGTTGGGGATTGGTCCTGCTTTCAGCCGGAGGTTGGACTAGATGACCTCCTAAGGTCCCTTCCAGCCCTGATATTGTATGATTCTATGAATCTGTGCTTATACAGATATGGTGGCTCAAAACACTTGCAAAGGGAAATGTCATGGAGTGTACAGACCCCACGCAGTTCCAGCTGCTAATGAATTAACAAGGAGACTGGCTGCCTCCTTAGCTGGGGCTGATTGGTGGCCTTTTTACAGGTGAGGGGATATAAAGGCTGGAAGCTAGAAGAGTGGGGTGGAGAGGTGGAGTAACTGATAGCAGGGGCCTTCAGCAATAGGCAGGAGGCTAATGGACCTTCATGAGAAGAGGATCACGGAGCATGAGTCTGGGGAAACAGCCTGCTGGAGGAGTGCGGTGGGAAGCAGTAAGGAATTAGGAGACACTGGTGCCAACTGCTTCCTACAGGTTCCCTGGGTTGGAACCTAAGGTGTGGGTAAGTCTGGGGTCTCCTACAAACCTCAGCAGAGGGGTCATTAAAGCTTGTGGAGCAAGATTCGGAACCTGAAGAGGCCAGAGGCTCTTGTCTCTTCACTAGGGCTACTGGCCTCCTGACTCACTAGACTCTTTACTGCCCTGAGAGGGGAGAGACTATTAATGATCTAGCTGGAGTCATTGCAAGGAACTATCAGACAGGGATGAAAGGTGACTGGCTGAATAAGGGAAAGCTGAGGCAGACGTATCATAACGCCTTCTCCACCCTGGGAGCGGGGGAGGGGATAGTGACTGAAAACACTCCCTAGATAGGGATCTCGACGGGTTGTGGCTGCTATTTTGTGGAGGACTGAGGAGTAGATCTAGTGATAAGAGCAGAGACTTGGGGGCCTAGTGTGTTGGCGAAGGATTCCATCCTTCTAACCTCCTGAAGAGTCCAAACTCCAGCTGTGTTCTGAAGGGATTAAATTCGCCTAGGGTGAGTAATGTGAACGCTGGATAACTGAGCCTATGGGTAAACAGGGAATGGGCACCTTGAGTCCAACAAATGGCGTGGTGCTAGATGGCATCACTCCATTACATAATGTCCTTAAAGGCGATAGTGTGGCAGTCATGTCTTTGCCAGGAATGCTGCTTCAGGGAGAGTGGTTGGTGTTCTTGTCCATCCTTCTGCCCATGCTGGTTTGTACCTCACAGGTTTATTCTCAAATGGCCCAAGCAGGGAAGGTTCTGTCACAGTCACAGTTATTCCCCGTGACCTTAAGCCGTTCTCAGTGACAGGATCCTGGACTGGATGGATGATTGATCTGATCCAGTGTGATGATTTCTGTGTACCTAAAACTGGGTAGTGCATCTCCTCTAGTTGAAGTTTGAGAGCTAGTATATTTGAGATCAGACAATCCTAATCAATGAGTTATGTAATAATATACCAGTGACATCACTTAATATGCAAGACATCTTGGGGGTTGTTTTTGCCTGTACCAGTGAGCAGGATGTAATAAAATGGGATAAGTAGTAGGTATTTCACAGAAGAATTATTTACTGTACAATAGTAACATGCATTAAATGTTACCAGACAATATCTCACAAGATTTACTGTAAAAAAAAATCTCATGGCAACTCCATTTTGTGCCATTGTGTAAAAAGGAGAATTATTGCTAGATAAAGTAAATAGCAATGATATCTCGTAATATATTTGACCATAACTCTGCATTTACTGCTGATCACCACTGCAGTGATAATGAAAAGGAAATTAATCTCTGGGACAGGTTAAATGAATGCAAACAGAAAGAGAATAGCACAAAGGAACATAATGCACACAGAAAGTTCAGCCATTAATATACAGAATACAAAACAGAGAAAATATGCAACAGGTATTATTCATATCCTCTTTGGCTCAGAAACCAGGAAAGGGTCTATAACTTCTGGCTAAGTCTTGAGCACAGCTGTGGGAATAACCGATTTTTAACAAATTATTTATTTTGGTTCTCTGGCGATTAAAAAATCTTTTTGGCTCAAACCAAAACCATTTTTTTATGAATCAAAAAGTAAGCCAACTCAAACAAATGAAAACCCCTACATATTTTGTTTTGATTTAGAGCATTTTTTTACATTTTTAAATAGTTTTAAATACAACCAAAGGAAAGTTTGAAATGGAAAGCCATTTTAATATAGAAAAAAAGATGCATCTAATTTCAAAAAAGTCCAAACATTTTATTTTTATTTTTTAAAACCAAAACAATTTGGTGAAATCAACACCAATTCATTAAACGTTTGCATCACCAAATCTGCTTTGGCACTGGAAAAAGGTTTTGGTCAACATTTTTTTACCAAACTCTGTTCTTGAGAACCTCAATGGTCCAACTAATGGTTGATCAAAAGGCTTCCATTGATTTAAATGGGCTTTGGATCAGACTCTCAGTTCTCACTGGGGTAGGTGCCGTACCTACATGTGGTAAGACACAATCCCGGCCCTCAAGAGCTTACAATCTAAATAGACCGGACAGACTGAGAGAGGAAAAATTGTTGTTCCCATTTTACAGATGAGGAATTGAGGCACAGAGAGATCGTAACTTGTCCAAAGTCACACAAGGAGTCTCTGGCACATCCAGAAACTGAGCAGATCTCTTAACTCTAGTGTCATAACCACAAGACCCTCTTTCCGCTCTGGTTTCTTCCCTCTTGAATGAGTCAGTGAGGGTGGCTCCCATAAAAGTTTGACTGGGGCTGCTTAAATGAATTGCTGTGCTACAGATGCTGTCACAGGAGGGTTTGAAAATCCCATTGCAACACATTGGCTCTGCTCTAGTGCTACAGTATGGACAACTTATTTTAAGTAGCTCTACATGTATGTTCCTAGTTCTACCCCTTGCGCACGTTGCTCGAGGGGGCAATCCCACCAAAGTCAATGGTGTTACTCTCACAAGGGCTACAAGATCAGATGTTGTATGTGCTCATCTCTTCTAAATACTGTGTCCATTTTTTCCCTTTAACTATTATGCATTCATAATGTTCCTGAATGCACCAAGAGCTTTAAAAATCAGCTAAGGCATCTTTTTTTTAAATAGAAATGAGCATGTTCCTCAATAGTTTGCAAGCATTTGGCTACTGGAAGTTTATTTTCAGGACACCATTCTGGAGATCATAGATAATAAGGTTCACAAACATGCCTGTCTTCTGCAAACCAACAAACCATGACACCGTGATTTGCATGTACCCAGCTATCATCTATGCAATTTTATCAGCAAACTCCCCAGGAGCTGGTTCCATAGGTGGAAGTGTATTTGTTCAACTGAGACACATTTTATGGACCATGGAAAATCTGTCTAAGATAGATTTTGCAGAGAAAGATGGATAAACCCTCAGTAATTCCCTTCATATTGCTTTTAATATAGCACCAAGTACAACAGAAGGAACAAACTGTTAAATGCCCAAACCAGAACTCTGCAGTATAATAAGCCAATGTAATTGGAGAGCAAGGGTGGTTAAGGCACTGAACTGGGACATGGGAGATCAGGTTCAATTTCTGGCCCTGCTGCAGAAATTGTGTGATCTGGGGCAGGTCACTTAATCTCTGTGCCTTGTTTCTTCATCTGTAAAATAAGAATAATACTTTTTCTCTCTGTTTGTCTGTTTAGATTGCATGATCTTTGGGACAAGGACTTCCTCTTGTGCATGGGTACAGCACCTGGCACAATGGGGCTCTAGTCTTGGCTGGGGCTTTAGGCATGGCTGGAATAGAAATATCTAAACATGTCACAGGATATATTTTATGTATTCAAGGACCATTTTCATCCCTCTTATTTTTATCCAGAACAATATCTTAAAAGGGATATATTCCATGAGGAGGACCAAAAACATCTCAGATATCTCAATATCAAATTACCCCCACTCCTTGTTGTCACCTCAGTTCCTATTTTATTAAATGTTTTTGCTAATTTTAACAATGGGATTGTGTCCAAAGGATAATGAAGACGAAAATTGTATTCTTCTGTCACTTCTTTGCATTAAGGAACACAACTAGAATGAGGTCTTTAAATAGGAGATCAAATGTTGTAATCAAAATAATACAGGGCTTTTAAATACCAGTTTTCATTCATAGCTCTTATAAAAATTGATAAACACTATTATCCCCTATAAAGATCAAGAAGGCACGTAGGACCAGATCCTGCACTGATGTAAATCAGTGCTATTACACAGCTGAGGATGTGGCCCATGAAGTTCAGTGCTTATACTGTCAAAAGTGACCATTGATTGTGAATGGCCAATGCGGGATGATCAGGGCCTGATTTAGAAAGGTGCTGAGCACTAACATCTCTCATTGTTAAATGTTCAAAGGAGAAGTAGCTCCAAGATCCACATCTGTGAACATCCCAAAGTTAAGGGATGTTTGGAACGGAGTTTTCTTATTTAGCCCATGTTAAAGAGAAGGGACCAGGATCTTTGCCACTTTCAACTGGCATAACTCCACTTGATGTTAAAGGAGCCATCTGGCTTCACTCCATCTGAGGATCTGGTCCATTAAGCCCTTTGCAAAATGTGATTCCAGATCCAGGTTTGGACTCTGAACCCCTTTCCACGCAGACTGTAGGTAGCGTCCAGAAGCAGGGATAAATTCCGACCAGTCATTGAAAATAACAAACAATCCTAGTATTCAGCTTGCTCTGCACACTCGGGGAAAGGCTCATAATGGGGAAAACTGGGTCAGTGCATACAGCTGTGCAGCAGGAGTCCGAGCAGAGAGGATCTTGCACATGTGTTTAGAGACGAGCTTTTGAACTGCACTGTGGTGGCTTCATGACATGCCTGCAACCCTGTGTTGGACAATGGCTTGGAATAGACACTTTTCATTCAGCAGCATAGTCACTGAATACAGTAATAGCCTGGAGTGTCTAATACTTGATTATGGGGCAAATTATTCCCTCCTCCCCATGCGTGCACACACTTATTCTTAAGACTTTCTGGAATGCATTACAAAAGAGGCAGCCACTGGTGAGACATCATTTGTGACCTGTGTAATTTCTTTTCACCTGAGGTTTTAAGTCATGCTTACCAGACCCTTAGCAGTCCCCTCCAAAAGCTCCACTTCCACAGCCACCTCCACACACTCTGAGACGACTGTACACGAGGAAGATGGAAATGGTTTATTCCAATGTCATTAGGGTTGCCAATTTTGGTTGGATGTATTCCTGGAGATTTCATCACATGACATAATCTTGAATTAAAGATTAATCTTTAATTCATGGAGGCTCCCGGCCAATCCTGGAGGGTTGGCAGCCCTAAATGTCATGGAAGAAGGAGGAACGATTTATTCTCCCTGACAAATTATCTGATCATTGTGAATGGCTATTGCAGGGTTTCTGTGTCTTTTCCCCTTGGGTGCTATTGATCATTAGTTCTTTGTGATAGTTGATTTTGTTTGATGCCTAAGGATGCTGATGCTTGATGATAGATGAGACTTTATTGTTAAAAGTCACTAGTGTGTTTTCCTGTTGTATCTCTCTGATCAGATGTGCAGTATTACATGTTTGTCCTCTGCATTCTCCTTGGTTTCTAAATTAATTGAACTTGGATGATAAATTTACGGGAGTGTAGCTTGTGTGTTTTGGTTCTTTGTTTTGAACTTCCTGAGATCCGCCCTATTTGTAGCTTCAGGGGTATTCTTTGATTGAGGCAAAAGCTTTTCCTTTGGTTAATTCAATGGATTGGAACTCTGGCAATTTGTGTTCAATTCCCAGCCCCATCATAGACTCCTTGCATGACCTTGGACAAGGCTTTTATCTCTGTACCTCGATTCCCCATCTGTAAAGTGGGGATAATGATACTTCTTTTATGTGTCTTATAAGCTCTTTGGTGCAGAGATTGTCTCTCTGGGTACATTTACAATGGGGGGAAAAAATATACCCACGGCATGAGTCTGAGACACGGGGTCTATAGATGTGGTCTCCCTTTACAGCACTAAAAATAGCCGTGTAAACATTGCTGCATGGGCTCTGAAGCACATCTAGGGGGATGGGCCTCACAGCCTAGCTCCAGCCTGAGCAGGAACGTCTATGTGGTTGTTTTTAGCACTATAACGTGAGCCGAAGTCTGTAGACCCAGGCTCAGAGACATGCTGCCATGGATTGATTTATTTTTTTGGAAGAGTAGATGTCTCTGTACTCTAAATTTGTACAGTGTCTAGGACAATGGCCCCCCATTTTGATTCATAATACAATAACTATCTGATAAACAGGGGCGGCTCTACCTTTTCTGCCGCCCCAAGCACACCTTCGGTCCCGCACCTCCGAGTTACCGCCGAATCCCCAGGACCGGCGGACCTCCCGCAGGGGCAAGCCGCCAAAGGCTGCCTGACTGCTGCCCTTGCAGGGACCAGCAGGCTGCCCCCCGCTGCTTGCCACCCCAGGCACACGCTTGGAGTGCTGGTGCCTGGAGCCGCCCCTAACTGATAAAGCAGTGTGGAGTGTCCAACGTATTTTAAATGGAGCTGTGATAGTCGATTGAAATCCCGTGGAAAGGGATAGGGCAGTGAGTGATTGTAAAGCTGTCTTTTAACAATATTGGGACTCAGTGTAACAGCTGGAATGCGCATCATGTTTGCACTTGCATCAGCATGCACATCATGATTGTTGCTGGCTGGACAAACTGTCATTGCTGTCAATGACCAAGCAGAGTCAGCAGCCCAAAAGGGGGTCCAGTGGTTATTACACACCTATCAGCACAGTCTTCCTTAGAAATACCAAGCTAAGACCAGCGCTTTGAGTAAAATGTGGGTAACTAGAAATGAGTGAGAGCAGGAAATCCAGGTTTGGGGGCATGTTAGCCCTGAAAGACACTTGCTTTCCTCAGTGTAATAGCAACAAACATAGAGACAGGAGGGAGTTAGATGGTCTGGTGTGAAAGGGAATGGGTAAAGGGATTTGCAGAGTTGCACATCAAGGGACTGGTAGTGTGAAAATGAACAGGCTGCCTTGGTTGGAGGGTGAGGGAGAGAAAGGGAAATCAAAATACTGTGATTGGCATCCAGGATGACATTCTGTCTCCATTAAAGTCCATGTCAAAACTCCCATTGACTTCAGTGGGAACAGGATTACACACACACGCACTGTATTGTTCAGAGCTTCTCTGTACATTCATTCAGATAGCCATAGAAAAGTGTCTTTGAGTATTACTTGATTAGTATCCAATTCATCTCATTTTGCCTTGCCTTAGCCCTTTTCTGGGCATTTTTATTTATTGTCTGAACCATGGATGCATTAGCACCCTGGATGCATATGGCATTGTACAGCACATTACAGATGCAGACTGATGCCCTGCGCTGAAGAGCTTCCAGTAAAACACCCCCCACCTCATCCTGCAAAGGGATCCTCCCATCAACTCCCCACAGATGGCAGGGTTTCTGCATCTGCATCTCTTTGCTGGCAAGGGGACCAAAGAGGAGCCTGCATGAAGGGAAGGAAAAGGGATAGGATGGTAGGGTTGTGTGGTTACTGAGGAGGCTAAGGAAATTCTTCCTTCTGCAGAGAAGGCTAGCACAAGTCTATGCACCACATACCTCCTACTTAGGCCCATTTTTAATGCAAGCCATGTAAGTACATCAAATAGATCCCTAGTGCTTAAGTGAGACTGAAAGTGCCACCCAGATGGTGTGTTGACTAGAGTGAAAGTCATGTATAGACAGTAATGGAGGTGGGAGTTTGCTGTTTTAGTTTATTTTCTATTCACTTCTTTGATAGATCTATTTATTAGACAGGAAGGATGGCCTAGGGGTTAGGGCGCTAACCTAAGACTTAGACTGGATTCAAATCCCTGCTCTGCCACAGACTTCCTATGTGATCTTGAGCAAGTCACTTAGCCTCTTTGTGTCTCTGTCCTGCATCTGTAAAATGGGGCTCATAGTGCTTCCTAACGTCACAAGGGTGTTGTGAGGATAAATGCATTAACGAGTGGGAGGTGCACAGATACTATCATAATGAGGGCGAAATAAGTACCTAAGAGAGACGTTGGGAATTAGGAACGAAGATAATGGCTACAAAATATTATTTTAAAATATCAATGGATGGCTAAATGCCACGTGCTTTCCCCCAAAATTCAAAGAAAATGTAATGAAGGCATGAAAAACAAATCATCCTGCGATTGAAATCTTAAGGCCACCCATTTTGTTTCAAGCTTAAGTCACAGATCTGTAAAGGCTGCCTGGGAAATGCTTTCCAGCATTGTATGAATACTTTAAGAGCTCTTCAGAGAATGCTCAGCGTGACAGTAAGGAGCGAACAATGTACCATACTCAGGGCTTTACAGAGTCTTTCTTCCGAGGCGGTTGTCACAAGCAAAGGAATAATGCATGATGTGCTTGAAGAACAGAGTGAGTTATCTACAGAGTTTCAAAGGCGAGATTTTTACAATTACAGCTGCACATGGGGCAATCTGTAGGCAGATTAGAGTGTTTGAGTGAATGGCTGATTGACTTTTCTCTTGTGGGTTTCTTGTTCAGGAACCTGTGGAGAAAGAAGAATTATAAAATATAATACATCTACCGGTAAGACTCAGGCAACAATGGAGATGAGTTGGGGGTTTTCTTTTTGGTGAACACATTCCCAGTTTACAAAACTGTTTTCTTTTACTGTATGATCTTTGAATGAAAAATTCAGCAGCAAGGAGGAAAAGCAGACTATAAATATTATAAAGGAACTCTGAGTACTTGTATCTAATATGAGGCCCTGATGAAATAAAAGAAATTTACACTTGAAGGATCAGAAATATGCAGATGGGCATTTCTGTGAACTTGGAGGGTACATGGTGGATACATGCTTTGTCAGGAACCACAGGTACTATACCACAATGACACATGGATGGGGGGGGGGTCTGGTAGAAACTGCGTGACTCTTTCAAAAGGGGCTTAGGGACTCACAAGGGGGACTCAAGTGCCCAACTCCCACTTCAAGCACGTAAGTCCGACATGTAAGTGCCACTAGTATTCACAAAACCTGTTCAGTTGCCATCGTATGTTGTACGCACTTAAGCTCACTAGGTGCCTATGGTTCTGCTGTTAAAATCCTCAAGGCACCTACATTTCAACAAGAGGGCATGTGTACAGCCACCCAATAACTGATGCTGTCCAACAGCTCAGCACTTAACTAAGCCCCAGCAGGATTTACCAATTAGGCATGCCGCCACCTCGCTCGCCTTCGGGGCCTGCTGTGGTAGATGGGATCAGAGCACACTTAACCATGTACAAAATGGCAGGAGGAAGTGCCGCTACTGTATATCTAGTAGCTCAGTGGTTAGCCCCCTTGTCTATGATGTGGGAGATTGAGATTCAATTCCCCCCAGTGCCTGATGTGGGGAAGGGACTTAACCCAGGCCTTAACTCTCAGGTGAGTTCCTTAACTGGGAGGATATTGTAAGGTGGGTCTTTCTTAATCTCAACTGTTCCACTGGGTATAAACAAACATTCACTAAATCAGGGAGAATGAATGATGTTTATAGCCAGGGCCAGCCTTACGCGTGGGTGAAGTGGGCGAAGGCCAGGGGCGCTGTTATAAATGGGGTGCCTCTGGAGCAGAGCTGCTCCTCGCTCTGCTGGCATCTGCAGCCTCAGGGATTGGGAATATCTTGCTGTATTATCTCCTGATTGTTCTAAATTTACATATAAACTTTAAATGTGACTTTAATTGGCATTTGTATATATATTTTGGTGTCTGTCCCAAAGATCGGTCGGGATGCATTTTGTCCCGATATCCACCGGCAGCACTGTTTTTGTTTTATTGCTCAGTCGGGGCAGGACTTGGCCTTTTTTTCCTCTGCCAGCGGGCATCCCCCCCATGTGTACCGATATTTTCTTCCCCTCCTCTGGTCACCCTACCTAGGCCCTGAATTCCCATTGACTTCACTAGGGGCAGACATTTATATGTTGGCTTGGCAGAACTTGATTTTTATTTTTTAGTAACATCAATAAATCATAGTGATTTTTATTTACTTAAATTTTCAGTTGCCCAATACCATGGGATGGAGGGAGGTCATAAAATGTTATTTGACTGTAGATGGTGTGATTGAAAAAGCTACATTTTATAACTGTTAAAAACACTTTGTGTCAAAAATTTCAAGCAGCACTTTTCTTTGCCTAGCTGTAAATTTCTACTATTATGGAAATATTTTTCCATCCGTTTCTGAGCATACAGTGAAATCAATGCTTGTGACACTTAGCAATTGAAATCGAATCCTTATATGCCTATTTCGGTGAATGCACAGTGAATATGAAATTCCATCAAGCTAGAGATCTTCACTCACACGGGTAGCATTGGTGACGATGCACCTGTTCAGTCACTTCAAGGCTCAGTTTCTCCTTCTGTCTTTTGGGGAGTGTTTGTGTGGGGTGAGGGGAAGAGATTAAATCAATCCTACCATTTTACGGGGTAAGCATGAGAGGTTTCTTGCACACACCCTAATGCCCACTGCCTCTTCCCAACCAGAAACAAACACAAAGTTTCTCTTATAGTCAGAAAGCAGCTCTTTACCTAGAAGAAGGCTTTTCTACATATAGCCCTTCTACAGCTTGCTTCTCATCCATCTTCTCCCCCTGAAAGCCATTTCTAAAGGTTTCAAGCTGCTCTTAATTGGACTCAGGTGTCCATCGTTAAACTATGGAAACTTCTCTCAGTTCAGAACAAAAAGGGGGTTAATTATTCTAACACTGATATACTTGCCTCCAACCACCCGTTCAAAACTGTCCGGTCTGACTCCGTCACACACTTTTAACCCCCCTTTGCATTCATCTGCACAGATGTAGATGCCTGCACAATGTTCAAGGCAATAGAGAATCAAGTCCATTGATTTTAATTGGCACCACTTCATTAAGGACTATTGAGGGGCAAGACTGGAAACACTTGCATTGAATAATATCTTGACTTTAA
Source organism: Trachemys scripta elegans (assembly GCF_013100865.1). NCBI lineage: Eukaryota > Metazoa > Chordata > Testudines > Emydidae > Trachemys > Trachemys scripta. The sequence goes on from NC_048299.1 coordinate 148,626,074, forward strand.
GTACTCCCATTGATTTTTTTTTTCAGCTGGCATGCCCTAGGAGTAAGGTAGTTGTCAAGATGAGTAAGGGTATCACAGGCTAGTCCTGGGTGAGTAACAGTGCAAGATTGGGCCCTAAAACATAGGGGCTGGTGTGAATCAGAGTAGCTCCTTTTTCTTTATTTCAATGAAGTCAAACATACCAGTTAACATCAGCTAAGGACCTGTCCAATCAGATCAAACCCTGCATTCTGAACGCACTTGCACCTTTTTCATCTGTGTGGCAGAGGGAAATAGCTCAGCAATACCTGGGTGTCTATAAAATAGCAGCAGAGGTATTTAGGAAGGTAAAAATCTTGAAGCTTTTTTTAAAATGGGAGTGGAGGGAATGATATGCTGGATTCTCTTTAAGATTTTATGGTGACATTAAGGGCTTCAGTGTTTGAAGATAGATGTAGGAACCTAACCACCGACTGGCAAAAAAGTTCTGTGCTGGACAAGGGTGACCCTTTTTATTGATCACCCTGACTTTTATTTTCCCTAAGGCACCTTTATGAACCACTTTATCTTCCAAGTACCTTGCTTTCCTCCCCCCCGCCCCTCAACCATTTTGTTTGTATCTTTGCCTGGCTTAAAGAACTTTTTTCTTGTGCTTTACTGTGCTGCTAGCATAGCAGGGTCCTCTGGAGGTCAGCCCTTCCAATCCCTACTTAATGAGAGCTATGACTTTCTCCAGCACTAGAGAAAATGACTTCACAAACAGTCTATCCCTCAGGTGATGTGGGCAGTGAAAGAGAGGTGAGCTCAGGGAAACAATCTGGCTTCCTTTGGAGCTTTTCTCAGGCTAGGTTGGGGACAGAATCTCAATTAACAGTTCACTTGGCATCGGGCCATCTGTTGACAACTATAAAGGAATGCTAAGGATGGGTCTGCAATACTTTTCTCTGAATATTGCTGGACTTCAAGGGAGGTGGGGGACAAGGGGCAGCCAGAATATGCATATATCCAGGAGGGCTGGGAAACAGAGCTGATGCAGAGTCAAGAGTTCCTGTAAGCATGCCCTGCTCTCTTTCAAATCTCTCAGGATCCATGTGATTTTGATCTGCCGAGTTTGCTGTGGGGGTCTCATGGCCATTTCCATGGCATGGGAAGATGTAAAGCCTGCTCCTCTTCCCAACAGGATGATGTAGGGAATTCCCTCCTTCAGATCCACCTTCTGCACTTCTGTATGTGAAAGAAGATGATGGGCTGAATTAATCACAGAAGCTGCTACTGTACATGTGCCTCCGTTGGAGCACAGTCAGCCAGCAAAGTCTTTTCCTGATGACATAACTTTAGGAACTTGGTATCTGGGTAGGAAACTCTGTTGGATGGGGTGTTCTGTGGTACCATACGGACCTGCCAGTCTCTCTGGCCTACTGAAAAAAGTCTTCATTAAACTCAGTTGAGTAAGATCTTCCATACATTCAGTTGGGTTTTGTGATGTCTTGAGTCCTGTGTTGGTATTGCAAGCTATCACTTTGAGTGGATGAGGGGCGGTTCCTGGTCCTGCTTGTGGGCTGCGGGGCTCTGTAGAGAAGCCATGCCATCAATCGGTCTGGAAGGAGCCAGTTTTAAACAAGGTGGGGTATGATGTGTCCCTCTGCCCTAAGGAGAAGCCTGTTTTGTTTCCCTCTGTTTGGGGCTCTTGGGTGATATCATTCTGAATTATAAGAAATAAAGTAGTGTTATGTTGCAACCTTCTAGCAAGAGCATTTATGCCTGTACCTAACTTCTCTGTGCCTAGACTGAGGATAATAGTTTTCTTCTTCAAATTCTCTCCTTGGGATCCTTTGTTACTTCAGACAAAGGTATTAAGATCTCAGAACTAATGGCACTGCTGAATTACCTGGCAGTGATGCCAAATACCAGCTACTGTTCTGAAATTCAAGTGGTGTAAAGCTAGGGATGTTCCCAAGACACACAATTCAGTTAAAGAACCAGAAATCCAAATTTATATTATGGTAGAACCACGAATTAAGATCAGGGCCCTAGCTAATACTGTACTAATCCATAATAATAAGATATCATCCTTGCCCTGAAGTGTTTACAATCTAAACAAAAACACAGGGAGGAGGGGTGTGATTTGATCAGGGTCCAGTCAGTGACGGTAGTAGGAATAGAACCCTAGTGTCATGACACCCAGCCCAGCACCTTATCTGCTAGAACACACTGCCTCTTTTTTGGCTTGCAACCCATGGTTTCTTTTGACCTATGGTGGACCATCTGCAGAATTCATATCCAGATCACCCAATAGCCAAACCGCTTTGAGTTCTGGTCCATCTCTGCATTAAACTCACTGCAACAGAAACAAAGACAAACCCTGCTGTAGCCTCAGGAATGCTATTTATTCACACTGCACTGTGCGTGCAATCTGTAGCAATAGTAGGCACTATATGTAATTAAAAGTCTGTTAATGTTGTAGCACTCCATGATTAATGCCTTAGGTAGGCACTTCTGATTCTAATACTAATAGGAAGTGACTGGCTCTAAAGTGCTAGTGGTGTTCAGGTACCTCAGGAGTAATAAAAGGTTGCTCTAGGCAGATTGCACAATTCCTTGACTCATTAATTATAGCTGCCCAAAGTGGAAAGTTTATAATTAAACATATAGTTTACTCTTCTACTTTTGGAGGAAGTAAATTAAGGTAATTAGATTTCTTTTTGATTAATCATATGGAGCCATTTACAAAGCGCACAGGTGTGTGGAACCAGCAGGTTAGCTGCAGAAAGAACGCTGGAAAGTCCTGGTTTGTGATGGCATCATTTTTTTTTAATGGTGAAAATGTGGTTAAATTACACTGCTCTACAGCCAAAATGCTTCTGAAATAAATATAGTCAAACTTTACTAATTCTGGGTCACTGAGAACGAAAATGATGCTTAAAATTGTTGATTGGCTCTAGTTTTCAAGATATGCTATTGGGTCAGTATATACGACCCTTGACTTGGGAATGGTGGAGGATAAGTGAGTTCTAAAGGGAAGGGATCTCAGTTTAAACCAGAAATGACTGAAATACATCTTTGACTGGATCTATGAATAAATCTATGACTGGGATTGGACAGTACTTGCTTTTTAGGCAAAACAATGAATGATGCAATCTGAAGCTGGTATTACGTGATACATGATATGAATTGCATCATGTTATTCCTAGAATTCATGGATGAGGCAATCATAACGAAGTTTACATCACTCTGCTGAACAAATTGCCCTATCAGCTCTAGAAATCATACAGTGTCGTGTTCTCTTATTTGTCAGTGTTTGATTTTGCAAAGGGACACATTTCTGTTTAGCCAAAGTGAGCAGAGATGCCTCGTACTTGTGTGAATAATACAGATAACTTCTGCTATGTTTGTGATGAAGTGACTTTTGCATCACAAAAGTGCAGTATAACTACTATGGTTAAGAAAGCCCATCACCTTTATTTTGGCTGCAAAATTGGAGATCAGGACAAGAGGTGGGCCCCACACATATGCTGCAACACTTGTGCAACAAATCTTCGCCAGTGGTTGAACAGGAAAAGGAAATCTATGCCTTTTGCAGTGCCAATGATTTGGAGAGAGCCAACAGATCATACCAGCAATTGTTACTTCTGCATGGTGCCTCCAGTTGGGAAAGGTGTGTCAAAGAAGAAAAAGTGGACTGTGCATTATCCAAACATTCCATCAGCTATACACCCAGTACCCCACGGAGAAGGACTGCCGGTTCCTGATTCACCAGAATCAGTCTCACTTGAGTCAGACGAGGAAGAGGATGAAACTTCTGGTCCTGAACCATCAATGTCACAGGACCCAGATTTTCTCCCATCCTCCTCCTCTGAACCACACCTCATAACACAAGGTGAACTGAATGACCTTGTCAGGGATTTGGAACTACCTAAGAGTAAGGCAGAGCTGTTGGGCTCCAGACTACAGCAGTGGAATCTCCTGGCAGGTGATGTTAGGGTTTCCATGTTCCGTGACCGTCAAAAGGATCTTTTCCCATTCTTCTTCATGGAAGGTGATCTTGTAGCCTGCAACAACATCCATGGTGTGATGGCAGCCCTCAACATCATCCATGATCCAGATGAGTGGAGACTGTTCATTGATTCATCGAAGATGAGTCTTAAAGCTGTTTTACTGCATAATGGCAATGTTTTGCCATCAATTCCAGTTGGTCATGCAGTCCATATGAAGGAAACCTATGACAACATGAAACAACTTTTGAGGTGCATAAACTATGACCAACATCAGTGGCAGCTTTGTGGTGATTTGAAGGTGGTTGTTCTCTTGCTTGGTCTGCAGCCTGGTTACACAAAGTACTGCTGTTTTCTCTGCGAATGGGATAGTGGTGCAAGAGATTCCCACTACATCAAGAAAGATTGGCCACTCCGACAGTCATTGGAGCCTGGGAGGAAAAGTGTTCAGCATCCACCACTTGTTGAATCAAGGAAGATTTTGTTACCACTCTTACACATCAAGCTGGATCTGATGAAGAACTTTGTCAAGGCCATTGACAAAACACAAGCAGCTTTCAAGTACCTCCCTGGAAAATTTCCAAGGTTAAGTGAAGCTAAGATAAAGGAAGGTGTCTTTGTTGGTCCTCAGATTCGTGAACTTCTTCGAGATGATGCATTTGACCATGCACTGTGTGGCAAGGAAAAGACGGCATGGAAAGCATTCCAGTTAGTGGCAATAAATTTTCTCGGAAACAACAAGGCAGACAACTCCAGGTTGTTGGTGGAAAACCGCCTCAAGGCATACGAAAGCCTTGGTTGCAACATGTCACTAAAGATACATTTTTTGCACTCTCATCTAGATTTTTTTCCACCGAACTGCGGAGCAGTGAGCGACGAGCACAGCGAGCGATTTCACCAGGACATTGCAACAATGGAGAAACACTATCAGGGCAAATGGAGCCCATCAATGCTTGCAGACTATTGCTGGACAGTGACAAGAGATGCTCCATATAATGAATACAAGAGACAAGCCAAGAAGTGCTGAGTAGACACTGAATAGGACTAAACTGTGTACAGAATAGTTTTTTGCCTTTTGTTTCATAATAAATTTTATTTATATAATCCTTTTGCTGATTTTTAAAGTGTTACATAAACATGACAGGTGAAATATTATCATGTAAAGCAACCATAAATGCATGAAAAGACCTAGGTTTACAATTTATGATTAAAACTCTACTATCTACACAATATACATAGACATAAAATGTAAAAACTTAAATATCTTAGAAACAGTAGCCAATCAGTTGTTTTAATTGTCATATTTGAATTCAGCACATCAAAATACATAATAAATAGCACATTTTATCTCTGAAGCAGACGACTTCTCAAAAATTGTAGACCAGTGTTGTTATAGGTGGATTTTTGGCTTTTGTAAAGGGGACGGACTACTAGTGCTGGACAGAGGCATAGTGTAGCCAGGAGTTGTATAAGACTCCCAACCTCCTACTGCTGTTGTTTGTGTTGTTATAATGCCTAGAGGTCTCAGTTGGAGAGCATGGGTCCTCATTGTGCAAGGTGCTGGAACACTTGTAAGCAGGGGGGCTGGAACAATTTGTACAGTGGGGGTGCTGAGAGCCATTGAACCAAACCTGTAAACCCTGTATCTGATGGAAACCACTTCAAGCCAGGGAGTGCTGCGGCATCCCGATTTCCAGCACCTATGCCTGTAAGTTGAATGATAGGTAAGAGGGTTTTCAATTGAAAAATATCAGCGTACATGTCATTTCCCCCCGCCCGATAGACTAATTAACAATTAATGTTATTAAATAACATTATCTGTTAATTATACTTATTATCATAGTATCTGAGAGCCTCACAATGTGACATATGTGGTAGAAAATGACTATGAGTACAATGCAACAGAGAGTCCTGTGGCACCTTACAGACTAACAGACGTATTGGAGCATAAGCTGTACGTGCATCTGACGAAGTGGGAATTCACCCACGAAAGCTAATGCTCCAATATGTCTGTTAGTCTATAAGGTGCCAGAGGATTCTTTGTTGCTTTTTACAGATCCAGACTAACACGGCTACCCCTCTGATACTATGAGTACAGTATTACAGATAGGGAACTGAGGCACAGAGAGGCTAATTGACTTGCCTTGACTCACAAAGGAAATCTCTAGCCAGCCAGGGGATCAAACCCAGGTCACCCAAGTCCTAGGTGAGTGCTGTAACCACTGGACTTGCTGCCTGTTAACCTACTTGAATATGCATTTTTATTATAATTTGCTAGCACAGAATAACCAGTAGGCCAGTCCCTGTGAGTGGGCTGTATATGAGGACTTCAGATGAAAGCAAAGTGCTTTGAAAACAGTTATGAAGTTATGGTGTATGAAACTGTGCATATCTAACCACTCTGCCCGTATGTGGAGACATCTGCCATTTGGTTTGATACACTCTGTTACAAAGCAAATATACACAGTGTGCTCTCTTGTGGTGGTTTTCCATGTACACACACACACGCACACACACACACTATGACTGTATATATCCCTCAGGGATTCAAATCTGAGTGGGGTAAAGTTGAGGAACTGACTGTGCTTGAACGGATTCTCAGTCCCTCTGCCTCCTACGGCAAATCAGTATATGTTTCTGCAGTAACTCTCAAATTTAAGCCTCCATACTCTGGAGGTGGAGTCCAGGGGTGTGTGTGTGTGTGTGTGTGTGTGTGTGTGTGTAAAATATAAAGAAAGAGAAGCATACCTCCCACCCCTTGTGAATTATTATCTATAGTTTATGGAAACTGAGGTAAAGTTAACAAGGAGTCCAGTGGCACTTTAAAGACTAACAGATTTATTTGGGCATAAGCTTTTGTGAGTAAAAAAAAAAACACTTCTTCAGATGCATGGAGTGAAAGTTACAGATGCAGGCATTATATAATGACACATGAAGAGAAGGGAGTTACCTCACAAGTGGAGATCCAGTGTTGACAGGGCCAATTTGATCAGGGTGAATGTAGTCCACTCCCAATAATAGATGAGGAGGTGTCAATTCCAGGAGAGGCAAAGCTGCTTTTGTAATGAGCCAGCCACTCCCAGTTCCTATTCAAGCCCAAATTAATGGTGTTACATTTGCAAATGAATTTTAATTCTGCTGTTTCTCTTTGAAGTCTGTTTCTGAAGTTTTTTTGTTCAAGTATAGCTACTTTTAAATCTGTTATAGAATGTGCAGGGAGATTGAAGTGTTCTCCTACTGGCTTTTGTATGTTACCATTCCTGATGTCCGATTTGTGTCCATTTATTCTTTTACATAGGGACTGTCCGGTGTGGCCAATGTACATGGCAGAGGGGCATTGCTAGCACATGATGGCATATATAACATTAGTAGACGTGCAGGTGAATGAGCCCTTGATGTTGTGGCTGATGTGGTTGGGTCCTCTGATGGTGTCGCTAGAGTAGATATGAGGACAGAGTAGGCAATGAGGTTTGCTACAGGGATTGGTTCCTGGGTTAGTGTTTCTGTGGTGTGGTGTGTAGTTGCTGGTGAGTATTTGTTTCAGGTTGGAGGGCTGTCTGTAAGCGAGGACTGGCCTGCTTCCCAAGGTCTGTGAGAGTGAGGGATCATTTTCCAGGATAGGTTGTAGATCGTTGATAATGCGCTGGAGAGGTTTTAGCTGGGGGCTGTATGTGATGGCCAGTGGTATTCTGTTATTTTCCTTGTTGGGCCTGTCTTGTAATAGGTGATTTCTGGGTACCCGTTGTGCAATCTGTTGCCTCACTTCCTCAGGTGGGTATTATAGTTTTAAGAATGCTTGATAAAGATCTTGTAGGTGTTTGTCTCTGTCCTAGGGATTGGAGCAAATTCGGTTGTATCTTAAGGCTTGGCTGTAGACAATGGATTATGTGATGTGTCCTGGATGGAAGCTGGAGGCATGTAGGTAAGTATAATGATCAGTAGGTTTCCGTTATAGGGTGGTGGTTATGTGACCATCACTCATTTGCACTGTAGTGTCCAGGAAGTGGATCTCTTGTGTGGACTGGTCCAGGCTGAGGTTGATGGTGAGGTGGAAATTATTGGAATCCAGGTGGAATTCTTCAAAGGCCTCCTTTCTGTAGGTCCATATGATGAAGATGTCATCAATGTAGCGCAAGTAGAGGAGGGACACTAGAGAACGAGAGCTGAGGAAGTGTTGTTCTAAGTCAGCCATAAAAATGTTGGCATACTGTGGGGCCATGCGGGCTATAGCAGTGCCACTGACTTGAAGTTCTAAGTTGTCCCCAAATCTGAAATGGTTGTGGGTGAGGACAAAGTCACAAAGCTCGGCCACCATGTGTGCTGTGGCCTCATCAGGGACTGTTCTTTGCCCACACACAGTCAGTCAGTGAAAGAGCTAAAAATAAATCCCAGGGATCTTGACTGCTTGTGCTCAAATGTTTCCAGTCCCTTTCACCATTATCAAGGGCTTCATCATTTTTGTATTTGATCTGAAACTTCGGTGATTACTTCAGTGGTTTTTGATCCAAGTGCAGTTGAGTCAATAGAAGTCTGACTTGTTAAGCCTGGTTCATGGACAAGCTTCATGGCTGAGAATGATACAACATGTCCCCTAATGACTCAGGTAGGGATATTTTGTAAACAGACAAGTCTAACTACTTGTACTTCATGGAAGTGTTGGCTCCCCCCTCCCCTTCTATGTTGCAGGCAAACACAGGGAGCATATTGATTACCAAGACAGCGCTAATGGCATTTGTTTCAACACAGAATTAACCTTGACAAACACATAATAACGACTGTGTCGAGCTCTGCCTTAATGAGCCTTTTAAGCCCCTTTTTTGCAACTATATGAGTGGTTTATTTTCTGCTTTTTTTGTTTGTTATGAAAAGCAGAGACAATCCCCTCAAACATGGCTTTATCGGAAGGGTGCAGTTGCAGTGTGCCTTGTTGCTTGGTAGATTTGATTTAATAAAGGCCATTTTAAAAAGAGAGTCTGAAAAGTGTTTACCATAATGAAACATGAACATTGTTAATTAGTGTGGATTAGAAGTGGAACATCTCCAAAGCAGAGATGCCATCCTGGGCTGTGATCTTGTCGGATTTCACAAAGGGATCTGGTTAGTACTTCTGAGGGAGACATGAAAGAGAAAATCAAAGTGCAGGGGGATGTTGTAGTCTGAGTCACTGGTGGTTCAGGAACTGTCCTGTAAGACACTACAGAATCGAAGAGGAGGAAGGATGGTCTGATGGTTAGGGTGCTAGTCTGGAACATGGGAGACCCACATTTGATTCCCGGCTCTGCCACAGTGACTTTGGGCAAGTTACTTGAAGTATTTGTGTAGACAAGCCCTGTTTGCAGCAAACTGGAGTGTGCTTGGATATGTCGACACTGCAGCTGGGAGTGTGCTTTCCCCAGCTTGAACAGAGAAACACCAACTAGCTCCGCTCAAGCTAGCATGCTAGAAATGACTACAAACCCACCCAGACGCTGCTGCTCTTTTTAGAGAGCAAGTGCATGCCTGGTCACGCTGGGAAGCACACTCACTGCTGCAGCGTACCCGTACCGTAAGTGTCTGTGTGCACCCAGCTGCCCTATCATAACGGTTCCCTAGCGTGCTGTAATCTACTCCCATCTCAACGCATGCTAGAGGACGTTTAGCGCATGGCAGGAGGCCCCACACAGACACTTAGTACATGGCAGATGAGTACAGGATAAATTCAGCTGCCAGTTTGCTGCAAATGAGATGTTTGTGTAGAGGAACCCCAAGCCAGCCTCTCTGTTCCTCAGTTCCCCGGGGATGATGGTACTTCCCTACCATGCAGGGTTGTTGTATGGTGCTATTAATTTAAATAGTGTGAGGACTTTGGTGATGAGGACCATTATAAGTACCTTACATCAGTTGGAGGTAATTTCTTGAAACCTCCATAGACGGTTTGTTGTATCAGAGGTGTACATGTAGCATGAGCTGGACACCATAGTAAGTGGCAATATTTCATGGGGATGCATAACATACATACCCGCTCTGACCTTTTAGATCAGCTATAGCCTGGTAGTTTCTCTTTCTTACCATTATTATTTATTTCTGTTAGGACCTTTGTGTGCTATGTGCTTTCAAACAGAGAAGGTAGTACAATCCCTGCTCCAAGGAGATGGCAATCTAGTCTTCGTTCCCCTCCCCTACGAAGCTGCTTTCTCCCACTCTTCTTTTCTTTCTGTAATTTAAGACTTTCCAAAGACCCGTACTACGTGCCTTCTTAAATTTGGGGCATGATCCCAATTTAGTGCCTTAAACCAACTTTCCAGCCTACTGTACCCCTTTCAGGAGTCTGATTTGTCTTGCATACCCCCAAGTTACACCTCAGTTAAAACTACTTGCTTACAAAATCAGATTTAAAAATACAGAAGTGTCACAGCACATTATTATCCAAAAATTGCTGACTTTCTCATTATGATGTACTGAAAAGAAATAGACTGAGCCTCAGACCATATCCATGAAAGAAGAAAAAATATATATAACTTGAGCTCCTCGGTATTCCGAACATCAGAAGTTCAGAACCTCTAATGCCTACAAATTGATAATGCTGTCGGGGGAGCGGGGGTTTGTAGCAAACCTGTCAAAAAACATGTGGCTGCTTGCTGATCATGTGCCATTCTGTTAACTAATCGTTAAACTCACTGTAATGAGAAGCTGCCCAGTACACCCACCGTCTTCCACCTCCAAAAAACTGAAGGGCACTAAGTTTTTATAACTTTGGTCAAATAATCAACTGCTGCCCATGCCTGTTACCTCTTTATATTTTTTCTGTCTCGCATCTCCGGCATGAGCAAATTATCTAGAAACTTGCAGCACTTTGAATTGAAGGCTTTGCAGTGATCACACTGTAAGCTACTGCTGCAGAAGCTGGAGCAGCCAGCTGTTCCCAAGTATTTATTCTGCTAGACAATAGTACCAGTCCAGCATTGCATACAAAGTAAAGGCTGATGGTTTATATATTACTGGTATTGTACACTCCAGAATGCAGGTACCTAAATAAGGAGTGTTCGCTTAATCTAAGCATATATAGTGTGTATGTGGCCACTTGCATCAGTATTTGCCTACCAGTTCATGTGTGAATCCATGTACCAAGTGACGTCTTTAGTTTGGGAACATCTGGAAATGAGGTTTTAGTGCAGTGGGATGTAATAGTTGTGGCATTATGCCCCATATTCTTTAGAGAGAGATTGTTATAATATGATTGTCATAACTAGGATGTATTTTATGCAAGATGGATCATGTGAGATAGCATTGGAAAGTTTGATTTAATGAATATGATTATCCTATTTGTATGCATGCATCATTTTTGTATCTGAAGTTAGGAATATTGTCTATGCATCTATTACAAATGTGTTTACACCTAGGGAACGCTGACTAGACAGAATGCAATCAGTCTAGATTGTTGGCTGGAAAGGGCCATTAGGAAGAACAATAGGTCTTAGAAGATGCTAATCTCTCACAGGAAAGCCTTCCTGGGGATGCTGCAAACAGCCTTTGAGTTATGGCTACAAGGTCATGTGATCAAATCACCCGATACTGGACTCCGTGAATAATACCAGTACTTTTCCACTGACCAGGGATGGGAACCACACTGGAAGACAAAGAATTCCCACCATATGTAAAACTTTTATTTAAGGCAGGGGACTGACATAATCAGGTTTTGTTCTTCACTGAATCCCCGCCCAAGATGACTGCTGTAAACATCTAAGAAACAAAGACTGAACAAGGGGAGAAGGACTGAGCCTAGGCTGGAAGGTTGTCTAGCCTGCGAATGAAATATCTGAAGGTTTAAATTGCAGGCAAGTGCAGCTGGCCTTCGAGAATCTCTGCAGTCTGCCTAAAACAACATTTAGGTGAGAAACCAATCTCTTTAATATCTTAAGCTTAAATTGTGTTTTTGTTTTATTTGCTGGATAATCTGCTTTGATCTGTTCGCTATCCCTTATAATCACTTAAAATCTAACTTTTGTAGTTAATAAACTTGTTTTTATTTTGTCTCAAACCCAGTGTGTGGAATTATAACTTGGGGCAGAAAGCTGTGCATATCCCTCTCCACATTGAGGGAGGAGGCGAATTTCAATGAGCTCACATTGTATAGTTCTCTCTGCAATGTAAGATGGTGCAATTTCGGGTTTATCCTCTAGAGGCCGGGGTGGACTTGAGTACTGGGCAATTCCCCAGTTTGGCCATCCCATACAGAGCTGATCTCAGCATCTGTGTGAATCTGCAGCTGGGTGGATCCCTACCTGTATGTGGGCTTGAGAGCCTGTCATAGCAGTACAGTGTAAAGGGAGCCCAGGCTGGTGGGTCAGGGGGCTCAGTGGTACCCCAGTTGCAAGTGGGGGGTACCCATCACAATAGTCTGTCACATAGGGTGCCCAGATAGCAAGTATGAAAAATAGGGACAGAGTGAAAAATAGGGGGTAATAGGCGCTTATACAAGAAAAAGCCCCAAATATTGGGACTGGCCCTATAAAATTGGGACATCTAGTCACCCTACTCTCACAAGCATGAGGCCAAATTTATCTTTGCTGTAACTCCATTGAAGTCAGCTGCGTTACACATTTGGCTTCATAATTCTGCCGTTGAAAATAAGTTGTACTGAAACCAGTGTTCCCTGAGTGCAACCCTACTACAAATTAGAATTCAGCACCATCTTAACTCTCTGGTAATAGAATTCTGTCAGTACCGACGGTCAATTAGTTGAATAAATAAGCAGGCAGTTCACTAACACTTAGCATTTCAATGGTGTTTTGCTGAAGTAAGCACTTAATGTGATTGTGTTTCAGCTTGATTTAAGATGACAACTTTTGCATTTTCTAAATATTAATTAGCACTGAATTTCTTCTTATTTAAACTGCGAGGCTGCAAATAAGCAGCGGTGTGATTTACCTCTACCTCCTGCCATCTCATCTCATCTGGGACATTTGAAAGGTAATTCGAAACAATTAGCCTTTGTCTCTTAGCTTCAAGAATGAAGAACAGAGCTTGCGTTGTTTGTTTGGGCTGGGAATGATCACTACATGAATCAAATGTACAAATACCCTGATTTCTGCAAAGAGTAGGAATAGGCACATGTGGGACTCATTGCAGGATTGGGGCCTTACATGCACATAGCAGAATCCTGCACTGTACCTGTTGTAGTTTCATGTAAATCATTGTCTTGCTGATCAGATTGTTTTGTTTGGAGGCTGGGATAAGCCTGATGCCAAAACACTTTCAGCCCAAGCTTTTAGGGTTAAAACGACATGCAAACCAAATAAAATATCTTTGCTCCATGCTACAGGAACAAATGCTTCAGCTTGCGAGTCTGGCCAGACAGCATTCTTTAGGTGAGTGGATTACCTGCCAGGTGCTTGGATACCATAATAATGAGTATGGGATCCATGCTGGACAGTGGTCCTCTGCCCAGCCCCATGTTTTGGCAGATTTCCAGAGAAATCCGTTTCTATAGGGGGATCCTCTCCATTCACGATGCCTTGGCTCACTCCTAATGGAAAAGCCTGATACTATTTAATAGTCACTTATACCTATTGTATAGGGCCTATATTTTTTCAGAAGTAACTCTAGTGAATTTGAGCATTTCCACTTTCAGGAGTCCAACTTCAGGCATTGAAAGAGGCCTGATCATCAGAGGAGGTGGGGTGCTTAGCACCCAAAATCAGGTCCCTTCAGAGCATCTCAGGTTGGATGTTGAAAAGCCGAGGCAATCACAATTATCAGTCTATCTTAAAAATTTAGGTGCAGGGCTTTGGGACCATTCTCTAGAATATAATAGACAATTATATTCCTTCTGTAGGATGATTCTAAAAACAGAGACAGCATCTGATTTTCTGTTAAATTCTGCAGAATAATTTTAGAGTAATTCCTGTTTTCAACCCCATTAAATTCTACTAGCATGCTTCCATAATGACCACCCATGACTGTGCAACCTAGAACCTAATATTGGAAGTACCAGCCCATGGCTGTGTTTTGAAAGCTACTGTAATTCCCAGTTAAACCATTCGCGAAGTGGATCCTTCAGAAACGCCATACAAGTCATCACACTCTTGAACCATATTTATATTAATCCACTTCAGATCAAATCCTTCTGTAACCTGTTTGCAGCCATCCATCTATATCTAATCCTTTCTTGGTTCTTATTCAACACTTCTTCTTATGGGCTGAGACTTTCAAATAACTCTGGGGAATTTAGGTGTTCAGCTCCCATGAATTTTAATAGGAAATAGATATCCAAGTCACTCTGTCAGCTTTGAAAACCTTGGGCCACAGTATTTAAGCGCTCACCTCTAGTGCAACCACTAAAACAGGTCTTTCACCTGACCAGCCACTAGGGATAGATGGGTCTTTTAGCTGGCAGCTATTTGGCTCACTTTCAAAGGTCCGGAGCACTCAGGAGTCTCTCCAAACCCAATGGAATCGCTTGTTTTCAGCACCTCAAACTCAGGGCATCTATTAACCAGTAACTAGAATGTTATGAATCTATTCCCCAGGTCTATGGCCCTAATCTCACTCCCTTTCTCATTATTATGTACATAATGTGGCAACGAATTTCAGGTATAATGGCTAATCTGCTTTGAAATGTATGCCTTTTTTTAAATACTTGATCTGTCCAGACTACCTCCAAAACTAAAATGCCTGTGTACCCAGAGAAGAAACGGGTGTATCCTAGCAAAAGCCTGTCACCAAGTGGCCATCTATCTCCCTGTTACATATATACAAAATTATAAGCCTTGAAATATCTTGTGTTTCAGAGTTTTATTTTTAGATCTGTACTCTGAATGTGGCATTGGCCACCTGTCAGAGAACAGCAGGGTTAATACAGTGCTTGGTAGCGCTTTCCCATCTGTTCCGGTTTCTGTCCAAACATGGAGTTCTATGAGCGCTCTCTCTAGGAGAGTTTTGAGTTATTCAATTCATAGTATTCTGATATAATCAGTCTGGTTTCACTGGCTCACTGCACCTAGCAGGAGAGTATAAAAACTGCTAGGAGACAAAGGTGATTGGAAAGTGGAGACTTTGTTACCTTTTTCAGAAATTATTTTTATTTCAATTCATATTGAAATTAGGGGCTGGAGCCTATGGAGTGGTGGTACAGGAAGATGGGGTTAGCTGAGGCTTTGATATTCTAGCTAATGAGGAATTAGAAAAAGTATCCTACTGTGATTGTTTTTTTTCCTTCAGGTTCTGGTTATGGTTTTTTCCATGTTGTTCTCTCCACAACAAAGCACCAAAACTTTTCAAGTCCTGCCAGGGGCTGACAGCAGTGAGTAATCAGCAGATGCAGGAGGGAAGAGAGGGTAAAGCCCTTATATTGGGATGCGGAGTAGGTACCTCACTAGGGAATTGCCTTGTGGGTACATGCTATCTAGTGAAAATACGCTCTCAGAAGTGTCTTCATGAGATGGGGGTAGACGTCAGTGCAATGGATCTTTCAATGGAGATAAGACACTGAAAGAGATGGGAAGGCTAATGGTTTGGGCCCAGGGCTGGGAGCCAGCCACGAGCTTCTGGACCCTAAACCAAGTCCTGACCCTAATTTCTATTCTGAGGTGATGGCTTCCTCGGCTCTCTTAAGTCTAGAAGCCACTTAATTGTCATTGGTTATTATGGAGGGAGCCAGTAGGCTCAGTCTGATTCAGTAAATGAGAGACCGGGGGAAAAAAGCACCCCATAAAAACCATCCATGGATTTGGTACCAATTGTCCCCACCTTGCTGACAATCCCAGCTGAGAGGCCACTGAATGGAAGCTGAAGTATTCCCTCCTTCAGATGTTTCTGTGCAATACAGAAAATATGTTGGTGAGAGGAGTGGGGCAGAGACCAGGAGTTTAAAATGCCTGGGTCTTGCAGCCTCATTGGGGATAGTGAAAGTACCAACAATTCCTAGCTCTTATCTAACACTCTTCAGCAGTAGAGCTCAAACTGATTTACAAAGGAGGTCAGTAACATTATCCCCATTTTACGGATAGGGAAACTGAGGCACAGAGAGGGGAAATGATTTGCCAAAGGTCACCCAGCAGGCTAGTGGCAAAGCCAGGAATAGAACCCCAGTCTCCTGAGTCCCAGTCTGCTGTGCTGTCCCCCAGGACTCGAGCTGTGGTGAACACAGGGACACATTGTTTATGGTGGCTGTTCCTATACTCGAGGTGGTTTTTAAAGACCACTTCAGGGCTTAGGCATATAAGTCTTGATCTGGTGCCATTAAAGCTAACGGGACAGCTTTCGACTTGAATGGGAGCAGGATCAAGCCCATCAACAGAGCAGTGTGCCCATTCTGGGGGAAAGAGGGAGTCATCACTTTGGGCTGTAGGGCAGTCAGCCTTTATCCTTTCCACTCAGCAGATTTAAAGCATATTATGGCAACTGGGGCCCTTTCAATTCAAATACACAAGCAACCATTTGAAGATTGTGACTTTACTATGGAATCCTAATTAAATCACTGTTCACCACATTTTTTCCCCCCTAACCCATGAAATAACCATGAAACTTGGTGACTTTTTGCAAGCAGCCACCATGAAATCAAGCACAAATTTTCCATCAGAAACAGACAACTGTGGAGATTAGACCAAATAAGGCTGGAGGCATTAGATCTCTGCTGGCTAATTAGAAATGGGAGCTTTAATTTACCTTAGGCCTTGACGCCAAATACAACATTCAGAAAAACCTGGAAAGTGTCCTTCTCTGTATTTGAAGTATAGGTGGCTGCAGTGGAGGGATGCAGATGTTAAGATGCCTGCTTTTTTACTAGAGATGAGTGGAGGGTGACCAGATAGCAACTGTGAAAAAATGGGACAGAGGGTGGGGGGCAATAGGCACCTATATAAGAAAAAGTCCCCAAAAACGGGACTGTCCCTATAAAAACGGGACATCTGGTCTCCCTAGATGAGTGGAACCAATTTGGGAAAGTTGATGCATAGTTACTTCCAAACATAGGCCTCCTTACAGCCCTAAAGCGTTCTACTTATCCATGATGATGGGCAGCTTAAAAGGAGCAAAGAGATGTAATAATAAGCTGCTAAGGGATGCTAACCATAAACACAAGTAAGTGGCATGTAAATACACTGCAGTGGAAAACTTTAAATGATTACAGCCCTAACTACTGGACTAGGACATATTCTGGGGAAGGTGTCCCAATTTCTCCCCTTAAAGCTGTTCCACTGTATCTACATAATTAACTATGCATGGGGCCAGAAGAAGAGAGAATAACCCAAATTCAAATCCCTTTTCGGCATCAGGCAGAAAGGAGGACTTGAACCAGGTGAGCCCATATCCCAGGTGAGTGCCCTAATCTCTGGGCAAATGGCTACAAGGGAGGCTACTCCCTCCTTCCGATTTTGTGAGGTGGTGCTCAGAGCACCCCTTCTGACAAGGCCTCAGAGGAGAGAGAGGCGGGGAATGTCTAGTTTGAGGATTTTGCCAATGTTTAGGCGTGAGACAGGTGCCAGCCATCAGGACTAAGCTGGAAGTGCATGTGCCCAGCAGCAGAAATTAAGGCACCCTGGGGACAGCAACAATGGAAATTTTAAGCACCTCCAGGGTTAGTAGGCAGCTGAACAGGAGTTTTGAGGACTTCAATGGCACCTAAGTCTTCCTGTGGATCTGGCCCTGACTTGCCCAAGATCATAGTGGGAATCTGTGCCAGAGCCAGGAATTTAACCTGAGTCTTTGAAGTTTCTAATTCCCTAATCACTAGATCTTTCTTTCTTACAATAGTTTGAGCCTATGTGTTTGCACACCTATGTGTGTGTGTATGTATATATATATATATATGTATAAAAAGTTATCTACATTAAAAGTCTAAATTCAGAATCATCAAATTTTGATGAATGAGCCCAGAACTGAACAGACAGACCCCATCCCTCCCGAATTTGGGTAAATTCAGTTCTGGATTGCATATCTCAAAGCCCCACACTCTGAAAACTGCTGGGTCAGGTAGCTTAAGCTACTTCACTAAAGTAATATTGCACCCTGTAGTGGGGCGGCTGCCCCACTCCCTGAGATTATGGGCTGCGGCAGGCCAGTGGGCCTGCGCAGACATTGACCACCCTCCCACCCCCGGAAGGACTGAGGGGCACTGCTGGAGGGCAGTGGTCCAGAAGAGGAGGCCGTGAAGTGGTGAGCGACATGGGCTCAGACGCCAACCAAGGGCGAGACGAAGGAGGGGACACCACCAGGAGGGGGCGCTCCACTGGACAGAGCTAATTCCCGAGATGACCAGTAGGAGGCACCAGGTGGTGAGTCCCAACCCCATCACACAAAAGCCCTTTGACTTGAACAAACGTGTTATAGTGATTGAGCAAATGAGAGAGAGGACGCTGTTAGTCCTTTACCCTCCTTCTGCTCTGGTTTGACGAGATTTGGCTTGGCAACTAGTGCTGGTGCAA
The DNA here is from genome assembly GCF_013100865.1 of Trachemys scripta elegans. Classification (NCBI taxonomy): domain Eukaryota; kingdom Metazoa; phylum Chordata; order Testudines; family Emydidae; genus Trachemys; species Trachemys scripta. The sequence continues at coordinate 148,644,447 of NC_048299.1, forward strand.
AAGGTTTAATTCCCAACATTCCAAAGGAGGCAACTTAGCCTACTGACCAGGGCACTGGATTGGGCATTAGGGGGACCTGGGTTTTGATTCCCAACTCTGCCACTGATCTGCTACATGACCTTCGGAAAATCACTTCCCTTCTCGAGCTTCTGTTTCCCCTTTGTTTTTCTTATCAATGTAAATGTTATGCTCTTTGAGAACAGGGCTGGCTCACTATGTACTGGCCAGTGCAATAATAATACAAAGCTATTCGCCCATGTATATCACCAGTAGGGTAGGCATTAGGTCTGAGCAAACAGAGCCCAGTATCATCATCTGTGCCCACCTTCTCCACTTTGGGGCCAGATTTACAAAGGTATTTAGGTGCCTAAAGATACGGCACTTCTGCAAATGCCCCTAGGAGCCTCTCTCTCATTGACTTCCATGGGCGTTAGGTGACTAATGCAGATGCTTTTGTAAGTCCCACTAGGTGCCCATCTGCATCTTCATATGTCTAAATGTGCCCCTCGGTTTTCACTGGTTTCTTCTTGGTTTGCCCTTGTGCACGCAAGCAAATATCTGGCCTATAACACATTGGGTATAGCTTATACACATCAGAATTCTTTCCATTGCAATCTTTTTCCCACAATCAGGGTTTGTTTTCCTCTGTGCTCCCAGGATATATAATTTCAGAGTCTATTTTTAAATTCTCCACTGTGGTGTCTTTCTCCTCTGCAAGTTTTGTTATTGATTATCCGTTAGGAACAGTTGGTGCTGAAAGGTGGCTGCTTTTTTTTTTTTAACCTTCCTTCTCTGTTCTCTCAACATCAACTGTATTCACTGCTGGATGGAAGTGGACCAAACATCCAGTAATAAACTCTGTCCTAACAACATCGCTGAGGGGCTAAGAAGTCCTGATATTTCACCGCTGTCCCTTGATCTTCGTTACTTTCCTTCCTGATCACTTTGGAAACCCTTGTGCTGCTTGTGGTGTCTGGCAGTTCAATTTACAAGAGACAGGGAGGGAAAAGATCATCACAGGACTTCAAAAGCAGCCATCAACCGGAGAGCAAGGAAGCAGTCTGGCATTTAAAGAAAAAGATCACCTTTTTTTAGGCCTCTTCGTTTCACTGACTGCTGTAGTGCTGAAGGCTGGGCACCCCATCACCTGTCTGAGACTCCATGTGTAAATGATAATTTTATGTTCCATTATGCTGTTGTGGACATTAATGGAGTTAGGGACTCAGATCCTCAAAGGTTTTTAGGTGCCTAACTGCCATTGCAATCTATGCAAGTTAAGTGCCTAAATACTTTTGAGTATCTGGATGTCAGCCAGGGCCGGTGCAAGTATGTTTCGCGCCCTAGGCGAAACTTCCACCTTGCGCCCTCTCCGAGCCCTGCGGCAGCTCCCCGCCCCCTCCCCCCGAGGCATGCCCCCTGCGGCAGCTCCCCAACCCCCCCGGCCCGGGGAGCCGTGTGGCAGCTCCCCACCCCAGCTCACCTCTGCTCCACCCCCTCCCCGAGCCCTGCAGCAGCTCCCCACCCCCACCCCTCCGCCCTGAGGCGCCCCCCTCCGTGGCAGCTCCCCCCCCACCTGGGTGGCAGCTCCTCCACCCCAACTTACTTCTGCTCCGTCTCCTCCCCGAGCACACTGTCGCTGCTCCACTTCTCCCGCCTCCCAGGCTTGCGGCGCCAATCAGCTATTTGACGCAGCAAACCTGGGAGGGAGAGAAGCAGAGCGGGGTGGCGAGCTCAGGGGAGGAGGCGGAATAGAGGTGAGCTGGGGCGGAGAGTTCCCCTGCGTGCCACCCCCCCCCTTACTTGCTGCAGGCAGCCCTCCCTGCGCCCCCCTGCCCCAGCTCCCTCTGCCTAAATGCTGACAGTGACCGGGGCGGCCAAAGATCCGGCTGCTGTGGTCACCGCCAAAGAAAATACCGCCCCCCAAATCCTAGCACAGTCGCCTAATAGGTTGCACCAGCCCTGACCTCAGCATCCATTGACTTTCAGTGGGAGATGGGTACCTTAATTGCTCTTTGTGCCTTTGAAAATCTACCCTAAAGTGTTAAGATCAAGTCCCTCATCCCTTTATTTGAAGAATGTCACTTAAAAGGTGACTTGAATGCTGTCTATAAACACCTACATGGCTACACCTACATCATCAATAGCTGAAGGTTTTTTAATTGATCTGACACCGCCATAACAAGATCCAATGGTTGGAAGCTGAAGCTAAACAAGTTCCAATTAGGAAATTTAAGTTCAGATTTTGAGCCATGTGGGTGATTAACCATGGGAACAGTGTACCCAGGGATGAGGTAGATTCTCTGTTCCTTGAAATCTTTTAAATCAAGAGCTGATCTCTTTCTAAAAGAGATGTTTTAGCTCCACCCAGGAGTTATGGGCTTGATTCGGGCATCACTTGGTGCAATTTTATGGCTTGTTCATTCACAGATTAATTGATTTTAAGGCCAGAAGGGACAGTTCTGATCTCTTGAATTACAAAGCCAAACCCACTCTGAAATCCTCACCATTTCTTTTCGGTTCCAGAAAGGGAATGGAGCTGTATGGAAAATATCTTCCATAATAGAAGGTTCAGAGTGGACATTCTAATTCTGCAGGTCTGAGTTTGTTACTTTCCCCACACTTGGCTGCATAATGTCATTCTGATTTCCTCCCTCTGCATGCGGCCTTTCTCCAGAGGCATCTGTTCTGAAGAATCACCTTGTCTCTCTAAGATACTCAAAACTTGCCACCACTGTGACCTGATCACTGGAGCAGCATTTGCATTCTGTTCTCTTGAGTACAAAGGAATTTGAAGCTAGCCTCTGGCTTGTTAAAACACCTTTTTGTGTTGCTGTTGTTCAATGGGAAGTTATCGCTCTACAACTCAAGATTTTAATTGAATTTATGTCAAAGCAATAATAGCTGACTGGCACTGCCTCTCCCAGCATTGCTACAAAGGTTTTTATTTTGGCTCAGGTAGTTTCTACAGGTGCCATGGCTTTAAGTTCTTCTTGCGCTGTTTAACAAATGTTATCTGCTGTCACTGCGACTGGGATGAGGATATGTCTGTAGGAAGAGAAAATCAAGTCAGGTGTCCAGCTTGCCCCTTTGACAGCCTTGGCAGAGAGTCCAAAAACTTGGTACACGTGGAAAATACAGTAACCGTAGTATCTGGCATTTGCAGAGGTTGATTCTGCCCTCTCTTGTGCCAGTTTAAACTAGAATATAGCACGTTTGGTCCACCAGGGCTAGATCCTCAGCTGCTTTAAGCTGGCATAGCTCCACTGACGTTAAGAGAACTGCACCAGATTGCAGCAGCTGAGAATCTGGGTCTCAGAACACTTGAGAAAAGGTAGGTCCTAGGGAAGTGTTAGCTCCCTTTTACAGATGGGGAAGGCCTGCTTTCCACGGCCTTCCACCCACGCAAGGGGAGTATAAAATTCCACAGTGTGATACTGTCTTACACCTACTTTGCACTCACTCTGTAAACAGCTACTCAAGATGCCAGGTGGCAAACAATCAGGCCTTGGGTAAACTGAGGCATGGAGGTGAAGCAACTTGCCCACAGTGACAGTAGGAAAGAGAACTCAGGAGTACTGCTTCCCACTCCCATGCCCTAATCACCAAGCCTTTAAGATGGTTCTTCCAAAAGACAGAACTGCCCATTTTTTATTCACATGGGTTTCACAGAACCCTTTCAATGTTTCCACTGACTTCAGCATTAGGACTTTTCTCTCTGGAAACCATTGAGATTTGAAGTAATGATATGAAGACAGGAAATCTATTCCTTCTTTCAGCTTGGCTTTGTAACTATTATTTTAGTGCTGGTAAAAGATCACTTAACTATCTGAAATTATAAGATCAAAGACCAAAGTCTGTTCTCGCTTACACTGGAATAAATACAACACCATTGACATCAGTGATGTTTGTAGCCTGATCTAAAGATTATGAATAAAAATTCCAAGTTATCACTTTAAGGCTTGATAGGTTCTTGTCCCCAGAGCAGTCCCAGTATTATTAAAATTATTATATCATTGGGAACCCCGATGTGCACAGGTGCAACACTCAACTATAGGAACTCTTTTATATTTACAAATAAATAATTTATTAATACATTTAGCAAAGTCTCACATACTCTAACTCAGTAAGGTATGTAACCCCTTTGGGGTTTAGAGAGCATGGCCCTTTAAATCTTTTTCCTAAGGGGGAGGAGGAGAGTAAGAAAAAAGGCAGGAAGTCCACTCAGCAGTCCACCACTTTCCAAAAGGTGCACCCAAATTGAAGTATTGATGCCGAGGTGAGTTCCCCTTCTTCTTATTTGTGGGGGGGTATCCCTTGGTGAGCTCTGTGAGTGCATGTACGATGTGCGAAAAATTCTTGATAAACTTGCGGTAATAGCCACAGAATAGGCACTTGATAGTATCCACTGCGGAGATCAAGGACAGAGAACCAGCAGCTACCATTCAGGCTATCCAAGGCGTCATCCACCCGGGGCATTGTGTATTGGTCAGGGATCGTCCGCCGGTTCAGGGTGCGATAGTCGACGCACATGCGCACCTTTCCACTTTTCTTTCAAACTACAACAATCGGCGATGCTTAGGGGCTCCTGGATTCCTCAATGATACCTGCTTGAACCAGTTCCTGTAGGTGCTGCCTCACATCTTCAATATCAGCGGGGGCTAATCGTCTTGACCTCTCTCGAAAAGGCCGACCACCCTGAATTTGGATATGGTGCTCCACATCATGTGCACACCCAACATCCCATTCGTGCATAGAGAAAACAGCCTTCCTCTTGACTAATGTCTCACACATGCGGTCCTTCCACTCAGCAGGAATGGGGGAATCCCCAAACTGGAAACTATCCCTCCCAAAAGGTCTAGCCTTGGTCTTCTCTTGGGATGGGGGCCCCCTTGCTCACTGGTATGCGGCTTTACATAAAGCGTGCATTGGCAGCTCCTGCAGATAGTTGTTCCCTGCCATCTCACTGCATTTCCACGCCAGTCTCTGGAACAGGTTTGCATTTGTCCCTGGGATTAAAGATACATTCTTTCTTCCCTTTGGATCTGGGCAGACCAGTGCCAATGTTTCTATTTCCTGGTTTACCCCTGCAACATTCTTTGGAAACTGAACATTTAACAGGATATATCCCAGATAGGGCAGGAGTCACAGACAATTCCCCAGACTGTCAGGCCAGACAGGGGACGCAAGGGTAAATGCTGCAGGTGTTCTCGGTAGTAAGATTCATACAGTATGGTGACCTGTGATCCGCTGTCCAGCAACGCCTCACACAATCGTCCTTCTATATGAACGGGTACTATAGCCTGGGGGCCTATCAGCCCATCTGGGTAACCCCTGTTTGTGTTTTTTTCTGGGGAGCCTTGGAATTTCAGGGTTTGGGTTGCTCCTTCCCCAAGCCCTGCTGGAGTTTCCTTGAAGCTTCCTAATGGTCTGCTGCAATCTCTGAGATACCCTTGCATGATCTGTCTTGTTTTGGCAGTCCAAGGCATAGTGACCATCTCTTCCACAGTTATAACAGAAACCTTCTCGCTGGCTATCACCACTCCTGCTACTCTCCCCTCCCCTCTTGAGGATGGCACAGTATGTCCCTGAGCCTTCATCATGGCCACTTCTCAGGTCAAATCTCTCAGTGCTGCTGCCACTGACAGGGCATCTTCCATCTCTCCAAGCACTGTGGTGGTGCGACTCCCTGCCATCTTCGGCTGCACCACTGCATCCACTTGCAACAATCGCTCCTCCTCTTCATGTATCTCTCGAATGAGCTTGTGGAATGGGGGTGGGTTTGGGGCCTGCTCCCTCAGCTGCAGTCGCCACGTCAACCCATCTTGTCGGGTGCCCCGAAGAATTTGGTCCAACCTAGCGGAATCAACGTGCTTGGTGGGGATGCCCTCCTTCCGCACTACCTGCTGTAGCAAATCCTCTGGTCTCCTGATGAAATCCGACAGTCGTTCGTGGGGCTCCTGATAGGTATGGCGGAAATGATAATACAGGTCTTCACTGCTATCAGTAGTACCGTAGACACTCTCAAGAGCGGTTAAATAGTCTTGCATTGTGGCAGCTGGTTGTGAGTGTTTCAGGGCTTGGATAATTCGCATGGCAGGTCCCCTCAGACTCTCAAGCACACGTTTCTGCTTCTCAGCATCAGAGCATTCTCACTCTTGGACAAGTGGCACCGTAAAATCCCTCCAGGTCTCGTAATCATCCTCCCCTGGGGGTACAGGTGACACCCCTGAGAATGAACGTAACCGCTTGTATGGAGCACTTTCATATACTGGCCTCAATGCATCTTTGAGAGTGTTTTCCAGCTCTTTGGCCCATCCCACCAGGCTGGGTGCTGCAGGTGTTGGAGTCCCTCCTAATGCCACAATTAATTCTTCTCTTGTCTGCTTCTCATCCACCATCAGAGCTTGCAATTTCTGCGCTAAAGAATCCACTCAAGTGACACAGGCACACTAGGAGGGGACTGTTCTGCCCCCAGAATTGTCCAGGGAATACCTTCTACTTGCACCTCTTTGGGCACTTTATCAAGATCTGTTTCCTTGGAGTGAGTACATAGTGCTACCATGCCCTTCACTTTGCGGTTGTAAATACGGGTGTGGACCTTTACCCTCCCCAGTATTTCAGCTGCATCTAAGCTCTCCTCAATTTCACTTGGTTCCATCTCATCTGGGAACCCCACCACCAGAGAGCGGCCGATGATGTCCCAAACCTTCCTCTGAAGCACCTGGCTCCTCGGAGAGTGAGGATGAAATGGGGTTTGGCAAACATCCACTTTGGAATGCCCCAACCCTAATGGATCCTCTAGTTGTCACACAAAGAGATGGTGAAGGGGAAGAACCCACACTGAGCACTCCTGAGGCCCCACTGTCCCAAGCTGTGGAGACCCCCCAAGAACATGATGAGGAAGGTTCAGTGCAGGCAGAGAACCCTGTACCCCAAACAGACACTTTAAACCCAGATGCCCTCAAATTCGTGCCTCAAGGACCCGTCATCTTGCCTCCATGTCCAGTGGTGTCACCTCAGCCAATACCCGACAGCCAGCCTAGACGTTCCTCTAAGGAAGGGAAGCTCAGGTGTGTGCTGACGTATGACCGTTTAGGAGAGCCCAGTGACCCACAGGTCCCTGGGGTGCCACGGGGCGTGAGCTGCCTCATGGGAAACCTGTTCCACCCCTCGGAGTCCTGTGGGATGGATGATGGGAATGCTCCTGACGAATGGGAGCCCTGGGTCTCCTGCTGGGGATCCATGGTTTAGAGTTGCCTACCTTGATGGGGACATCAAGGATTATTTCTTTTGGCAGGGGAGAGTGTAACCCCTTTGGGGTTTAGAGAGCATGGCCCCTTTAAATCTTTTTCCTAGCCGGGAGGGGGAAAGTAAGAAAAAAGATGGGAAACTCCAGGTGCTGGAGCTGAGAGGGAGAGCAGCCTGCAGGCCCTGGCAAAGGAAGCAGGAGAGAACCTGCCTGGAGTCTGGGAAGGAGCACTGTGCCAGGGAGGAATTGCCGAGAAGGACAGGCCGGAGCTGGACCCAGTATCAGGGCTGCCCAGAGCTGCATGGGGCTGTGAGTACTGGGGCTTGGGACTCTGCATTGGGAACAAGGAGGGAGGTTGCTAGCTAGTTAAGTGGGGAGGTGGTCGTTCTGTGTTGCTTTGCAGAGAGCGGCAGAAGAGGGCACCAGAGGGGTTTGTTGGGGGAAAGTTCACTGGCACCGAAGATGACCAGGAGTACCCAAGACTCACCACTGCACTGGAACTTTGCTCAGGGCTCCTGAACTCTGTGTGCAGACACATTGCTCAGTATCTGCCCTTCCAGACTGTGCTACCACTGGGCCTGTGGGGCCTTGACTTGGATGCAGCCCTGTTTTACTGCTCCCCCTATATTTCCCCTTGTTGTTTTTCTCCTCTCATCCCTCTGTAAATAAATACTTCCCTTGTTATATCCATTGTACTTTTCCTGTGGGTGGGTGTGTTTACTCTGGGGGGTTTGGAACAGGTGCCCCTGGGGTGGAAGGGATTTCTCCTGCTGCATTCCTGCACACGCCATCTCTTGGCCAGAGCTGCCTGCAGAGCAGACTCCATCTTGGCCACGAGGGCGCTAAAGTTACAGGTAGATAGATGTACTTCCTGTATTATCTCTGAACATCCATATGTGATGGGTTGAACCCCGATTCCAGGGTGCCGCCTGATGTTCTGGGGTCCCATTGAGCCCACCTCTGTCACCAGCCTGGGTTCCCCTTACTCTGTGCTGCTGTGACAGGCTCTAACACCCCCTTCCAGCACACACCTAGTAGAATCACAGAGAGTCAGCAAAAAGAAGAACAGGAGTACTTGTGGCACCTTAGAGACTAACAAATTTATTAGAGCATAAGCTTTCGTGGACTACAGCCCACTTCTTCGGATGCATATAGAATGGAACATATATTGAGGAGATATATATACACACATACAGAGAGCATAAACAGGTGGGAGTTGTCTTACCAACTCTGAGAGGCCAATTAATTAAGAGAAAAAAAACTTTTGAAGTGATAATCAAGCTAGCCCAGTACAGACAGTTTGATGATAAGTGTGAGAGTACTTACAAGGGGAGATAGAGTCAATATGTGTAATGGCTCAGCCATTCCCAGTCCTTATTCAAACCGGAGTTGATTGTGTCTA